>NC_086158.1:95167979-95479169 GCF_035149785.1 Candoia aspera | reverse complement strand
ACAAAAGATAAAAGGTATAAGAAAGTTGGGTGTAATACAAAAGTCTGGACATTTCCAGTTGAAGGTCTTAACCCTTGCACACTTAGGTAAATAATTAAACAAAGAAACAAGCAATTTTATTCCTATAAAGTTTTACTAGAGTTAAAAGCAATGATTGATTTCAAAATCAATCTTTCTTATAGGTAAAGGTAAAGGTTTCCCTTGACGTAAAGTCCAGTCGAATCCGACTCTAGGGGGCGGTGCTCATCTCCGTTTCTAAGCCTTGGAGCCGGCGTTGTCATAGACACTTCCGGGTCATGTGGCCAGCATGACGACTCGGAACGCCGTTACCTTCCCGCCGAAGCGGTACCTATTGATCTACTCACATTTGCATGTTTTCGAACTGCTAGGTGAGCAGGAGCTGGGATTAACAACGGGAGCTCACCCCACCGCGCGGTTTCGAACCGCCGACCTTCCGATCGACAGCTCAGCGGTTTAACCCGCAGCGCCACCGCGTCCCTAATCTTTCTTATAGTTTGTATTAAATTGGGGGGTGGGGGGAGGGTTTAATCCCATTACAAAAATACCATGTTATACCCAAAGTGATAAGGGTTCACTGGGGCATCACAATATTCAAGTTTCTTACTTAGCTATCAGGAAGCCATAGAACAAAAAATGGGAGAGATCCATAAGTGAAATAATAGGCATATGAAAGAAAGGAAACCAAAACAGAATGAAAAGGCAACTACAGCAAGCCTGGATGAAATATGGAGCTCATTCAAGATACCTTGAATGCCAACTAGTATCCACCTTCCCAAGGGATAATAGTATAAATAAGAAATTAGTATTGCAAGATTGAAATATGAATATTATAATCAATAGTCTTTCAAGCCGAAGGGAACATAGAACAGAATTAGCCCCAAAGGTAAAATGTGTGGCTGGGATTCAGCTGATCTCTCCAGTGCCTTTGTAATGGGTAGGTCTGTTGGTTTTTTATTATTTTCATACAAGCAGGAAAAATACAGAGGCAGTGGAGGGAGGAAATGGCCAAGAGAGGGAAAAAAACCTGTTTCAGAGCAGTAGAAAGGACAAGCAGAATGGACCTCAGTTAGGTTGAGTGTTAAGTAGCTTTACTTGCACATTTGTTTCAGTATGAGTAAGTTTCAGGCATAATTAAAGCACAATGTCAGCAGGTTCAGGTACTGTATGCACTCCACACCATTGAGAAGAATCTGGTAAGAGACATGAGCAGACATGTGTGTGACATGGGCCCACGGGTATCCCAGAAGGGAAAAAAATGGGGGCAAGTGACATCATGTGTGCCATGACATCATTATGCAAGTGACACTACATGTTACATTATGATGGGAATGATGTCATTGCGTCTTACAATGGATACTTTTGCAGCTTAGCCAAACTATATGTTGTTCAGAGATTCTGACAGATACCAAAATTGTCTTCCTTAAAAGCCATCCACACTTTAGCTAGGCAAGTGCCCTGACCCCAAAACTACATGCTGTTTAGGGAGAACAGCTGATTAACTGCATACCAGCATGCTCTGGAATGGTTAGCCAAGTAAAGGACATAAATGTAGTTATTATCCCCAAATCCCCAGCATTTCTTTAAAAATTGCTGAAAAGTTTGGCTTTTTAAAGCAGGCTGTTTTCAATGCACTTCTCATGGGAAGCATGGTCCTATCTGCAATGTGAAAAACAATTATTTCCCTTTAGCAATATAGTTCCATAGGAGAAAAACTTTTAATATTATGTTCCCCGTAGTTTTAAATATAAGCATAAAATATACATAATCACACATTGAGAGTGACTTGGGCAGCGTTAATACTACACAGGAACTCCATTAAAGAATTTTATTCCAAATACAATTGAACACTTCCCAGAAAAACCTATTAACTGTTGCTCTTTTTCCCTGGGGGAGGGGGGGGAGGGAGTTACAGCTTTTAGAAAGTGAATTTGATAGGTTCTGATGGCAAAATGCATTCCATTTGATCAATGAATTTTGATACACAAATACTGGAGATAACAGAAACAGCATGGGCCATGTTTCTACTTTGATTCATAGACCACTGAACAACTTGTCCCAACCGCTCACTTTCAAGATGTCCTGGACTTTCGACTCTCATAAAACCATCTGGCTTCAGGAAGGTAGGAGAGCAATGTCAATAGATCTGAGAAGTTGAAGATGTCTGTATAGGAGTTGTAGGACTGCAGGGAGGGAAGCAGAGGCTCCTAGCTCCTAAGATCCAAGGAAAATGGCTTAATCCAATTTGGTCTAGCATAAGAGCCTTAGTTAAGGATTTCTTTATTCAGTAGAGCATTTAGGTGACACTAGAGAGAATGGTAACTTCTTGAATGTTGTGTTTTGGATTCTATGTTAATATATCTGACCTTCTAATTTTATTCTGATGCACCAGGGAGCCATTCCAGATATTCCAGATATTCAGCTCTAATGGGCTAAGATACGGTGGAATAAGAAAATAGTAGCTTTACAAATAACACTGTAGGAAAGGAAGTTGAGTTATTTTAATGGAATGCACACTTCTTTTAACCATCTTACTCTTACTCAAACCAATGTTACCCAGCGGGAGTCACAAAAACATGCTGGCAAAACACTTTAAAGTATCACTTTCAACTTACAACATCCTCTTTTTTTTCTATAACAGCACAAAAGAATTCACAATTTTTTTCTGGAACACACATAGCTTCTTGATTTCATTGACCTCCACAATCTGCTGGTATCAGTGCTAACGTTCTTGCATAGGGGGAGCATATGATGAAATAAGAATTAAATTATAAACAGATTAGCAGAGAATTAAAAGTTTGTGAATTTGGACTCCAAGCCAGTTTCTGATTCAGTTGTTGTCTTATGTATGAAGCTATTATCTATTACCTCCAAGATTCCTCCCTGAACCTATAAAATAAGTAAAATAAACTTGCTCTGTACACACAGAGTAGATCACTTTGAATTCTTGAAGTACGCTTTTTAAATTATTTTTGAAAATCTGAGATTCTTGCATAGCCTTTAACTCTCCTTAGCTGAGAATTGGCAGCGAAGGAGCTCCATTAACCCTCAGCTGAGCTATCATTAACTATCTACCTTTTCTCATTTATGTTTTAATTTTCTTTTAGTGTATGCCCATATATATGGACTTCTCATTCTACTTATGTTGATCTGGGATTGGTGCCATGTCCCTGGATTTTCACATTAAAGCTCTTGGCAGCTCTTCTACAACTCAGCTTATTATCTTCCAGCTCAACTGCAACACAGTAAGAAATGCTAATTGTTTTGCAGTTTGAACACCAGAGCCGTGACAATTAGCATTTCTTTCCCTAGTTTAAGAATTCTTGTCTTCTCCCAGCTCCAAACTGTTTTGTTCATCCCACTTCCTACTGAAGACAGGATGCTATGGGGATTTATTGCCATTTCACCACGTTCTTCCTCTATAGCAACTCCTCCACCCCACTGAAATCAAGGCCGTATGGCACCACATTGTGTTTTTAGACTGAGTGGCCTTTTGTTTTTCTGGGCTGTGCAAGCAAAGGTAGCAAAGCAATCAGGAGGATGAGTGATAGAGGACTAGCTGGGTGATCATTTTTTGTGCTCTCCCATTGATTGAGAGAGTGATGGAAAATACCAAACTTTGCAGGGGTGGCTATGGTGGAGAAAAGATTTGGATGCTAGAAAAATAAAGAAGGGGAAAGAAAACCAATGGCTTTTTGTTGGGTGACTGGCCTAGGCATGAGTATGTGGGGTAACTCAAAGAGAAGACCAGAACTTTACAGCAAAGCCCACTTTGTAATCATTGGCAATGAGAACATGTCCACTGCACTCTAAATTTGTTTTCTACAATAATTTGTACTTAAAATAACAAGCTGGATATTTGTTTCCCCAAAATAACACTGAAAGCCTGATCTGGTATGGGTAGAAAGCAATGTATTCAGATGAAAATTTTCAATTGCAGAGAATTGAAACTGGAGGCCATTGCAGAGAATTGGAACTTAGTGTCTATAATACTGTAAATGTGCACTGGGTATATAAAACCTTTTAAATCCTGGGAACACTAGGTATATGAGCCTATGGTCCTACTGGCCTGGATTAGATCTTCTTGTGGACAATTCCACCACCAGTATTTTCAAGTCAATCACATGACTTAATTTTGAGACAATTCCCCTACAAAGAAAAGAAATGCAAATCAGAACAACCATTGAAATTCATTGAGATTTAATTCGTTTAAAGGGAAGTATTCAGGACCATAATGAGGAGGGAGTTTTCATATAATGTGACCAAATACATTTTCCGTAGCAAAATTGGCTTGTCTGCCACCATCCTATATTGCATTTTGATTAGTCAAGATATCCTTTGACCTAAAAGCTCAACACCTGAAGGGGTGAATGATGATTTGTCTGTTTTCTGCATCCGAAGTGGAATATTATTCTTCTCAACACCCAAGTAGCATCCCAAATTCCTTTTAGCTTCATGCTCCATGTCAGTGGAGGAAATGCTGAGCCAAGTCAAGTTCATTATCAGAAAAGTGCCTTCTCCATATATCTTCGTCATGAGCTGACAATAAAGAAGAGAAAGATTATTTGTCTGTGCGTGTGAATTTCACAGCAGCCTCTAAATCAAGAGTCGCCAATGAGCTAACTGTAGACACTAATGTGCCACTTGATTTTTGTAAAGATTGATTTCTATGTGTCTGTCTATCTGACCGGCTCACAAAAAGGAAAGAGGACACATTTAAAAGAAAGTACATCTTTCCCAGTTGGGTCCTACATTGGTCTCATAGGAAATCTTGCAAAATTAAAATGGCAGATGACTCAGTCCAGAAATTGGACAATGTTCCCAGTTGGTACCCAGTATACCCAGAAGAAAAAGACAACAGGAAGAAGGGGTTCTGGAAAGCATTCAAGATCTATTTGTCTTCTGATATATGGGTGTTTTTGTGAAGGCTGTGCCTACCATGGCAAGAATGAAAAACCGTAAAGACATGTGTCTTTCCCCAGGCATTCGGAGCCATTAAGTGGGAGTCCCCTTTGACTGTTTCATATCTGGTATTTATATATTGCATTGTTTCTTGTTCTGCAGCTTTTTTCCTTCCTTGATTTATTGCTTGCTTTTGTGCTGAACAGCATGAAGACTGAGTCATGCCAGTTGAGTTGGGCAGTCTTATAAATCTAATAAATAAATACATAAATAAATAAGCATTTGGGAAAGAGGTAGGGCCTTTCCAGCAGCTGCTTTGAAAGTGCACTCACAACATGCTCTCAAAATGCAAAATATTTTTTTTTTTTAAAAAGTTTGCCTAGCCCTGCTCTAAGTCATAACCTTCAGCTTTTTTGAATAAAAAAGCCCATCTAGTTGTGAACCCAGAGTCAATTGTTTGACGGAATTAAATATTTAGAGCAAAACACATTGCATGCTATGGATTGTCATTATCTAAATTTAATAGTGCAAGAAGTGAAAGGTGAAAGGTCCCCTGTGCAAGCACCGAGTCACATCTGACCCTTTGCAGGGACGCCACTTTCACGACGTTTTCTTGGCAGACTATAGCGGGGTGGTTTGCCCTTGCCTAGCTCCATGTAAATTCTTTGTTTTAAAGCCTCCTGATAGTTCTTCCTCTTTTGTCCTTTTTAAAGCACAGGGCCAAGATAGACATTCATGGGGCAGACTGAGACCCAGGATAATACGTTTAATTTCTTCTTTGCCTCTGCCCCTGTGGCTCCCTTTTAAATCATAAACCTCATTTCCTTCATCTGGTAAGCAGGGAGTTCTCTCAGATAATGAAAAATAGGGCAAGCACTCAGAAGGTGAAGGAACCAGAATATGACAGTGCAGTCCTCTCGACAACTTTATAGAAAGGATATTATTCACCTTCTTCCTATGTGCCTTCTCAAAACATCTGCTTGCAGGCACATTTCCCCTAAACGTGAACATTACATTTGGCGAGTTGACTTGGAGAAACAGGAAGCTTTACAACAGCCTTGGTCTGTCTTCCTTGTTTAGTTCAACACCAGGGCTAAGCAGCCTGAATGCTGGTTTTTTTCACTTTGTGTGCCAATACAGAAGTTAATCATATAGATAGCAAATGAAAGTGTGCATCAGCATTCATCAGAGAAATATTTTTTCTGATCTTCCCAGGGGGAAGGAGAGGTTCAAGGCAGCTATACCATCCATTGCAAATATACAACACTCACCATTTCAAAGAACTGCTCCTTTGCTGGGCTTGTGAGACTTGAATACCAGTACTGATGAGAAATTAGAGAACTCCCAGACAGGCCTTTTATCATGCAATTGACCTACTCATTCATGTAATGTTACAAAAGAACTAGAGGACAGCATTTTCCATTCGTAACCCCTACTACTTCTTCCTTCCTTCCATTTCTTGCCATAATAAAAAGAAAAACGGAATTGCTGGGTGTCTTTTATCTGGGAACATGGCAAAAGGTCTTTAATGTTGGAAGTATCCATGGAACTCATCCTTGATTGATTGATTGATTGACTCAAGAAGGGTTGGATGGAATAATGCTGAAGTATAGTTTGGGCTGTTATAGTCTACTTTCTTTCATAGCTGAATAATGACTCTACAGTTAACATACTGTGGCTTTCCCAAAGCTGATGGTACCCAGATGCTTTTAACTACAATGGCCATCATGCCTTACTCTTGGGTCCAATGCATCTGAAGGACCCCAGTTGGGACAGGCTGATGTTTCTGCATTGAAAGAACTTTTCATGATCAATGTTAGTTATCATCAGTCTCTGAATGTCTGTAACCAATTGACAAAAGAGGCAATTTAATGTCCATGCTAGGATGTTTAAGGGCAGCTAGTGTTTTAAAGGAGATAAAGCTTTGCTATTCCTTACTTTTATTTTAGGGGCACTTTTTTTTTCTTACATAACCTTATTCTTATCCCTTAAACATCATTTAAGTCAAGGCTGGACAAAACGTACATTGGGATATACAGCAGAACATCAGCTAAAACTAAACAATACAAATCCCCAGTCATTCAGCCCCTTCAAAATGTGGTTATGGAAAAAGAATGGTTAATAGAAATGTGGGAATGGATTTGTGGGTGTAGGGGCTCATGAGTTTGTCCTTAATATGAATTGTTGAAGTGAAGTCTATTTAGTAATAACCCCTAAATGGTTCACTTGACTGAATTCTGCACTTAGCTCTGCTTGATGAAACTCAATGTTTCAGTCAGAGTAGAAAAGGATGCCTTTAACCCAGTATTTCCCAACCTTGACAACTTCCAGGTATGTGGACTTCAACTCCCAGAAATCTAATTCACAACCATACTGGCTGTGGAATTCTGGGATTTGAAGTCCACACATCTGGAAACTGACAAGGTTGGAAAACAGTGTTTTAGCAACATGTTGCCCTTAGAAATTCTTGCAAGTTGGTATTTGCCAACCTCAGAGTTAGGTTACTGCTTCCAGATACCCTTAATAAGGGGTACTACCTAGCTTACTTTGGGTGATACTAAAAACCAAGTAAGGTCAGACCTAGTCAGTACTTGGATAGGAGACCAGGAAGGCACAGACCTATGGACTAGACTGAGAAGTTGAAAAAATAACCCAGAAGGCAGTGGTAGTAAATCACTTAACTGCTGTTGCCAAGAGAACGCCATGGACATACTCATAAAATCACAGAGAACTGAGCGTTACCTCAACAAGACTCTCCCTGTTTTTCTATCTCTATCTATGCACATACTGAGCATGAGGCTAGAGATTGTGGCACATAAGAAATCTACTAAATAAATAAATCGAATAGCAAAGACTTCCAGATGGAAATCTCCTGAGTACTATCAGATTATAGCACACAGCTATTCTAGCTTTGCACTTTAATTGGTTTTTTTTTAAAAAAACTGGGGATGAGTGAGAATATACAGGAAACTTTTAAAGGGAATTGTCATTGACTCAGACTCCTTATTAAAAATCCAGAATGTGACAATAAAACCTTGCCTGGAAGATCTTGGCTAGTAGCATATAATCATCTTGCACTGCAACCCTGCTGAACAGATTGCTGTTATAGCTTAATCTAGCCGTCCCGACATTAGTTGACCAGAAGGTTGAAATCAGTGGGTTGTGGGGCAGAGAGCTTTGTCTACAGATAGACAGAGAGGTAGCTGAAATGTTATAATTAGGTGGAGGCTTAGGGGAACAACTATTAATTGGTTTAAGTTGGAAGCAAAAGCTTCTGATCTCATGGCCGTATTGAAGAGGGAAGGGGAATCACGGAAGCCTGAGATGATGCTCCTTTAAACACAGTACATCCATTATGATTTTATATCACAGCACTGAAGTGCATTTGCACCCTGGGGAGATGGCTATATGCCTAAGATGTCCTCCTGCCATTAGAGAGGAAACTCAGCATGGTCTGGGGCTTAGCAGCTCAATAGGCAGAAATCAGCAGGTGATGCTGTTGATGCCACTTTCATAGCAACTGATGCTGCAGATGAAATCACAAAGTGGGATCAGTGGGCAGGCTGGGCATGATCAGGATTCCTGCACATTCAGATGCATCTTGCCTTCACAAATTCTTAGAAATGTCATTTTAGGAGACCACAAGTCTAGAGTACCTGCAGCATTGGGGGTATTGTGGGAAGAAGATCATTTAGCTCAGTTCTCCATTCTGTGCAAGAAATAGCCCTATATGAAAATCTGAAGTCTGCACACCTCAAAGGAAACAGTCCCATTGTCGAACTGTTGCTACTGCTAAGAAAAATATTCAGTTGAAATGTACCGCCGAATTAATGTAAGCACATCAAGGTTATGTGCTTAAGTGTTTGTTCTTTTTGGTGTGAGAATCCTTCAGATGAAGGAAGAATGGAATCACCAGGTCTCCTGTTGCTCATTTTGATTTTGGTTATCTTTGTTTTTGTTGGTTTGTTCATTTGTTTGTTTCAGCGCCTGAGCCAGTCTTGACTCTTGGTGCTTCAGGAACAAATCCCTGCAGTTTTCTTGGCAGCAATTTCAGAAGTGGTTTGCCTTTGTCTCCTTCTTCCCAGGGCTGAGAGAGACAGTGACTGGCCCAAGGTCACCCAGCTGGATTTGTGCCTAAGGCAGGACCAGAACTCAGGGTCTTTCTAGCTCAGTGCTAGAAAGATGTTTGTCTCACCAGTTCAGGTAAATTAATAATTGAAAAGGAGTCTGCCTTAGCTGGCCAAATATGAAAACAAATTGTCATGAGTGAGGATGGCGCGCAGGGGGCTCCCATCCAGGCTGTAAAGCACATGCGTAGTACTGAGGAATTAGGTGGCCATTCAAAGAGACACAGATCAGGCCCGCCTTAGTCTTTGGGGTTTATATGTCTGGGTTTTCCCACGCTTCTTCAGTTTGTTAGGATTCTCTGTTATGTAGCAGTAATAAAACACTAGAGACCTACTCCTTGTCTCAGCGTGGTTCCTGGCTGTTAGGACACAAATCAATGGAATATCTTAAAATACTAAACTCAGCAACAAATGTCCCTTTCCCTCTTTCCTTAACAAATGTATCACCTTTTTTTTCCACTCATTTTTCACTGCTTGTGTACACTCTGTCTTACATGATAGAAGCTGCTAGTTCATTGCAAATACCTATGTTTTATTGTATTCCCAGTTACCAGCCCTCTTAAGTATCCCTGCTCCTCATAACTGTTTTCTCCCACACCAATCTATCAGGAAAGTTGTTCATTTTCAGCAAAAATTCTACTTCTGCTGAATTCCTTCCCACCCAAAACTGATTGTTTATTCTTTATCCATCCCCTTTCCCCAATGGTCCTTTTTCTCTAAATTCCATTGTCCCAGCAATGGTTTCACATCCCAATATTCCATACTTCTGGACCAGTTCCAGGGCCCCAATTCATCCTATCTCATAATAAACAGATAAAGGGCCTGTCCATAGGTAAGTGATCTATCATTTGTGCCTTGTTCTATTATTTTTTATGTAAAAGTGAATTCACAAGCA
This sequence comes from Candoia aspera, assembly GCF_035149785.1. Classification (NCBI taxonomy): domain Eukaryota; kingdom Metazoa; phylum Chordata; class Lepidosauria; order Squamata; family Candoiidae; genus Candoia; species Candoia aspera. The sequence goes on along the minus strand of NC_086158.1, from coordinate 95,469,227 downwards.
AGATTTTAGATTTGAGGAAGGTTCAAAACAAAGCTAATAAGAAGCCACAATTTCTATTAAAATAGGAAGGTCCCCCCCCCCATCACAGCTCTGTAGGGACCTAATCTTGCCCCAACTCAAGGATAAAAGAACTAAAAGAGATAGATTGATTAGTCAAGTCATAATGGACAAAAGGAACTCATTCTGAATTAATGCAGAAGATTTTACCCAGTGATGACATGGCCAAATATTTTCTTACAATTGAAGCAAGGCTTTAATGGGGTTCAGAATGAAAACTTCACAGTTTAATGTGATCTCTCTGACTTTCCTTTTTTCTCCCCTAATCTGTTGCATTTGAATCACCATATGATTCACTGATGATGTTACCTAGTTGAGTAATGAAACGTCTGCAAGCAAACAACTAAATTCAGAGAGCACCAAGGACTCTATAATCATCATACATTTTGCAGATCTAACCTTCTCCACACATTATTCCTCTGTCAACCAATTCTCTTCTTTACCAAAGAGTTAGCTTTCTGCCCTATCAACTTTTCAGTGGATTTAAAACCAAGCTAGCAAGAGCAAAAGATTCAGCATTTAATGAGAAAGGAAACGGCAAAAGAAAAGAAAAAAATAGCTTACTCTATTGCCATAATTCTTCATGGATTTTGAACAAAGGAATAGAAGAGCTCAAGGGCAGGAGAAGAGGAAATGTAGAAGGGGACAAGCAAGCACTCAGGCCAAAGAACTGTTCAACTGCTTATCAAACCTTTGGAAGCCTTTTAACCAGAATTCACTAAAGTTTCCAATGCTCACAAAATCACAACACTTTTTTGGGGGGGAGGGGGGTAGAAGAGTGAATGGTCTTCCTAAATGTTAAACTGTATATGTACACTGCCTAAAATGAAGCTGACACCCTTTCTGAGATCCAGTTCCAGATTGAAACCAGAATGCTTCTCAAAGTTAAAATCTCCTTCAAGTTGACTTGGACTACTGGTGGCTTCAGAGGCATATCCATGTAATTTTCTTGGCAACTATAGAAGAGTGATTTGCAACAGTTTTCTTCCAGGAATTTTTTCCCCCAACTTCCCAGTTTAGCCTACAAACCTGGGATTTTCCTGTGGTTCATAATCCAGATTTGCTTAGCTTTCTGAGATCAGTCAAAGTTTGTTTGGAATAAATGTTTAAATTTTCCCCTAGGGCTATAGGATGTAGGGTGCAAAAATGCAGATGATCACTAGAGGACAGCAAAGAACTAGATTGTTGTATCATTTTGCTGCCATCTAGTGGTCACATTTAACTTCTTCAGCTCACATCCGCAGCCCTACTTTCCCATTCAGCTAGTTGCAATGTATACATTTGGGGTTGACGAGAAAAAGACAGAGGTATACAAGGAAGACAAATGATAGTAGGCCTAGTACAGGTTTAAATTTCTCCCTGGTGGATGATGAAGAGTAAGAGAGAGAGGGAGAGGGAAAGGGAGAGAGAGAGGTTTTACATATCTTACAGTCTGACCAACATACAGTTCAGCATCTGCTCCTGTTATGACTGCAGTGTGCCCAGACTTGCCAGCTGAGATACACAATCCCAAACCTATAATCCATATTCCCTCGAGGGAGATACGCAAGCTCCAGGTCCCTCCCTCTGCTGGAGAAAGAAAAGACTGGAGCTTCTAAAACAAGGGGTAGAATTCAGATTGACATGTCTGATGGAAGTCCATGGAACAAGGCTGTGCAGCTGTGGAATCTCACTCCAAAGCTGGAGGAAGTTCAGGTGCAAGACCCACAGGATCTTTTGGTTTGGAAAATTAATATTTTCCATGGAAATGAAAACCTGTCTAGGCAGGAATTTGCATTAGATCTCTTCTTCCATTGAATGGTGCTAAACTGAGTCTTATTTCTCTGTACAAACTGGGAAACTGAGTACGTAATCCCAGCCTTTTTATCCATGTTTGAGGGCCTGTAGATTAAAGTTTGCATTTTTGGAAGAATGTTCAAAAAGGCTGAAAGAATCCTGGTTGAAATGTAGGAGGTGGTATGTTTAGTTTAAAGTCAGCCATAGCTTGCTTACCATTACCAGTAATTAAAGTTGAATAACTTTTCATAAATTCTGTTCATCAAAAAAAATCTTTTGTTGCTGTAATCTTTGAATGCTTCTTAAGAGTTATTAGAAGTTGGGCTACTTCTAGAGCAAAACCCTATTAGCAGACCATAAATGCATATCTTCCTCCTACCATTGATAGAAACATTAAGTGGTGGGGTCTAGGCTGCTTTAAGTTAATCAAAGGGCTCATCCACAAATTCCCCCTGCACCCATGCCAAGATGGCCTGCTTGCCTTTGGTGGAGGACAGGAACCTCCATCTCAGTGCCAGGTTGCCACTGAATCATCGTGAAGTTGGACCACAGTGATCTGGCAGGAAGGTAGCATTTTGATTCACAAAGAGGGGATCCTGAGAGAATGTGAAAGGCTTGCCACCCCTCCCATCCATCCATGGGGCTCTGTGCCTCCATGGCCATTTCTGTTGACTGCGAGACAGAAGAGATCCTCATCAGCAACCAAAGTGTGGTGAGCCTTCTCCTTCCTCCTCCTCTTTCTTTCTCTTTCTCCTCCTCCTCCCTTGTACCATAGGCCAGTGCTCCTATCAATTTCTGTCTTGACAGAGAAGTTCTCCAAACAGTGCTGGCATCAGGAAAGCAAGTGCTTTGTGAAGAGCCTACACACCTTTTGTTCTCTCTTTAAACCAGCCTTTCTCAACTTTTTGACCCTGGAGGAGCCCTTGAAATATCTTCCATGGAACCCTGGTTGAGAAATCCTGCTTAAAACTGAGTGCTTCCATCAGGGAAAGGGACAGAAGGGAGGGAACTTACATCACTGGAAGGAGGGAGCATAAATAAGGTATCAAGAACTTTGGCCATCAAAGCCTAGGCTGAGTTCCACAACTCAATCACAACCCAATGTAAAATCCTAATCCCTTAAGCGTTTCTTCCCCCCTTTGTCTTAGAAGACCAGGAACTCCCTTCTAGTAATTTTAGATGCTGCATCTTCCATGGGAAGATGCTTCCAATATTGCTAGCATTTCCCTGGTTCCTAAAAGCAGTGATGCTCCTACGAGATTGTCTCACCTTGAAACCAGCAGAAGCTGCTTCAGGTGTGTGTTTCTGTGAGGCTGGAGTGCTAGGCTTTTCCATTATTTTCAAAGGGTGACAATTTGCTAACATCACAAAACAATTATTCTCATCTGGTCACAGACAATTTCTGATAATAGGCTCTCAGCAGGAGATTTTCTGGATCCCTAATTGCTCCATGGAACAGAAAATACCAGATTTACTACTATTACATTAAAAAAAAAAAAAGACAAACATTCCTCAATAACATTTACCTTTCAAGTTGAAGTTCAAATGAGGAAACCGATGCCAATAATGAATTTGATTTGCACTTTAACCATCACATTAAATCTTTTAATTAACACTTGTAAATGATATCACAGTAAAAGGAGAGCTGCTGTTGGAAGTTGCTCCTTCTCCCTCGCCCTCTCTCCTCTCCTATTCAGGATTCAGTTGGCCCTCCGAACACAAGGGACCTAGTCACCCAAGGAAAGCTTCACCCACATTTAGTAAACTCTGTTTCCCCAGCTACCACGGAGGGCTTAATTGTTGAGCAGTTGCCCTTTGGAAGAATGAACATATTTGCTAAAATAATACAAATGGGTGAATTTGTAACTTCTTTGGGGAAATACTAATGTTATCTTCTTGAATGTTGGTTTAGGGAAGTTAATTGGCACTGCATGTGGAATCTAATTTAGACAGCTTAACATATGAAAATTATTTGGAGGACTCTTATCATATGTCTGTCTTTCTGTCTTTCTATCTATCAATTATCTACCTACCTACCTACCTATCTACATCTCATGAAAGCACCCATGTCCTGAATTAAATGGAGATGCTATATGAAGGGGCTCACCAGAGAAAGGCACAGCTTTAGTTTGGGTGTGGAGATGAGACCCCTAATGATCAAATGACCTTGTCACTGGGGTCTTGCAGTTGCAAGGAATCCCAATTTGTCCCTGGTGATTCTATGGATGGGGATTTTACATTCTAAAGGGATTGCTACTACAGAACCTACAAGGGAATCATTGCCTTGTGTTTGAAATCATATTCCTGGTCCCCTGCAGTGTAAGTCCCCTTGCCAACTGGCAGAACTCAGACAAACCTTGCTAGCTTTGCCACCTATCTTTCCAGAAACTGTTTAAAAACATCCTTAAACAGATGTTCCCCTGCTTTTCTATTTATCTGGACTTCCCCACAGACTGTTGGTGATTCCAGATGGGTGTCAGAGTTTGTGGAGATGGTGCATCCCACTGCTTTCCCAACCTATATCCATCAATGTGTGCCTTGTTTTAAAAGAAATAGTTCCCCCCATTTTTTTTTAATCCCCAGGTCACATTAGGGCTGGAGAAATCTGTACATAACAAGCAGCAACACAAAAAGGTTAATTCTATGTCTACCCTCTTCTGGAAAGGATGCCCACTGGGAAGATCTGAATTATGTTAGCCAGCAAGACAATTACATTAGCAACATCCTCATTCAAAAATATTGGCTCATTCCACCCAGATCCTGGTAGGCATGAGTTGGCATCGCTGGGTAAAGGAACGTAAAAATGCAGTCATTTGTGAGATTGTGGCATCTGCCTTAGATTGCCAATTCTGCATTACAAGAGTTGCAAAAAAGTTCAGTTGTTTAATATATTGTTGGTGGTTTATTACCAGGAATGTGGAATCATGTACAATAATTTAATGAGTTTTTGGTCCTATGACTGTGTGTGTGTGTGTGTATTCATTCATTCTCTAATAATATCACATATTAGTACTCTTGAGTATGTCCTAGGATCTCCCTAGTTCATGTCTTGCTCCAACCACATTCCTGCTGAATTTTCTTTGGCAAGTTTACCAATCACTACTCTCCATCCATCTTTGTCAAATAATAATGATATGAATTGCTGAGATCATGTATAACCAGATGCCCCAAAATAGTACATGTCATATATCAGAAGCTGGAAATCCTGAAGGCCTCACTGGTCTTTGGAACTATGGTTCATGAGCTGGGATGCCGGGGTTACATACATACATAGAAGGCTACCATATCTGGGCTGCAAAATTCAGAGAGCCACTAGAAGGCAGCAAAGAGGTGTCTAACATTCCAACAGTTGGCTGCCACCTAGTGGTCCCCTGGATTTTCACAGTTCTACTCAACAACCTTTCACAGTCTCTATTTCCCCCAGATCCTGTTCAAGGTTCTTTATTTCCCAGTATAGATGGCAATGGGAAACTAGTAAGCTTGAGAGAGCTGCTCCTCCACTTCAGGGAAAGATCAAAAATGGGAGGAGTAGAAAACTCATATTCCTCTCCCTGAATATACTAAAGATTTCTCTTTCTAGTAGAGGGAAGCCAAAGATGTTTTCTCCTACTAAAAAGCAAGCAGAACTCCTTCCATTTTGAGCATTATTTCTCATTAAAAAAAGAAAACCATGTAGAACACTTCATAGAAAAGCAAGAAGGCAAATATTTATCAAAGGAACAATAAGCAAGTGGTCTTAAATTCGTTATGTATATATGGAAAGAGAGAAAGAGAGAGAGAGAGAGAGAGAGAGTCTATTACAGTATCATAAACATCTGGAAACATCAACAGAAATCCATAGGCGTATGGAGAAAGTAATAACATACTTGCATGTTTCATAAAATTGCTGTAATTACAAATAAATCCACCTACCTATGTCGTTCAGAGCTTGAAAATGTTTTCTGTGGTTTACAAAATAAGAATCTCTTCCTCTTAAATGTAGAAAAGGCAGAAGCTGATATTCTCTATACACACCGATAACACTGCTCGCATAAAACCATCCCCCATGTAGCTGACGTGCTACTACATTGGGGAAGGCTGAAAGATGCATTTTGGAGTGTTCAGAAAGAGTTCTACATAGTTCAGAAGTAGATTTATTCATAAATGTGTAGTTAGGGTGACTTTCATAAGGTATACTTGTCTACTACGGGTTTCTTTTTTGCAAACATTGAGGATCACTCATTTAACCAGACCTACATACCTATACTGAAGATTGACCAAACTTGGCACAGCCCCCTCACCAGCTATAGTAGTATCTGTGCTAGGCAACCATGTAGTTGTTCCAGAATTTATACTTGATGAGTTATTTTATGGGTTGGATAAACTGGATCCTAAAGTTTGAGTGTATTATTATCACTTAATGTATTTTCTGTGCTAAAATGTTTCTGTCCTGTCTGAAGGACAGATTATTTGAGAAGATTGTTCAAATTCTAAACAGATAGAGCTGAACTACATTCCTCCTGTAGGGTATAACATGTAGACAGGCAATTAACCCAAATATTTTCCTTCTGATTCCATTCCATTTTTCCATCTTGTTGATCATTCTAAATTGCTGATATTTGACAGTCATCTGGACATGGTATGATGCCTTAGTGCATTACTCCTTTGGAAGTTATTCTGACAGATAGTTATTCAAGTAGATATTGAGGTGTTTTCATATTGGTGTTTTTCCATAATGGCTAGGAATCTACTTTACAGGGCAAATGAAGTAAAATGGTATCACTTCATCCTTCAAACTATCCTTCTCTTCATTTTGGGGAATATAGTTCATTTCTGAAAAACATCACCTTGTGGTTGTCTTATGAAGTTTTTTGTTTTTTGTTTCCCCCTTAGTAGATAAAGAGATCTTTATGGCTCCAGATACAAAAATGAAAGGTCTACAAATAAAGAACTTGGAGACAAATTAACAGATCAAGATGATTAAATGTAAAGAGCAGAGGGTTTATTGATCAAGGAAAGAGAAACACTCTCCAGTTTTTACCAGCTGGGTAAAAGAATTGGTGGCTGTAGTGGTTTTTACACAGGACAGCATTTCTGAAGATATTACAGATCGAATCAAATTGAATTACCCATTCAGTCGTATCCAACCTTTGGTGATTCCATAAGCCAGCTCTCTCCATATTTCCAATCTTGTACAGCTTCTTTCAGTTGCTTTATATTTTGGCCTGTGTCTGCTTTGATTACATCCAACCAGCGCATTCTTTGGCGTCCTCCTCATCTTTTGCCACTGACCGTTCCAAGCATAACGTCTTTCTCCAACAATGTTGATCTCATGACACAACCGAAGTAACTAAGTCTATGTTTTGTTATTTTTCCTTTTAGTGACATGACCAGCTTTTTGCACTTCAACACTTCTTCGTTATCTTTGCAATCCAAGGGATGCGCAAGAGCCTCCTCCAACACCGTAGTTCAAACGAATCAATTTTCCTTCTATCCAACTGTTTCATCATCCAACTTTCACAGCCGTATGTAGTTATGGGGAACATGATAGTGCAGACTAGTCTACACCTAGTCATCAAGCTGACATCCTTGTTTTTCCAAATTTGATTCGTACTCATCATTGCTGTGTGACCCAGCATGATTCGATGTTTAATTTCTTGGCTGCATTCTCCATTTTGATTGACCAGTGATCCTAAAAAGGTGAATTCTTCTGCACATTCCACCTTCTCTCCATCAATTACTATTCTGATGTTTCCATTCCTTGCGGTTGTCATGAGTTTGGTCTTTTTGATATTCAGAAAGAGGCCAGACTTCTCACTTTCTTCTTTGAGTCTCATGATTAGCTGCTTTAGGCCTTCCTGGTTTTTTGAGAGGAGGGTTGTATCAGCTGCATATCGAAGGTTCTTTATATTTCTTCTGCCAATTTTTACCCCAATTTTTTATTCGCCTAGCTCCAGTTTCCTGAAGATCACTTCAGTGTACAAGTTGAATAAGAAAAGTGACAGAATGCAACCTTGTCGCACACCTTTTTCAATCTTAAACAAATCAGTGTCTCCATATTGAGTTCCTACAGTGGCTTCCTAATTTGCATACAGTGATTTTACCAGATATTTAGAAAGCCTGAGGATTTTCCTCTTCCCTCCAGATGTTATTTTAACATGTGTTAGATTTTCCATTAGAAAGAAGAGGTGGTGATAACTCTAAGAGAACAATCAGTTCTCATATACAATGATTAGAAAAAAAATTATTTTAGAAAACATGCCTCCTGAAACATAAAAAAAGAAAGGGTTTCAATGATTATACATTATTACTGCATTAGGCTTCCATTCGCTATGCATGAGAATTCCCAGTTTACACTTACCATTTTTAAAGCAGTTTAACATTACACAATGTCTTCTTGACAAAACCTGGCTGCAATATTCCAAGATTTGAATAATCTTGAAATACTGGAGGGAGCAGGGATTGGTTTATAAAGTAAAGATTGTTTGGTATATTGTCTTCCGCTACAGATTAAGGTTACTGGGGTAACAAATGATTTTGGCCGGGTGAAGAGGTTGAATTTAATTGTCCTCTTTTCAGGTGTTAATAGTTGCAATTGCCTGAAGTGAGGGCAGTTAGCTTGTTTCAGTTTCCTTCTCTTTAGGCATGTAGAGAATATGCAGCTGAGGGAGAAATCTCTCCTCTCTGAGAGCCTGTGAGAATGCAGAAGCCTGTAAATATGTTTTTGTGCTTTCTGTAAATACATTTATTTTTATAGAAATGCCTGGTGTGTGACTTTTCTGATCTCTCCTGGGCCAAATGCTTTCTAGCACTCTGCCAACAAAGATCTCTCTGAACCGGTGACACCACGACACCAGTTCCAGAACACATGTCCATGTCCCTTCAAGCCCACCTGCACAGCCACAGCATGGAAGATACGCTTGATAGAGATTTGATCATTAACATAAGGTGATGAGTCAGCAAGCTGTTTCACTATTCACTGAATATTTCTTTCTTCCTTTCTTTAGGTTATCTAAGACTTTTTTTTTCTTCCTTCCTTTGTTTGGGAAAGATCTCAGGATAGTATAAAATCATGCTATTTTTCATACTTCCTACCGTGAATAATAGAGGGACGCGGTGGCGCTGCGGGTTAAACCGCTGAGCTGTCGATCGGAAGGTCGGCGGTTCGAAACCGCGCGGCGGGGTGAGCTCCCGTTGCTAGTCCCAGCTCCTGCTCACCTAGCAGTTCGAAAACATGCAAATGTGAGTAGATCAATAGGTACCGCTTCGGCGGGAAGGTAACGGCGTTCCGAGTCGTCATGCTGGCCACATGACCCGGAAGTGTCTATGACAACGCCGGCTCTAAGGCTTAGAAACGGAGATGAGCACCGCCCCCTAGAGTCGGACACGACTGGACTTTACGTCGAGGGAAACCTTTACCTTTACCTTTACCGTGAATAATAACATTTGGTATAAGTTGTTAACAGCAGTTTGCTTACTCCTCTTAGAAAGTCCTTCAGTTATCTAGAGGAATAATTGCTTACAAGTTCGGAGGCAGAAGGGAAAAGTAAGCGGTACCAGAGTTCAGCATTTAAGAGAGAGACTGAATTATGCACCTATTCAAATACACACACTACACTCCAAAAATAAGAACAATGGCAATGAGGTATATCGTTACTGTGAATGGCTGAAATTAAAGTTATTTCTTTGAATGTGAGAAGTCTTTGGGACTACAGTATATCAGAAGGTATAAGTTGGCATCTTGTTTAAAGGGATGAAAGTCCCCAGAAAGATAAAAGATGGAGATATATTTTTGTTCAAGGTCTGCTAAAAGATAAGAAGTTCGCTTCAGGTGAAGCATATCTGCCTTCAAAAGCATAGACTAATTTTCCACCAAAAACTCTCAAGAAACTCAATCATTTTCCTGAACAAGGTGTGAGTAGACTTTTTGTGTGTATGTACAGTACACACACACACACACACTAACTCTAACAATCATTTATTACAAATTAATTGATAATTTGACTTACAGTTCATAAGCATAATTTCTATATCAACTACAATAGACAAGAACAAAAATATAATTTTAATTCATTTCAGGTATGTCATTTCTGGTCTGTTCAAGCAGTGAAGAACAGCACTTGGAAATACTTTCCGTTATATAAAACAAAAGTAATTTTTAAGTTCTTAAATTTGCATTTTAGAGATATCAACCTCATTCCAGAGTGGAGCCAATGAGGTGATCAAGTTGCCTCTTGTTTCCAACAATTTTTAGCCCTCTGAAAATCATTACTGAAGTCAATAATGATATTTTCTGCTGTTTCTAAGCATTTCAAGCCAATCACTGTTTCATTCCATTCACTTCTTTCTTTGTTTTCAACTGAGAAAAGCAATTTGTATGTAGGATCAAAGTAAATGCTGGAGACAGGAGAATTACCAGGTCCAAAATTCACTCTCTTGTTCCTAACCATCTCCTCCCTGCCAGCTGTTACTGGGAAAATGACTTTCTGAGGATAAAGGAAAAAGAGGGAGAAATCTTTTCTAATTATCACACTTCTGCTTGTTGAAACACTTAGTTAAACCCAATCATATTATCTATTTATCACTGGATTTCAGTTCAGCTCAATAAACTGAAATTTCAGTTCTTCAGTTTAATAGTTTTCAGCACCAGGGATTCTTGCAAACACACGCTTGTGCATTTTGGATTTTGATTCAGGTTCAAGGGCAATCAAAAGATTTTATATCCAAGTTCGGTTTGATCACATTGGGTTGGCAGGGATTTTAATCCAAGTTAGTTTGGTGTTTCCCTTTTTCTTTTCTTTTTTCCTTTTTTTTTCTTTTTGCTAGGAGTTCAGATTCAGTTCAACTCGTTCCTTAGAATTGCTCAAGGCAGCAAATTCCTTTTAATACCCTCATTCTGGCAGCTTTCTGAATGTTCACAAGCTCATATAGAAGAAGAGTGGAATGAGAGGATTCAATCAGTTTTTATGCATTTTACTGTAATTTTATTGCTTTTTTAGTAGTTAGCCTTGAGTTTCTGTTTGGAGAGAAAGGTGGGGTATAAATTGAATGAATGCATAATAGAAACTAAGGGCATCAAGTAACAGTTAATATATCAGTAAATGCTCATTATTATGAAGTGACTAATGTTGCACCAGAACTTGTTCCCTGAAGAAAGATGAATAAAACATTATTATTTTAGATCTGATTCTATTAGAACTCCTGCCTTTGTCTTCCCAGCTTCATGACAAATTGTGCTCCAGGTACACAAAGCAGATGTGATCATTAATATTTTTCCCAATATTTCACCATGCCTAAAAAAATAAGAGAAGATTCACAAAGCATAAAATGTTAAATTGATTCAGGGTCATCTGTAAAAATGTTTATGCTTCTATTGTGCCTTTTCATAAAAAATTTTTTAATCAATCCCAAAGCATGGGCATTTGATGTAGCTTTCCTCAGCCTGGCATCATTCAGATGTTTTGGAACCACACTTCCTGAAATACCTATCCAACATCTCATTTTTCTGCCTGGGATTTCTGGCAGTTGAAATTCAAACATATCTGAAGGATGTCACCTTCAGAAAGGCTGTGCTTGATCCTTCAGCATGGCAACGGATTAAAATAGATCTGTTCACCTAGCAGGAAGAAAGCCCAGCATAGTTGATGTCCCTGGCTCAAGATGACTTCATAATGAGGTCTATCACACATGAGAAGCCCCCACCTTTATTATTGTAGATATCCCTGGCTTTCTCATGCCATTTGCTGCAAACCGATGGTGGAAGGATGCAAGTGGAGAAAAGAGTAAGTAAGTAAGTAAGTAAATAAATGAAACTTCCATACTTCGTGTCCATGAAGTCATCAGGAGTTAAGCTTGTCCTGAAGGAGATGACCACCACCTCCTCCTCCTCCTCCTCCTGATCTTTGAGCTACAAAGATGGTTGTGTTATTCCAGTTTCTCCTTCCTTATATGTACAGGACAACTGAACATAGAGCCCTATGAATTCTGAGTCAGTGGCTTCATCTGTTACCTACTCCTACATGGAAAGTCAGTTGCCTCTGAATAGTCACACTGACTTCATATCAAGGTGATAAAAAGGAAGTTACTGCCTTTGTCTCCTACACTCCAGCAGTACTCAGCAGAATTGCAGCACATTAAGAATTCATTAATAGCATGGCTTGCTGAAATCAAGAAGCGGGATGCATTAAAGAAATATAATTAACTCTAAGAGCATAACAGCATCAAAGTCACCAGTAAGATTCTTGACCCTCTGTGCACAAAGAAATGCATTGTTTTCTTAAAGATCTTCTTAAAAGTCTGTTGGATTCACAAATGAGACCATTAGCTGGAGTGTCTGCAAGATGTCGAACTGCAACACACAATAACCTCATGTATTGTTTCTTTGGTTATTGAGTAGCAGGAATCGCTCGCATAGACACAGCTCCATTAAGAGGACTTGTGGGAGAGGTGTTGCAACAGGGAGGAAGAGCGAGTTGAGGAATCACAATGATCCTGTTTCTGCAAACTGAACTAAAGGTATTAACTGTCAAAATTATCCATTTTCTGGGTAACTGCTATGGCCTTCCTCTTTTGCCTTTCCTGATGTCAAGCCTCAAAGTCTCCAGGGTCAACCCAATACAATCACTAATTTTTCAATCAAGATGACAGCATTGGCATTCATTGCCTGGCCGTTGGTTACAGCTTTCTTTCAGGCATCTCCTTTCTCTGGTCCAAAGAACTGGAAATGTTCTCAAAGTATTACCCTTAAAGCATCTTTTGTAGCAGCTCCTTTCTTCCAATTTTTCCTTGGTTGCCCACCTCATCATTTCTGACAACAACTACCTTCCTTCCTCTTGTTTTCCAGATCTCTCACCACCTCAGTAGCCTGCTGAACTCGTTCCAATTTGTCACTGTCAGTTTTGAACTGTGGTGCCCAAATCTGGATACAGTACTCCAAATGGGGCAAAGTAGGGTAGAACTCTTCCCATGATCTGGACTCTACATGCCTCTTAATGTACCCCAATATAGAATTTACTTTTTTAGAAGCTACATCATACTGCTGATTCATGTCTAATGTGATTAAGAAGGACACTTAGAAGCAGCTTAATGAAGCAAGGATTGTAAATGCAGAGCAGTCTATTGCTTCCATTTACCACCCTCTTCTAGCATATTCAATAGCGGGAAGAGGCTTTTGCACAAGCATAGAAGCAGAAGGTTCTCCTATTTTCTACAAGCACTGAAGGTGGCTACAAGAAAGCTGTGGGTCAAGTCGCATCGTCGCTTCATCCCAGCAATGCAAACCACCTTGTCGCAGCACATCAAACAGCCTTGCATAATATTAGATCCTTCTTCTAGCTACGTGATCCACTTCTCCAAGGCTTTGACATTTTTCATAGCACAGTGTTTAAGATCCAGTCATGACACTTGGGGAAAATACCAAGAAGTTCTAAATGGCTGCAAGACACAGCATAGGTAAAAATAACAGAACTTAACTTAAGACAATTTATTCTTTTACAGTATAGGCAGATTACCCATGGTGACAATGGGCCACCAACCATTTTGGAAAGGCGGGGATGGAAAGTGTTTTCCCCTACACAACCCCAGCCCACTGTGATGCTGTGAGAATGGAGGGGAGTATTATCCATTCTGCCTTCCAGAAATGGTTGTAGGCCTTCTAACCATGTTTTCTGGCTTGAAGTTGAAAGAAGGTTTTCTAGCTTGAGCTGGTTCAAGCATTGCTATCCAGTTTGCCTGCTGCACTTTACTGTTTCCTAAGGAACTCCCAGAATTTTGACTGACTACTCTGCAGAGGCAAGAACTCACCTTCACCAGGATCAATGGTTATCACCTAGTAGTTCTCTAATATTTGCTGCATGTACTACTACCAATGCAATTGCAATAGCAATTAAGCAAGGAAATTGCAATAGTGATTAATAAGTGGTTATACTCCTTGCATGACATGCAGAGCTCCAGCAGTTCAAAATCTGGCAAAAACATTTTATTATTATTTTCCTAAGCTGCATAATTTTCTGCCGAGCTTTTTTTTTATTTTAATAAGTCCCCTGCTATACTATTTCATAATTCTCCCAGTCACTCCAACTCCCGAATAGCCCAAATGTTGTCTTTATTCACTTGAGTTATTTGAAAGCTGAAGCTAAAGTGAAACTGTTCCATCACAAGTTACTGACAAATTAATGAAATAGTACACCAGTGGACTTTTTTTAAAAAAAATCCTGTATAGAGGACAGCTCAGTGAAAGGAAAATAGTAATAACACAATTCTGCTTGGTTTTGAATTAGTGACCTTTTTCATACCAAGAAAAAAACCTTATTGAGCCAAACATGACAAAATGCAATAAAGGAATTTATATTTTAAACCTGGCTTATACAAGCATTTTAATGCTTTAACATTTTTTCACATATATTGATTTAACTGTGTAAACATATTTGTGTATGTCTGCACACACACACATAACCACACAGATAGAAATGTATGTGTTCTGTAAGACCCACCCACAAAAAGGAAAGGAGAGAAAGTGGCAATTGTTCTCCTGACACAAAAGGGAATTTTCCAGTGGGAGGCTGTGACCAGCCTTTCTCCAGTTACTGAGAAAGTATTCTAATCCAGACACAATTTTCTTAAGCCTTCTGACAGTCCAGGTGGCAAAAGGGCAGGACCAGCTTAAGGGTGCAATGCAAATATGTACTACAGCTTGTTTCATAGTGCAGGTAAGAATTCAGACTTCTTATAACCCTAGCTAAACATGATCTCTGGCACCATCCATGTCAAACAGGCCATTTTTAGATCAGAATCTGTGTCCTACTTCTTTTCATATTATGTAAATATCTCCTGAAAACTTCAGTCAGGTATTCTGAACATCTGAACTGGGAATCATTTCCATCTATGTGTCATCTCAGGAAACGGAAATTAATGATCCCACTGGAAAAGTATTCTTCCTAACAAAATGTTATCTAAAAAACATTGCCAAATAATGCAGGCGGTGCAATAATACATAAATGAAATTGTCATCTTTCATGGATTGGCTGTGATTTAATTTTGCAGAAACAGAATGATTGGTGTTGAGTGCCAGGACAGAGCAGGACAAAATGAATTTATGTTTTAGCAAAGTCATTTTCTATCAATGACAATGCTATCAAGCCAAATCAGCAAAAAAGCACAAATAGGCAGATAACATTGGATTAGGAAAGCTTATTCATAAAATTCATTTTCCAGGGCCTACTTACAGAAGGAGAGATTACAGAAAATTTCCCAGCTAGGTTAATAAATCAGGACACACAAATACACACACACACCCGTATTTCCTTCTCATCCCTATGGATGGTATGTGTCTTCCTCAATCTCAGGTCCTCTACCAGAGTCCTGGGAGTTTGAGGGATCTGCGCAGTATCTTGGCTGTTCCTAGCACTGCACTCTTCTGGGCAGAGAGCTCTGAGTTTGTTCCTGAGATTTGTTGGAGCCCCTCTCCCAGCTTGGGGTTCATAGCCCCGAGTGCCCCTACCGCCTCTGGGACCATGTTGGCCTTCACTCTCCACATCCTCTCTAGATCCACCTTCAGGCCCTGGTACTTCTTGAAGCTTCTCATATTCCTTCTTCCTGTCACCCCTGCTGTCTTCTGGTCCTTGTCTATTACCACGATGTCCAGTTGTTTGGCCAGTACCTGCCTGTCCATCTGGATGGGATCTCAGCCCTGTCATTCTCCACGACCTTCTGTGGAATCTCCCATCTGGACTTGGGAGGGTCTAGCCCATACACTGTGCAGATGTCCCTGTACACAGTGCCAGATACTTAGTTGGGCCATTCAGTGTGTGCTGTTCCTGCCTGCATCTTACACCTTGTCACTATGTATTGGACTGTTTCTGCGGCCTCTCTGCACAGTGTGTGAGTGTGTGTGTGTGTATGTCTGTGTGTGTGTGTGTGTGTATATATATATATATATATATATATATATATGTATGTATGTATATGTGTGCATGTATGTGTGTGTGTGTATGTATTCTCTCACATACATACATATATATGCCTCATAGGCTTCTCTTTCCAAGCTAGGATGAAAATCCAACTTTTAGTAACATTGCCAGTTTCCATCAACTTGAAAGTTTTAGTGGTACAAAAACAAAACAAGTCCTCAGGTCCTGGAGGTGTCATTGCTGCTAGAATTGTAGATGGTGAGCACTTGATCCAGTTCCAAGCTGAAGAAAGCAGGAGCCCTCAATAGCTAGGCAGGATTACTGAATGAACCTTTCAAAACTGGCCATTACTAGTAGCTCCTGTTCTAGGTCCCACCACCCAGAGAGACAGTATTTCAGGTTATTCACAACAGAGGTCCTTTTTGGTAGTATCATACCAAATGTGGATTTTCAGGGATGTTGCATTGTCTTTTGGCTAATTAATTAAGGTGATATTATTCCATTTAGCTTTTAGTGATAAATATTACTCTTTGAGTTTTATCCTTATCCTTAAAGATGGTGTTTTGTTGTTTTGTCACTTCTGTTGTTGTGTGATAGCATGATTTTTTTTAAAAAAAAAAAATCCTGGTCCCTGTATCATACATCATTTTGGGTATTCATTGAACTCAGAAGGTATTCTTAAGCATGGTAATTAAAACAAATAAGGAATAAAAATGATGGTCTTTCTCAACCTGTGTTACTCTGAAATGTGTTAGGGCTGCAACTCCTAGCATGGACTGTTGGCTAAGACACCCAGAACTCTTGCTGGTAGGTTCCACAGCTTGTGTGTATCAGATTGAGGGAAGTTCTCTTCAAGGATCTGAGACAGCCAGTCTGGAAAACAATTTGATTCAATGCAAATGCTGCATAATTTTGTTCAGCCTTTGTTTTTAGGGTACTGGCCTAATTTTTAGATTTCTTCAAATTTTGCAGCGCAAACAAAAATAATTTTTCTGTGTTATGGAAAGATGCAAAGAAAAAGACAGGTATTTTGGTAATTGTTTAGGTGCAATTGAGCAGAGTTCAGGTCTCGGTAACTGTATGAATATCAACCCAACCTGTCTCTTGTAATAACTCATACCTTTTTCAAGGACACTGCAGTATTTTCTTCAGTCCCATCCATCTATTTCATCTGCTGCCTACTTCATCTTCTACTTCCTTCAACTTTACAATGTATATCCCTTTTTTTTTTCCCCTGGTCCATTTTCTGTGCTCATCACATGCCCAAACTATGTGAATTTCTCCTTGCTGAAAGGGAGCAATTACCCTATATTTGATCTAGCACTGACTGGTTAGTTCTTCTTGTAGCCCTTGGTATTCTTAGTAACTATCCCCAAATCCACATTTCAGAGGTGCATTATCTTTTTTTCCCTTCATTCTTCGTTAGCCATCTAGTTTTCACAGCCATACATTACCATTAGGGGGGGGGAAATGCTTTATACATTCAAAAATTGATAGTCAAGCAAAATCTGCATATAAAAATAAATCCATATACATAGAGGGAGGAAGGGAAGGGGAGGAGGAGGAGGAGGAGGAGGAGGAGGAGGAGGAGGAAGAGGAGGAGGAGGAGGAGGAGGAGGAGGAGAACCTTATAAACACCAGATAGAGACAGATACGTAGATCTCCCCATCCAATGACACAGGGATATTTTTGGTTGCTTAAGAATATGGAAAGAGAATAGCATTTTGGGTATCTTAGAATGTTCTCTCTCATCATTAGCCCATCAGCATTTTCCTCTTCTTCTTCCATTCAATTCACAAATAGTTTTGATGACCTTAAACGTCACACAACTGACTGTGATTATTGCTCCTGGTATTAATATGAAGCAGAGTAGATGAGCAGCATCCTGAAAAGGCCCATTTTATTTTTAACAGGCATGTTTTCTAAGCCTTTTAACTGCTAAGAAAATTTGAGAACATTATGCATGCTGTGAGTTGCTAGGAATCAGAGAGCACACACCAATGAGAAGGGAAACTTTTTTTTCCCCTAACATAATTTGATGAATGAATAGGTGAAACCTAACAAGCAATTAAATGCCCAAATCAATGTCACACTGCTTCTGCCTGGGAATTTTAGAAAGAACCAAATCCCCTAAGTGTGTGTAAATACTTGGGGGGGGGGAACCCCATTCATTATCCAGTTTTAGCAGTAAATACAGCTCAGAATACAATTTATTACTTATTCCTATAGCTAGCAATATTTTATTGATTGAATTCTTTTGCTCATAAAAGTTCAAGTCAATATGTCTTCATTTGTTGCTGTGATTTACATATTGTTGTAAACAATAAATTCTTGACAATGAGGAATTATTCTTTCCCCAAGACAGCCTTTAGCAGGGCTCTGGGTGGTGTATTGTGATTGGATCTAATGGTCTTTGATGGCTAGTGGTTGCTCCAGACTAGAAGTTCTGAATGGGACAGAATTGATTTTGCTTTCTGTTTCTCCATCCATCCAGCAACATTCAGCCTGAGCCAAAGACTTCTGAAGGATGATTTATTGATGTTCAGGGCTATTAAGAAGCTGTACTGCTGCTGTTTAGGATCAGAGGTGAGGGTCCTTGCTTATCCATGTTCCATCTGTACAATTTATAAATAAAAAGTGCACCTTCCCTACAAGGGAGATCATTCTGGGGGGAAAAAAAACAGTAGTTCTACTACTTACAGAAATTGAGAAGGTAGCATGCCATAAACCCTAATCTGTATCTACATGGTGCCTATTGCCATATGGGAGCCATGATCAGATAGCTAAACCTTTGTAGAACGCTGCTGGAAACAAAGCTGCTGAACTAATATTTGATGCGCATATAGGCATTTGTAGTAACTTTATTGATTAGTCAAATGACCATATCAGAAAGTTGGGCATCAGCCACTATAAGATATAAAATATAAAATATGCTACCATAAAACATACAGGCGATTCTGTCAGATCTTAACTGTAATCTGGGTTGCCAATTTTGCATGTTGCTTCTGACAAATTCAGTCCCAGCCTATAAGGATGGAACCTTGTCTATCTGGCAGATGGTTTCTTGTATGTGCGTTTTAACATCTATTCAAAGGTGTGGGAGAAAAAAAACAAATAAAAAAAAAATCCTCCCACACCTTTGCCTTTATGTCTTTGTGTCCAGCATTTCTACTGACCACTTCATTTCTATGACTACGGGCTCTTGCTTGAAGCCAAGACACTGGACAGCTCCTTCATGGAGCACAGTTAAATCCAGGGGTTAATTCTGAAAAAAAACTAGGTCAAACTGGCTTCCTAAGCAAGTTATTTCAGGTAGCCAATGTGTGCCTAATGCTGCTGTACATTTGGAGGCAGCGCTTATTAAAAATAGAGAGAACGGTACGGCTACATGCACTCAGATACTGGCGAAAATTCACTTTCAGCCCCAAGGCTGAAATACATCTTATCTCGTCAGATAAATCTTCTTCCTGGAAGCTCCACATGAACATCAGATTAAAAAAAATGGGACAAAATCAGGCAATGGTAGTTCTTAAACATTCTTGACATAGAATTACAGACAGAATATACCGAGATGTCACTTCCTTGGGGCACAGCAAGTTTCGTTTTAAACCAGCATTAGATCTGGCCCCATGTACAAATAACTAACTTCAGAGGCCTCTTCATTATAGTAGTTTAACACCTTATTACCATCAGCAGGGAGGTAGGGTATGGCATGCAAAATCCACTGCGCTGAAAGGCTTTGTCCCTGCAGGGGTAAGAGCGCTTCATCACGGGACCACGTCCTGCCATGCCGCAATTTTTACTGAGATGTTCTCCTATTTCCAGGCTGGACGGAAGAATTCTATGTGCAGCTCCTCTTGAGTAGATAAAATTCCAAAATACCTGTAAAATGTGTGAGTTGTTAACAATAAAGTAGACTATACACAAGTGTAGGCCTTTCATCATGCATGCTGCAGTACACTTGGTTACTTTTTTTAATGACATCTGGGTCAGTGACCCATAAATTTTAACTTGACTCGACTTGATTGCCTCTTGCAACAAAGGCCATGTCATAAAATGTTTGACTGCCTTTAAAGCAGTTTTCTCCAGCCACATATGTTGATTCAGAATGATTATCCAGAAATGTTCTTCAGTTGTCCTAATGTTCAGGTTTTTTTTTTTTTTCATTGCCTTCAATTAAATTCATGGGTTTAATATTTGCATTTATGGGTGTTTCATGAATCTGATCACCGTCTGCCATCTTAAACAGTGACCGTACCTCGATAACAAAAGACTAGCCTAATATCTTTGAAATCATGGAGGTTATTTTCAGTGCAAGTCATTGCCATGCATATACCTGTGGATTAAGAATTAAGAGAGTTTTTCAGGACTATGAAAGTTTACTTATTTATTTATTTCTCACATTTCTTCACCACCCATCTCACCAAGTGACTCTGGGAGGTCTACAATTCAATTAAAATCATAAGAGATTAAAATCATAAAAACAAGTGAACCATAAAAATATAAGTATAAAATATAAACTCTCAGATGGACAAACAGACAATCTCAATAAAATTCCTTGGGGCCGCATCACGGCATCAAACAACCCCTTGAGTTGAAGTCTGAAGGGCACCAGGATTTGAAAACCAGCTCTATAGTGTGCTCTTCTCTGCTGACAAATTGGCAATACATTTACTTACTGTTTAAACAAGAAGGTAGCAAAGAGGTTGTACCAATCTGTATTCTAAATATCTCTCAACTCATGTAAGAGGCCAGGTCTCTCAGCTACTACTACCCTGGTTGGCTGCTGGCTGGAGACTATTTTAAAAGTTGCATTATCAGATATTGGTACCATTTAAGTGAACATCTGAATGGGGACATCAAATGATGTCCTAGATAAACCCTTTTCATTGCATATTAAATTGGGCACATGGAGAGAATGGCTTTCCCTATTATAGCCTGTCAAGCCATTTTATTTAACACAACATTAGTCCTATCTATGACTTTCCTTAATAAACTGATTACTTTTAGCATTAGAGAGAAAATAAGATCATTTCCCCTTCATTTGCATAGCTTGGTTTCCATCCTACCTAGAAAAATGCTGTTTGTTTTACATTTGGGACTATCAAACTCTCTGATAGACACATTGAAGGGCAGAAGCCAGTTGCAGATTATGCTAAAAGACAGCCATGTTTCCTATAACAATAGATAAAGCCCTATACCAAGCAATGGTCATGGATTATCAAATGAAATCTTCCTTAGAACCAAAAGGACCGCAGGTCATGATTTGAAATAGGAGAAGGTCTCAAGGTTCTGGGTGATATGTATGTCTTTGACTTATTTTTATGCACCTTCTAGAATCACCATCTAGCCCAATTTCCAAAAACCAGGGCCTTGGTTTCCCAGCAGTTTAAAACAGGAAACACACAGTGATAGAATGCCTACCAGTCCATAAGAACACAGAGATGGGAGCAAGACAGTTAAGGGGGGAAACAGGGCCATTAGAAGAGAGATTCTTGAGTCCAGAAAAAGAGCCAGTTTGGTCTAGTGGTTAAGGCAATGGGCTAGAAACCAGGAGTCTGTGAGTTCTAGTCCTGCCTTAGGCATGAAAGTCGGCTGGGTGACCTTGGGCCAGTTGCTCTTTCTTAGCCCATGACGTCAGGTTTGGGCAATAAGCCGGTCGGCCAATTCCTGTCACCAACAGATCAACATTTGGTTGATCTGATAAAAATCTGACCCTGTACCTGTGGGAAAAAGTGTTCTTGAGTCCAGCAGACAGGGAAGAATGAGAAAGAGTCTTAGAGTAAATCCACTTTAATTCCACTAGTTGTAAGTTGTGCAGGAGAATTACTTTGGTAGGCTTTCAAGATTCTGTTATAGTACCTTACTAGCAAGAAAGATCTTTCCAGAAATCCAGGTGGTTCTTGTTTCTTGTTTGCACCTGCTATAAAGGGCTTGAACTAGGCTTAGTTAAGAAAGAAACACACAGAAGCATACACACAAACACTGACTTTTCTCCAAAATAAACCCAAGTGTAAAGGAACCAGGATGTCTCCATCCTGCTCATTTTGGAGGGAGGGAAGAATGTGGGCTTAGGTAAAAAACTTGGTCCCGTTATAAATTGGTTACTAGAAAGCAAAAATGAGCTATTGGCACATTTTTCTCTATGGAAGGAACTCTCTTGAGGCTGGTACTCGGTAACTGTTTCATTACAGATCTGGGGTTAGGGATGAGCAGTGAGGTTGCTCACAAGTTTGGGTCTGGCATCAGTTCATTTACTATAATGAAAACTTTTGATGGTTAAAAACAAACAATAAATGAAGCTGTGGATTTTAAATGCTTCCAGAAATCTGTGTGTGTGTGTGTGTGTGTATGTCAGTCCCTCTCCCTCTGTGTGTGTGTGTGTGAGAGAGAGAGAGAGAGAGAGGAAGAGAGAGACAGCATAATTATAGTGGATATAGTAGATGTCTGTAGAGCTGATAATGGATGATAATTATGATAATTATCAATAAAAGAAGGAAAGAAAACATTGCTCACTATTCAACAACGTGGAAGAAGAGAAAATCCATGTTCTCCAGGGCAGTTCTATGTTCTGGAAAACGTTACAAGGGCTATGAGATACAGTAAATTTCCCATATCACCAAATCAGAGAAGGGACACTAACTTCAGAAAGAACAATATGATTTTAGCAGCCCCACCCTAGTTGTAAAAACTAAAGTCTGTTTAAAGAACAGATAAATGAGCAACTCCTCATATAGTTTTCCCTCCATATGGATATGTTGTGTTGACAGGTCAGAGGGCCACCAGAGAGCTGTGAGCTGCTAATGTCTGGAACTGGAAGACCTCTCGTGGGAAATTGAAAGATTCCCCTTGATGTTCCTGATCATCAGGATTCATGCAATGGAGTTCATGCCTCACTTATAATCCATTCCCTGAGATCTTCACTCCCTACTATCACAGTTCCTCCCTTGGTTCCTCCAGAGTTAACCAGTGGTGGGAAAAACCAAGAAGTCTATAAAACCTCCTCTTCCCAACATTAACTTACTTCTATTATTTTTTCCATTCTATAGGAGAAGGGGAAAGGAAAGGGGAAGGGGAAGGAGGAGAAGGAGTAGGAAAAGGGGAAGTGGAAGGAGAAGGAAAAGGGGAAGGGGAAGGAGAAGGAGAAGGGGAAGGAGATTCTGACTCATGGACAGATAAAAAAGGCAAATGCTAGATGCCCACAGAACATTGATTCTTACTTTCATAATCTCTCAACATTGCTCACTTGGGAAAACCGATAAAAGGAAAGTAATGCCATTTTAATTGCCTTTTAATACTATTTATCCTTTTCATAAGACAGAGCCCAGCACTGCATCATCCCAGAGCTCACTTTGCCAGCAGCAAGGGCAAGTACACGGATCAATGTCAGACAGAGGAGATTAAAAAAAAAAAAGCAAGTGTTACTCCAGTCTGGTGTTATTCAACATCTTTGTTAATGATAGGGGCTTGTCAATCAGCATTCATGGTTAATTCCAGCTCTAAAAGAATTGCAACTATTTGGGATGAAGAGGTAAGAATCACAATGTCAGTGCAAAACTGAGCATTGAACTGTAATAAAAGCAATATATGCTAACGTACATGTTTGTAAATGTACTGGGAATGGAATTTAAAAACAATGCCTGAAAGTCACTCTCACGGTATGAATCAGCACTACTGAGGGCGGGACATTTGCAAAGTTAACATCTGCAGTGAATTCAAAGCAAATCTTTGCAAAATTTGCAGTGAATATGCAAAATTTTTGTGAAATCTTAAGAATTCATTTTGATACAAACACCGCACCAGAGTTGCACCCGCCCTTCTACAGAGGGTCTGTTGAGGATGTCCATTCCTCAAAAGGTTCATTGGGTGTGAACTAGATGACACAAGCAACCACATTTTGCAAGCAGCTAGGGACAGTGTTTCAAAGAGTTGTGGCTACTACAGATATGGCCTGTTAAGTCCATGCCCTGTGAACGGCAGAGGAGGAGACATTAACATCATTTAGCATACGTTTAGCCCCAGCTGATGGGGGGTAGCCATCAAAGGAACTATTGATCATATTGTCGCTTTATAACCTTTATGTGTCTATCTTATGGTTTAAATTTGCTTGAGTTTTGTTGCTAACTGCCCAGAGTTCTTTTGGAACAAAGCTTATTAATACTATTAAACAAACAAACAAACAAATCAATAGACTGTAGATTAGAATCCAAGAATTGACCTCAACTGTAGATAAACCCATATAGTTGAGGAGGAAATGGAAGCACAAGATTAGAAGGAAATTAAATAGGAAAAATAGAGAAGCCAATAGTGACCAGGTTAAGTATTACTGAAGGAGAAAGGGTTCTGCTTTGCTCTTTTTCTTGTATTGTCCCCCCACCCCACCCCCATCTTTAACTGTTGCAAGTAAATCCATACAGTTTTCTAGCTGACCAAATGAGCTGCTACCTGCCCTTGCAGATCAATGCAAATCATTTCTGGGACATCAAAATCCTGAAATAAAGAAACAAAAATCAATTCTCATTATTAGAGAAAGCTCTCTTGGGTTGCCTGGAGGCAACTACTTACCATTGGCAAGTAGCTGAATGTGTGTGTTTTTGTCTGTGTGCGCAGCTGATTTTCAGGCCTGATGTTGTGATCTTTTTACAAATACACTCTGCTTCAGATGTCAAGAAGCCACTGGAGAGTAAATAAATGCAGCCATCCCCATGGAGATACTGGCCCCAGTGGGTTGAATTCCATAGTCTCTTACCTAGCAGAACAGACAGTATTAGCTCTTACTTCCTGCAGGATTGCCCACATGTACCCCAAAACCTGTTCCATAGAAGAGGAGTAAAGAAGGGGAAATCCAGTGCATAACCCAGATAATATGATAATACGGCAAGGCCTATCATTGGAAATCTGGATCTGTGAGATGATCTTTGATATGGAAATTAAATGCCTTAGCACAGCCTTTCTCAACCTTTTGACCCCGGAGGAACCCTTGAAGTATTTTTCAGGCCTCAGGGAACCCCTGCACATTCAGGCTCAAAAATAGGCCAGAAGTTACAAAATTATTATATTTGTTTCATGGGTAGGTATAGATGCATTAACAGTGTTCTTAAACCGAAAATAAAGAATGAAACGTACCTCTTTAATGTGAAATTGCCTGAATTTGAAATATATTTTTTAAATAAATTGTGATCTCCCAGGAAATCCCTAGTGACCTCTCAGGGAACTCTAGGGTGCCACAGAACCCTGGTTGAGAACCCCTGCCTTAGCAGCAAACAAGGAGTAGTTTGGTTATGCCTGAAGGTGGAGGAGCACACTCTTCAAAATATATTCATTAGATGTTTGTTTATTTGTTTAGTCACTTCTGACTCTTCGTGACTTCATGGACCAGCCCATGCCAGAGCTTCCTGTTGGTCATCAACACCCCCAGCTCCCCCAGGGACGAGTCCGTCACCTCTAGAATATCATCCATCCACCTTGCCCTTGGTCGGCCCCTCTTCCTTTTGTCTTCCACTCTCCCCAGCATCAGCATCTTCTCCAGGGTGTCCTGTCTTCTCATGATGTGGCCAAAGTATTTCAGTTTTACCTTTAATATCATTCCCTCAAGTGAGCAGCCTGGCTTGATTTCCTGGAGTATGGACTGGTTGAATCTTCTTGCAGTCCAAGGCACTCTCAGAATTTTCCTCCAACACCACAGTTCCAAAGCATCTATCTTCCTTCTCTCAGCCTTCCTTATGGTCCAGCTCTCACAGCCATATGTTACTACGGGGAACACCATTGCTTTAACTATGCGGACCTTTGTTGTCAGTGTGATGTCTCTGCTCTAAACTACTTTATCAAGATTTGTCATTGCACTTCTCCCAAGGATTAAGCGTCTTCTGATTTCCTGACTGCAGTCAGCATCTGCAGTAATCTTTGCACCTAGGAATACAAAGTCTTTCACTGCTTCTACATTTTCTCCCTCTATTGACAAGTTATCAATCAAGCTGGTTGCCATAATCTTGGTTTTTTTGAAGTTTAGCTGCAAGCCAGCTTTTGCACTTTCTTCTTTCACCTTCATCATAAGGCTCCTCAGTTCCTCTTTGCTTTCAGCCATCAAAGTGGTATCATCTGCATATCTGAGATTGTTAATGTTTCTTCCAGAGATTTTAACTCCAGCCTTGGATTCCTCAAGCCCAGCATGTCGCATGATGTGTTCTGCATACAAGTTGAATAGGTAGGGTGAGAGTATACAACCCTGTTGTACTCCTTTCCCAATCTTAAACCAGTCTGTTGTTCCGTGGTCTGTTCTTACTGTTGCTACTTGGTCATTATACAGATTCTTCAGGAGGCAGACAAGATGACTTGGTATTCCCATACCGCTAAGAACTTGCCGCAATTTGTTATGGTCCACACAGTCAAAGGCTTTAGAATAGTCAATAAAACAGAAATAGATGTTTTTCTGAAACTCCCTGGCTTTTTCCATTATCCAGCGGATATTGGCAATTTGGTCTCTAGTTCCTCTGCCTTTTCTAAACCCAGCTTGTACATCTGGCAATTCTCGCTCCATGAACTGCTGAAGTCTACCTTGCAGGATCTTGAGCATTACCTTACTGGCATGCGAAATGAGTGCCACTGTTCGATAGTTTGAACATTCTTTAGTGTTTCCCTTCTTTGGTATGGGGATAAGTTGATTTTTTCCAATCTGATGGCCATTCCTGTGTTTTCCAAATTTGCTGGCATATAGCATGCATTAGAGGGACGCGGTGGCGCTGCGGGTTAAACCGCTGAGCTGTCGATCGGAAGGTCGGCGGTTCGAAACCGCGCGGCGGGGTGAGCTCCCGTTGCTCGTCCCAGCTTCTGCACACCAAGCAGTTCGAAAACATGCAAATGTGAGTAGATTAATTGGTACCGCTTCGACGGGAAGGTAACGGCATTCCGTGAGTCATGCTGGCCACATGACCCGGAAGTGTCCTATGGACAACGCCGGCTCCAAGGCTTTGAAACGGAGATGAGCACCGCCCCCTAGAGTCGGACACGACTGGACTTTACGTCAAGGGAAACCTTTACCTTTTAGCATGCATTACCTTGACAGCATCACCTCGCAAGATTTTGAACAGTTCAGCTGGGATGCCGTCATCTCCTGCTGCCTTGTTACCTCCACTGCATATTCCTTAGGAATATTAGTGAGCTCATATCTAGCTGATCTGTGGGTCTTCCCTAATCTCTTTAGTCTGATCCTAAATTGTGCAAGAAGAAGTTCGTGATCTGAACTACAGTCCGCTCCAGGTCTTGTTTTTACCGACTGTATAGATGTCCACCACCTTTGGCTGCAAAGGATGTAGTCAATCTGATTTCGGTGTTGTCCATCTGGTGAAGTCCATGTATAAAGCTGTCTCTTAGGTTATTGGAAGAGAGTGTTTGTTATGCAGAGTGAATTGTCTTGGCAAAATTCTATCAGCCTATGTCCTGCTTCATTTTGTTCTCCCAGGCCATCCTTACCTGTAATTCCAGGTGTCATTTGACTGCCCACCTTAGCATTCCAGTCTCCTGTGATGAAAATAATATCTTTTAGGTGTGTTGTCCAGTAGGTGCTGTAGATCCTCATAGAACTGCTCTACTTCAGCTTCTTCAGCATCTGTGGTTGGGGCGTATATTTGGATCACTGTGATGTTAGATGGCTTGCCCTGAATTCGAATTGAGATCATTCTATTGTTTTTTGGATTGTATCCAAGCACTGCTTTAGCCACTTTACTATTAATTATGAAGGCTACTCCATTTCTTCTGTGGTCCTCTTGTCCACAGTAGTAGATCTGGTGGTCATTTGATGTGAAGTGGCCCATTCCAGTCCATTTCAGTTCACTGATGCCCAGAATGTCTATCTTTAATCTTGACATCTCACCAATAACCACATCCAATTTGCCCTGGCTCATAGATCTTACATTCCAGGTTCCAATGGTGTGTTGATCCTTAGAACATCAGATTCGCCGTTCACCACCAGCACCGTCGGCCGCTAGCCGTCCTTTCGGCTTTGAGCTAGCTGCGTCATCACGTCTGGGGCTAGTTGAACTCATCCTCTGTTCCTCCCCAGTAGCATTTTGACCATCTTCCGACCTGGGGGTCTCATCTTCCGATGGTATACCAACATATCTCTGGTTGTACTGATCCATTTAGTTTTCATGGCAAGAATACTGGGGTGGGTTGCCATTACCTTCCCCAGGGATCGCATTTAGTCTGACCTCTCTGTCATGACCTTCCCGTCTTGGGTGGCCCTTCACGGTTTAGCTCATGGCATCACTGAGGTGCTCAAGCTCCAGCCCCACAACAAGGTAACGATCCTTTGCTGAAGTCATTAGATGTAAGCCACATCAATTCCAATGGAATTTACTCACAAGTAAGACATCTTAGGCTCACAGCCCAGTCCTTCTTTATTTCCTTTCACCATCACTGTACCCTTAAAATAATTTATGAAATGCTTAGAGCACTCTTCCCAGTATGACCTAGGAAAAGTGTCTCATTTCACATTTTAATAGAATTCGTTTACGAAACGGGGTGAGTTACTGTTAGCATTCCTCCCACTTCTAATATCATGTGAAAGCAAGTCCCCACTTATCACAGACTTGCATCTTGACTTTTATGTGTTAGCTTTCTATATTAGCCAATAAAACAATGCACTGGGTTGGGTGTGTGTGTGTATGTGGGGAGGGGGTTAATTAGATTGAAATTTATGTTTTATTGTTTGCAATTCCACACATCCCAGTTATGTAGGAGGAAAAAAAAATCAATGCAGTAATTATTTATCTCTACCAGATGGCTGCAAATCAGCCAACATCCTGTTGGTTAAGGAAGAACTGTCTATTGTAACTAAAATTCTCCTAGGGCTTAGAGATGAGTTGAGGCCTCATAAAGTTTCTCCTAAAGAGCACCTGAAATCAGTGGTTTAGAGAAGAGTGTTCACCTGATCACTCTGACACTCAAACTCCAAACTCTTTCCTTCTATTACTCTTCTCCCTGATCCCCCTAATCTTAACCTCAATTTTGGTTCCTGAGATGGCTCGTCCACTTCCTAGACTTAGACAGCTATTGAGCTGTTAGCATTGGCCAAACAGCAGCCACAATGAAAGGGAAGGCACTGAAGGTGGTATGCACAAGCATAATGTCAGGGTCACAGATGTATGTATTCTGTATACCTCTTATGACCATGTAGACCTTTGGTAGTCTTTATCTTAGAGGTGGGTCACATGGTACCCATGCACAGTAGAGTATCTGTGACTTCCCAAGATAGCAACTGCAGAAACCCAAAAGACAGACAGACAGACAGACAGATATAGAATGTTTTAAAGTGGCAAAATCTTGTACAATCACCAAATCCCTTGAGACTTCAACATTTTATATGGGATCATGCAGTATCATGAAGAAGAAAGCTGATATCTCCCTTTGTCTATTCAGGATAGGTCAGTTCCAAAACAGTTCCAAGGAAGGAAGGAAGGAAGGAAGGAAGGAAGGAAGGAAGGAAGGAAGGAAGGGACTAAAACATGTTTCATTTTCTCCTACACCATCCATCCCATCCATTTTTCAGCACCTGGTGCCCAGCACTGAAGATTTAGGGAAACAAAATCTTGATAATCGTACCCTGGGAAACTTTGGCTGCCAACAAAAAAACAACCAAGTATTGGATGGAGAGGGGAAGGTAAATAGATGTTATGTAGAATTATTTCCCTTTTAATTTCATTGTAAAATATCCTTTTCAGAGCCAGCACATAATGTTCTGGGTCTAGATTAGGTCTCACTTAGTCTGCACCCATTTAAATCAATGAGATTTTATTTCTGGAAACTAGGCCCTTTAAGTATTTTCTTTTAAAACCATCAGCCTGCCTAAATAGGAAGGATTTAAAAATGCTTCTTTGCTCCCTGCATCTCAGAAAAAGAAAGGAGGGAAAAGATCTAGATCAGCAATCTGACCGTCTTTGTTGGCAAAACATTATATTAAATGTGATGATTACCCACAGCTTTACTGCTGTCACCTTAAGATATGTATGCTCCAGTTTCTGGACTGGATCAAGATATAAAGAGACAGATTCTAGCAAATTGAGCTCTCCCACTGCTCACAAACTACACCAATTTCATGTGTGTTGTTATTTTTAAAAGCCTGGATGCCATGTGTGATTTTTGCAAACTTTACCCAGTTTCAAAGAGGATATTTTAAAATTGTCCTAGGTATTGTGCACAACAGATCACAGAAATCTCTTCCAGCTGACTACTACAATCCCTGCCTGCCATCTGTTTGTAGACAGTTAAACCGCAAAACAGCAACCAAGTGAGTTCACAGCATGATGGGCTATAACATTCATTATATTTTCTTTGATCAGAGATGGTTTTGACATCTTTTATATAGCCCTTGTTAATGTGGCAAAGGCTTTTAAGGCTATTGAATCAAGATATTAACGCTTCCTCTCTCTTTTTTAATCCAAGAAGCTTAAAATAATGAAAGATAAAAAGATAATAGCAAAAAGATATAATTCTGAAAGGAAAAGCAGAAAGTTATTGACACCCTGACCACCAGCTCTGCTGTAGAAGGTTAGGTGCACTCAGTCTTCTCTAAGAGTGCCAGTTACCAATATTACATTTCAAAAAATGGATTCTTGCTTGAATAGGAGGAAGTGGATTACATCAGAATAATTTCTAGTTAACCATCTTGTCTGCAACTGCCACCAAGACTATTTTCCTCGATGGTTCCTAGAGAGACCTCTGCACTAGATAAAAAGAAAAGCCTAAAATCAAGGCCTTCTTCAGCATCTTCATTCTGGAATGTTCTCCATCCTGAAATTCAACAGATACCCGCATGTTATGTCTTTTCCAAATTCTTCAACCAGGCCTTCTCTTTTTCAAAATTGGATGGACATTTCTTATTCTTTCCCAGTCATGATGGTCACTCATACCTAGTGACCATATTTTCTTGGAAAAAAATAAAGGAAAAACCTGAAAAATGGGCAAAGCTGAATGAGGTGTACCTTTATAACTTTCCTCTACAAAGGAAAATCCAAGAGCAAAACCAAGAAAATAAATAATTAAATCTAACAAATCTAAAGAATAGCTTTCTGAAATAAAGGACTGTCCTTTATAACAACAGAGTGACCTTTATAATAAAAGATGTATGGTCACTGTACCATGCCCTAGTCACCTCACAACTGGATTACTCTGACATGTTTTACCTAGGGCTGTCCTTGAAGACCATCCAGAAGCTGCAGGTGGTCTAGAATGCCATGGTGTGCACCATGGTTTTTATCCCAAGCACAATTACAGCAAGAAAGATCTGATCACATAGTCCGACATGATAGATCTGGATTCAAGAAATAAACTAAAGACTCAACAAGAATTGCTTAATGAAGGAAGGAACCTGCCATGGTTAATAACTGGAAAAATAAAAAAGTAATCTTAAAGAAGAAGAAACCCTGAGAATTTGAAATATTTGTACAGAATCAAGATAATTTATTAAGATGTATGTACAGACTTACTTAACTATGGCACAGAGGCAGACCAAAACAAAAACTGTGTGATAAAATGGAGGCAAAACTTCAAAGAAATAATAACAAGTAATGGGAAGAACTATGGAAAAAAATCAATAAAATTTACATCAAGCCACAGTCTGAGGGAAAATTGGTACCAGATGTTCTAGAGATGGCATATAATTCTGTCAGTGATTGCTGAGATGGATAAATCATACAACAATGAACATTAGAAATGCCACAACAAAGAAAAAAATGCTTTATATATGTGGTAGTTGTGAAAAAAGACTCAAAAGTACTGGAAAGAAATACACCAAAAATAAATGCATAACTATGTACATGTTCTTAACAACTTAACAACTTTTTAAAAATACTTAACAATAAGTGAGCCTGTCACCACATATAGATTGGCCTACTCTCTTTAACTAATCTTCCAATGCAAATGAAAATCAATCTTGCCTATTTTTAAAAGCAGTAATGTGTATGTGCAATAGCACTTAAATGAAAGCATAGTTTACCACATACTAAAAGTCAACATGATTTCAGCAGTGTTTATTTTTCTCTAATCTTTCAGTCAGTGCTAACAAGCATTTAGCCCGCTTTCAAAACACTGTTGTACAAAAGCAACTAAACTGCTTTAGTGGAAATGTAGAAATCCGTTTCAAAAATGCACAGAGAAAAATATTTTAAAACCAGTGTTTTTAAATGAATTGCTCATTTCTTCCCATCATGCCCATTAATGTGTGTGAAAGGTAACAGAATGCATATAAGCACAAACATGTGTACATATGACATTGCGTTTTCTGAAATAACAAAGGACAAATAGAAATTTTCCTTGCACTAAGCCTAAATGTCTCCTTTTAACTCTATAAAAGTTATTCTGACAATTGTGTTATTCGTTTAAGGATGCTTTTAAGCTACCTAAAGGATACAACAGCCCTCTCAAATTGACTAACAAATTTAAAAATTCATCAGTCACATGCAAATAATAACTAATAAAATTTAGTTTGAAAACCATATGCAAACATTAAAATCAGCCAATCATGCATGCATGCATAAGAACAGTTTCCATCTTACAACTATATAAAGCTCATTTTAAAAAAAAACACTACATAAATTTAGTATGTCTTTAGGGCTAGACTTACCCCAGATAGCAATGAGCTCTGTTATTGCCAAGTTAGCAGCAGTAGAGACCTAATCGTTGTGCTCCACAATATTCCTCCCTCCCTCATTTCTTTCTTCTTCCCTCCCTCCCCACTCTCCTTCCTTCCTTCCTTCCTTCCTTCCTTCCTTCCTTCCTTCCTTCCTTCCTTCCTTCCTTCCTTCCTTCCTTCCCTTCCTTAAACCATGACTCCAGATAACAGACAGGAGAAGCCATGTGTGTCCAGACAAGTCAAATTGCATATACTACCTAAAATATACCGGACAGGGGATCAAGAGCCACCATACAATGTGGTCTGGGAGACTAGCCAGGTTTTTCAGAACTTCTGAAACACCATCAGGGTGGTGCCTCACAGATTTCTGAGGGGATGCTATTCCAGAGGGCAGGTGTCAGACTGAGAAGGGGCAAGCAAACAATCAAGCTCAGAGAGCACCAAGAATTCCACAGCTGTATTATATCTATGTTCTCCTTTCACTCCTAAAACTAGGCATCTGTTATTTATATGGAAGATGCTCAGATCTATAAAATTTGATCACAGGATCAAAAAAGATAATGTAAGATTTCTTTGCTCTAAAGGATGACTAACCCTGCACCAATTATGCACTCTTTTATTTTATCTTATTTTGCATCATTCTAAAACTTTGGCAATTGATGTTCCCCTTTTTTTGATATTCTGGTCACAGTGACCCTTTATTTCTATCCCGTTTAATAAAATAAGCCTTTATTTAAGATGCATTTATTAAAGGCAGATCTTATTGGAATCAAACAGTTTTCAAGGCAGGAGTATTTATTTTCCTGAGTTAAAATGTGGGTTCCAGCTAAACTTTCTAGCATTCACAAATAACTTGGCATTTTTACCATGCCACGGTTTTTCAGCTCTTAACGGGTATTGTCAATGAATTTTACCTATGGCTATTTGGTCCTGCTGAGGATATTGCAGAAAATGCTGAAAATATTTCAGTCACATTAATGTTACTTATGTATTTATTTCCAGCACATGAGGTTGGCTAAATCTGGTTGCGGTTTGTTTGTTTTTTTTTCCTTTTAAAATTAAGTCTGAGTTGCATTTGGAGATCTTTATTAATGATGGAACAGTACAAGAATTCAGAAAGGAATTTAATGTACTTTATAACATCCTCACAGCTGGCGAAGGAAAAAAGGGTTCAAGAGAATCAGCTCCAGGCGAAATCTCTGAACCAAAACATTCTGTAGCTGTAGTTCATGCATTTCTATCTAAAATTAAATAGTAATGGTTGGTTACTAACAAATATGTGTTTTGTTCTATCAGATATATATTCTATCAAATATATTTTCCAGGACTGAACATTTTATTGCAACTAGTGACTGACTTTGCACAATGGGGAACAGAAATTGTCACTCTCTGAAATAGCTTTGCAAGTTTGTGTGTTCGTGCATGTATGTTTTTCTCTTATGTGAATGTTCATGCGCATGTGTGTCTATGCATGTCTATCCCTTGACATCAGTCTGATGACCTGGTTTATTTTTTCCACTGCTGCTGGCTATTGTCATGTAGATACTAATTTTGTAAGGAAATGTTAGCTTTTGATTATGTGCCATCAAGTCAGAGTCATCTCTTAGTGACCACATAGGCATTTTTTTCCTAGGATGATCTGTCCCCAACCTGTCCTTCAGATCTTCCAGCACCCATCACTGCTGTAACAGAGTCCCTTCAGCTAGCAGTTGACCTTCTTCCTCTCTTTCTTTCCACCTTTCCCAGCATGGTGGACTTCTCAAGAGAGCTGGGGCTTTGCATAATGTGTCCAAATAGGATAATCTGAATTTGCTCATTCATGACTTGAGTGAGAATTCTGAAGTGATTGTTCTATACCAATTGTTCATTGGTTTGTTTCCTTGACCATCCACGGTGTTCTCAGGAGTTTTCTCCAAAACCAAAGTTCAAAAGCATCAATGCTGTTTCTATTCTGTGTTGGTTATGACCTTTAAAGCCCTACATGGCATGGGACCAGGCTACCTGAGGAACCATCTCGTCCCCATTACATCAACCCAGCCCACCCAGGCATGCAGAGAGGGCATGCTGAGGACCCCGTCTATTAAAGAGTTTCATCTAGCAGGATCACGGAAGTGGGCCTTCTCTGCAATAGCACCTGCCCTTTGGAACGTTCTCCCCCTGGAGTTGAGGCAGGTCCCCTCACTCTTGGACTTCTGAAAAAAAAATAAAAAACCTGGCTCTGTCAACATGCCTGGGGTGGGAAAGAGAACAGTTCCTCTTGGGGATGGTTAGCTCCATAGAAGTGCCCTGTTTGCTTGAGGATAGAGGGAATATCTTAGCCATCTGGATTTTATTATATTTTATTATATTTATATTTTTTATGTTATTGATACTGTTGTATATTATTGTATAGTATATTGTGGTTGAATGCTTTTATTGTGAACCGCCCAGAGTCCCTCCTTGTGGGGGAGATGGGCGGTGATAAATTTGATAAATAGATAAATAAATAGATTCTGCTTCTTCAGATCCAACTTTCACTTCCTTAGAGTGTCACAGGGGAAACCACTGACTGCATGATTCTGATCCTCACAGGTATAGACACATGAATACCTTTTCCAAGACCTTCATGGCTCCTCTGTCAAGTGCAAGTCAGCACCATATTTCTTGACTGCTGGTTCCTTTGCTGTTGAGAGTTGTCTCTAAAAAACAGAAGCTATCATAGTCTGCTCTTTCAGTTCTAAGGATGGTTGCTATACTTGTCATGAGTTCTGTCTTCTTTATTTTTAATTGTACTCTCTTTTTTCACTACGCTGTTTGATTTTCATTGTTAAGCTTGCAGATCATTTGCATTTTCAGCTATGCAATGTTAGCTTATGCGTCTTTTATTCAGGTTTGATTAATGAACTTATCATTGCTTTGGAATTTAGATATGTGTGTGTGTTTTTAAGGTAATGCATAGCCTTATGCAATATTCTAAAACCAAATACCCTTTGTTGTTAAATTCCATACCTCTCCCCTTTAATAAATGAGATTTGGGGCCATCGTATCTGAAGCAAGATGACTTCAGCTACTACTACAGAAGGGGTTATCAGTGAAGAAGTATGAATCTAATTCACTCCCTTTCTTGCTTATGGCTTTCCTTTGGGGATAGATGAAAAAGAATTCCAATTTTGATTCCATTTCCATTCATCACAAAACAAATGCATTAACTACTTGGAATATAAGTAGCCTTCCCACACCTGATGTTCTTCTGATCTTCCCAGGTTACAAGGCCCAGAATTCCCAAGCAGTGTGTCTTCTGCCTGGAAATTCTAAGACTTGTAGTCCCAACACATCAGGTGGGTGCCAGGTTGATGACTGCTGGCTAAAAAGAATCCTAGACAAAGGCTACATTTTTTTTCCCAGAACAGAAACCTGTTTGTTCAGAGATGACAAAGGAATGGACTGTGTACATTACAGGAAAAGACTTTTATTTCTGTCATTGGGAAGAATTACAGCAGTAAAAACTAATACCAACTGGAAAAAAAATAGAAGAATAAAAAGAGAGAGTAGAAGATACAGAAGAGAAAGGAAAAAATGGAAAAGAATAGAAACAAATACAAAAGAAAGAAAAAATAAGACTATAGTAAAGGAAAAGAAAAGAAATATGTAAAGAAGTGACTTCCCATCTTCATCACAGCAAGTATAAACAATTTTAGTAACTTATTACCTTCTCTTAAAATACAGCAAATGATCTTTTCTTCCCATATCCCATCTCTTATCTATAAACAAATCCATAAAGCATTGTCTTTTCATTGTGATCCCTAGGGTATGTTTCATATTATAATTCTCAAAGCCAGCAATAATTTGCAACACACATCAGGGTAAAGGTGAGGCTTCTAACATGGTCTGTTCTGAAGGCCAAACACTTCTGTAATATCAGAAAAGCATCAGAAGATTTCCAGTAACATTGAAACAGCCTGACTGAATTCAAAACAGTTATTTTCAAGCTTGGAATGGCGAGTTTCAAGCTCAAAATGTTTGGAATTTAAATGTACACCTACCGTACATGGAATGTTATTGTGTTTCCAACTGGCTGGAATCCATTGTATAAGAATCCCTGTTTGTGAGACAACTGGAGGAAGTTGAGGTGTCACATCTGTGTGTGTGTTCCTGAGAGTGGGAAACTGACTTCATAACAGAAAGAAGATTTATCGGAGAATGATGCATGTGACAGTACTGTGGCTTGAGGCTGGTAAGTGAGCCTACTCTCAGTCCTACAATCAGATCAAGAAACAGACACCACAGGGATTCCAGAAATGCTACTTTATTGTTGTCGCGCCTATTAACAGAATCTTGAAGCTTGTCCAAAACCTTTCCTGCCCTTTTGAAGGATAACAAAGTCAAGGCCGCGCTGTTCTGAGTTTTTTTCTCACCCTTTCCCAGGGCTGAGCCTTTCTGTACCTTCTCCCACCTCTTTCCCAAGGCCAAAATTTAGTTCCTCCAGACTTGGGTGGGAAATGCCTCTCATCCAAATTATTATTTTCCCCTATATTGTCAAGCCCTTATGCTACTTACAATCAAGAAAGCTAGATTCTAAAAGAATCTCATTAGTCAGCTCCATGGCAAGGAAAAACGATTAGGTTACAGAATCTTGGAAATGGGATAAATGTATCCCTTGGCCCCATGAGTGCACCACTGATCCTCTTTCTCACCTCTCTCTTGATTAAGAGGGAGGTAGTTAGCCATTTAGGAGATAGAAACAGAAAGTCCATCTGTTCTTGTTCTGCATTTTTTTTCAAGCCATTCTTGTTCCCAAGCCCTGGGAATTCCATTACATCCATTTAGCTGAGCTGGCCTTTCAACAGATTTATTTTATGCAAAACTTGTGAAAGTTAATCTCTTATAGTTGCACTGCAATTCCTGATCATTCTGCATTCAGAGGGGAACCATCAAGACGCCTTCCAATCCCTCCTTCCATTTGCATAGAAGTCCATCAATATATCTGGTGGAAATTTTAGAAAGGCTTTTACTTCTATAGATTTGGGCACATTCTGTCTCAAAATATCATTACAAGTATTTTTTTTTTAAATCAGATCTTATTTCTATGGCCTTTGGTTCATTTCCCCAAAGGCAGTGCCCAAAGATACCTCATGCTATTCTTTTTGGATGGCTGTTAACAGCAGTTTGAAAAGTTTACGTACCTTCCTATGAGACAGTGGAGTGCTGTTTTTCGAAATTAATCCACTGGATTTGAGCACTGAATCTGATGAGACTTCTCACAAAGCAGACTAAAGCTTTTGGGAAGTTCCGATGCCTGTGTTCAAAGAGGATCAGGTATTTTCTGCCTGATTCGTAAAGAGCACGGCCAATCCAGTGCCATCTGCAAATGTTGGAACTACGTGGCTGAAGACGTAATCTCTACCCTTTGAGAATCATCACACTGGGAAAGGTCCTGAAGTCTATCACAACTTGTTTAAAGCTCATCTCTGGGTATGATATGCTCAGATTCCTGAATTCGATCCCCAAGAAGGTCTAGGAAAATATATTCCTTTTCAATGTTTTCACGGTGCATCTCCCCAATTTCTCAACTCACTAACCAGAAAATTAACCAAAGGGCTGTTGAGCATTATTAGTCCATAAGTATCATTCTGAATGATTGCTCATATTGAATGGGTGCTCAGCAAGCTGTAAGAAAAAGAGGCTCAAAAGAGGAGAGCTGCCACTTCTTACATTAATCCTACACCTGGAATTTTATACACAGAACCT
This sequence comes from Candoia aspera, assembly GCF_035149785.1. Classification (NCBI taxonomy): domain Eukaryota; kingdom Metazoa; phylum Chordata; class Lepidosauria; order Squamata; family Candoiidae; genus Candoia; species Candoia aspera. The sequence continues at coordinate 95,431,154 of NC_086158.1, read as the reverse complement.
ATCCTATCTGTATTAAACACTAACATTATCTGTGAGGTTGTACATTATTTTGCTTCCCCTTTCTTCCCCCTTGAGCATTTCATTTCAAGAAGAAGAGATACCAAGTTCAGCTCAGTTCTTTGGGGATATATTTTCCTGTTCAGTACAGGAGAACAATTAATGAGATTCAAAGGTTTATCTACCCAGTCACATAGAAGCCAAATTAACTGCATTGCTAATATCTCATTCTATTTTTTTTTAAGTGCCTGAAGTTGTATCAACATTGATCACTATTTTTCTCCAAATAATTGCCAATATTCGTATCTGCAGTGCTAAATTTTAGAGCTTTACAGCCTCATGCTGGACATAAGGATAATATTTTTCAGAGCCCCCAGAAACTGATAACTGTGACCATCAAGAGGGATATCTGCATCACTCAATTCTGCAAGAGAGAGTTAATATACATTTTTGAGGTTTTTATGCTGCAGCCCATTCATGGGTTTGACATCCATTAATAAATCTCAACTTAAAGACATGAGACAGGCGCTCTCTCTCTCTCTCTCTCTCTCTTTTTTTTTTTCCAGAGCTCTCCTTTTCTCTCCTTAAGAACCAGGTAAGCATATAGACTTAGTTGTCTGCCCATGAGACAACTGGCTAGACAAAACAGCTAAATGAACTCCAGTTGCCAATTCAATATCATATTGAAGAACGCAGCAGAGAGGAGACAGAAATGGTCAGTTATGATTTGAAGAAAAAATAAAATGTAGTCTTCCTACTAAAGAAAAATCTCAAACTCTGGCCCTCTCACCAGGCACCATCTTGATTGCCTACTTTATCCTCGTACCCCATATGACTATCTGAAAAACTGAGGGGAACAGCCAGCCTTTGTAGTGTTGGAAACTGACCATTGCTATGAGGGAAGTGGTAGGACAGTTTGGCTGGGAGAAAAACATCCCACAGAGCCTGGGGCTGAAGCAATTTTATGCTAGTTACTTGTGAAGTTTGGAGAAACCTTCACTGAATTGAGAGAACCAGGGCATCAAAGAAAGACACAGATAAATTATGGAAAATCCCATATAGAACATTGAGGAAGAAATACTATTGGAAGAAGTATAAAAATCAAAAGGCTATTTTTTTTCCATATTACCTCATATGAACTCTCAAATCACTGTGGGTCGCCTTCTTTAAATTATATTTATTTATATGAGTTTTCAAAATGTCTGTTAATCAAACTCACAACTAATTGAGAAAGCTTTTGGTGAGAATGCCATATCCTGCTTTCTATTGTGAGTTACTTCATTGTGGTTCATCACAACAGCAATATATCATCATCATTATCATCATCTTTAAGGTGACTACATTTCCTTGCAAAAGAGTCAGAAGTTTAACATCTCAATATAATAATGTGGAGTTGGTTAATCAAGTTCTCCAAACAGCATCAGTCAATCTGTGCTTCAAATTAATGGCTCTCATCAATTTGTTTTGTTTGTTTGTTTTTAATAGATTTTTCCTTCAGAATTAGTATTTTTAACGTGCTTGTCTAATTGCGATAATTAGACATGATTTGGAGTGAATAATGATCCAGTAACTTCTTTTTCCTTTAGGCTTGCAAATCTGAAGTCATTAAGCAAACTGGCAAGGGGACAGACAGAAATGCTTATTCAATGTTCCATCTGACAGAAAGATCAGGTGAGGGGACAGATGATGAATTTACACTGGTTGCATCTGTCAATTATTTCTCATCCCAGATTTTGCAGGGTAGAGTCCTTTGAGAACCAGTGTAGTGGTTAAGATGCTCGTGTACCCTTAAGTCCACCTACGGAGGTTCACTGAGTTGTTGTAACAAGGAAATTATTGTACAGTTATATCCATTGCCTTGAGCTCCTGGTGGAAACAGAGGAGACAGAGAGAGAGAGAGAGCAGATACTTAAGCAGATACTGAAAGAGTGATTTTTTAGCAGTATGAAGACCTTGGGGATGTGCCAAGCAAGATTTCTGGTCGCTGCTTTTGTTTGAAAGCAAACATTCCTCCCCTTTGCAAAACCACACACAATTCTTTTAAAGGCCCCTTGAAGAGCTATACAATTTTTGTGATCCTGAATGTAGAACAAATAAAGTCTTTCTCTTTGGGCATCTTCTACAGTTCATTTATATGGTCACTGAAAATAGATCATTTCTTGGGACTTCCAGGGAAGCAATAGTGGGCTGAAGACAGTTTTTCAGAGAGCAGAGCCAATGACCGCAGCAGAATGGATTGGCTTCTCAGAATTCCTCTCCAGAGGAAGGAAAGGACCTGGGATTGCCCACAAGTGCTCCACACGGTGGGTTGCCAAGAGGAGACCATAAGACAGCAGTCTCTGGTGGGTTTTAGAGCTCTTGGAGCGGAAGGAAAGCCATCTCTGCCCAAGCTTCAGTTCAGAAGGACACTGGGTTTGCATACGTCCTTTCTTAATCACTTCTGGAAATTGCTTGTTAAAGGCTTTTTTGGCTATTAAGAACCTACAGAAAGGCAAGTTTCATTACACCAGGTAAGTTTCCTTCTATCCTTGGTGAAAGAAGTTTTATGAAAGTTTAAGGACTTAAAAAAATCTTATTTTGTAATAAACAGCAAAAGGGTGATCAGAACATGGATTTTGAAAAGTTATAAACAGATTAAGGAGCCTGATGGATTGGAAATAAGATTTTGAAATTAATTACAAGAATCCTTCCTGTGGGTTGTTTAAAACTCTATAAAAAGTATATGAACATTTTGAAACTAAGTTTAAGAAACCTTTAAAAAGTGGATTGTTGATTAGGAAAAAAAAAACAAGAGAAGACTTTAAAAGTTGGACACTGGGGGGAACCAGAAAGAACTAACGATTATAATTAAATGAGAAGAGACCCACTAATACAGAATGGAGCAAAATATTCTAACTTTGGAGGAATTCAAGGATATTTGGGAACAATGCACTTAGAAGTTACTTTTAAGACTGTCTGCTATCATAAAAATGGATATAAAAGAGGTGATAGAAGAGGACAAGACTGAGGCTGAGGCTGTTTCAAATGTGGAATTAAAAATGACACATTACAAGAATGATATGGAAAAGCTTTAACTCTGGATTTACACATGAAACCAGCTGATGTCTTAATAATTAAAAGGAACATACAAATAACAAATAAGAAGAGTGGCTTGGTAACTTTCTTATCTTGGATTTACAAATAGGTGTGTTAAACTTATGAAGAAGTTTCTGAGAAGAGCCAAAGAGAAAATGAAAAGAAATCAACATCTGGAACACTATTGAAAGGAATTAAAGATCAGGATTTTTAAAAGCAAAGGGAAGGAATATACAATTGGCTTATTTGATCAAGGTTAAAATATATATGTTGTTTCTGGTAGGTCTTAATGGATTTTTCTTGACCAGGACTGAATGATGAGGCTTTAAAGATTTCTTTATAGATAAGAGATAAGCTATGGGAAGAAGATAACTTTTGTTGTATTTTCAGAGAAAGAGATAAGGTAATTTGTTAAAAGGAAAGGAAAGAAATATAAAACTGGTTTATTTGATTAAGGTTAAAATATATATGTTGTTATCTCTGGTAATTCTTAATGGACTTTTACTGATTAGGACCGAATTACGAAGGTTTAAAATTTGTTTATAGGTAAAAGATGAGATATGGGAAGAAGTGATTTTTTGTTGTAGATCGGAGAAGGCGATAAGTTACTGAAATTGTTTGTACTTGTCTTGACAAAAGGGGAAGTCACTTCTTTATATAACTCTTTCCTTTTTTCTTTTTTTCTTTTTCTTTTTTTCTTTTTTCTTTTTCTCTGCACTTTTCATTATTTATTTTTTTCTTTTATATTTTTATTACTTTGTATTAGCTTTTACCTTTGTATATGTAAACGTTAATAAAGTTACTATAAAAAAAAAGAAAATAGATCTTTTCTTGTTTAAACATTGAACTAAAATTTTCAAGGCGAAGTACTGGAAACAAAAATGTACCATTCATTTGGTACATGATCTAGGTTTTGTTTTTACATATGTGAACGCAGGATCCATGGCTTTTGAAAGAAAAGAGAAGCTGAAGTGGTATCAGTTTCATCATATACAAGGTTACAAAATGGAAAAAGGCCAGAGACAACTAACAACTAGACAAGTATGCAAATATTTAGGAAAAAGATTATCTGTTTATTTCATGTTGGTTATGCAAATAACATGCCAAAAAAAAAAAAAACCTACTAGCCTTTTCACCAAGCTCTGATATTGAATTTTGGTCATTTTCCTTCATTTTATTGTCTCTTTCACAATATCAGAATTGGGCTAGGAAAAGCAGAATTGATTTAAAGCATTTATCAGGCAGATCTATGCAAAGAAGGAAAGCAGTTTTTATTCTCCTTATACATTTTAATCTTAAAACAGTAAATAACCCCATTCTTTTTTATGGTTCATGAAGAGGCAGATGTTTCTGGAAATTTAGGTTCTTTTTACTTCAAAATGCTGTTTTTTTTTTATTTATTAATATTCCACTGAAATTTTATTCATTAAATACTGGAAGAAATTATTGAAGGAAGCATCATTTGCTGTTGTGATCAAGGAATCACTACATAATGTTAGCTGGAGGAGTCAATATAAAATGCAGGTTTGCTTGAAGAATTCGAGTTTCACAAATACCTGCATAACATATTCTGAAATTAGCTGCTCTCATGTATGTGCCACGAATATGGATTTAAATACGTATTAAAGTATTAGATTATTATGGTATCCCATTGTCACCAAAACACGAATTAGAAAAGCACAAAACTGTTTTAGTCTAAAATAGATTCATCAAACTTTATGGAAAGATCTTTTCAAAAAAAATCCTTGAAGGGATAAATTAAAATAGCAACTATAGTATCAGCTCGGGGGGGGGGCATTATTTAAACGAAACCAAGACACTTACAATTTTAGATGCGCCTTTCCAGTTACTAAAGCAACCAGGCATCAATCTGCGAAGTCTTTCTAAAGTTCTTTTTTACAGTCATTACAATGCTCATTTCCCCAAACTTACTCCTTTCTCACAATAGGTATTATTTTTTTTCAGCTTTCAGAAAAATAATTTCAGACTTTAGACAAATTCTTTCAGGGATTAAGCAAGATTCACATGTCGAGTCTTGTGGGGAAGATATACCTGTATATATGCAAATACCAAGAGGGACGCGGTGGCGCTGCGGGTTAAACCGCTGAGCTGTCGATCGGAAGGTCGGCGGTTCGAAACCGCGCGGCGGGGTGAGCTCCCGTTGCTCGTCCCAGCTCCTGCTCACCTAGCAGTTCGAAAACATGCAAATGTGAGTAGATTAATTGGTACCGCTTCGGCGGGAAGGTAACGGCGTTCCGTGAGTCATGCTGGCCACATGACCCGGAAGTGTCCTATGGACAACGCCGGCTCCAAGGCTTTGAAACGGAGATGAGCACCGCCCCCTAGAGTCGGACACGACTGGACTTTACGTCGAGGGAAACCTATGCAAATACCACTGTGTTGTAAAAAAGAATATGAAATTCAAATTGCATTTTAAAAAACTAGGCAGACATACCCATTTATTTATTTTTTTATACTGATAATGCCCAATTTATTTCTCAACCACCAAATACAATTAACTTTTATTCTTTTTAATTGCTTCATATGTGTGAACTAGATGTAATATTGATTTGTCGGTTCCATATGTGTGTGTATGTGCATGGAAGGAAGGGGAAGGGGAAGAAGGAAGGAAAAGAGGGAAGGGAAGGGAAGAAGGGATTTCTAGAGAACTCTGATGTCATGCAGAATGTCTACTTTCTCTGGAATGAGGAAGCACAGCACAGTTATGATTATGTCTCTCCATAAGCCTACAATATATGGATTAACCTAACATGGGCATTTCCCAATATCTTTTCCTACAAGGCACAATTTAATCAAGGTTATGGAGTGTGACTTAACACTTTCCCTGCAATATTGCCCTCTGGTGTACACAGCTCATGTAATCTTTCTATTATAATAAGCTGTCATGCATGCCTGCCCAATTTGTTCCTGTGCAGAAAACGTAGCATCAGAATCATCAACACAAATTGGGATAAATAATCATCTAAATTATCCTGCAGGTTGGAAATGCTTTCCATTTCAGGAGTCTGTTTCCAGACTGAAAGCAGATTATTCCTTTCTCATAGTGATCCATTCCTCAGATGTGTGCAAAACGAGGGCAACATTTATTCTCATGTTCAACAGTGAGGAAACCCACCATTCTAGTTTCATAGAACCCATTTCAAACTACTTATTTATACACCAGGAATCGTTTAAAATGTTTAAGATCCCACAAGCATTTCTCTTGGATCTGATGGGATTGCCACAAATAAAATGTTTGCAGTCAAAGGGATTTAACTGTACCATATATGGCTTTTTACTCTACATCAATGCCATGATATTGATAATAATGGGATTTGTTGCAATTTGCAACTGACATTTTCCAAAGCTTGTAATCCACAATGATCTGCCTCTGTATTACTTTATATGGAGAGATATAAACTAGCTTCTGGGTTTTGCGAAGAATGGCGTGGTATTATACAATTTGACATTTGGATGCTTTCCCGAGAGATATTAAGCATTTAACAACTTCATACCATGCTTCTGCCAGACTAGATTAAAAACTATACAAGGACTTGTTTTTTATTAGAGTTTGGTTAATCTTCAAGAGTTCAGGGCTTCATCTAGAATACAGAATACAGAAACTTATTGGAAACTTATTGGCTTTTATATTTTCTTTTAACATTGTTAGCCACCCAGAGTCATGCATTTGAGATGGGTGGCCACATAAATTGAAACAAATAAAAAAGTTTTGTTAGTTTGTGACTCACAACAGTTTTATTGACTCTGGAACTTCAGATTTCTGTATTTTGTTCTGTCTTTCTTACAGTGTTCTCCAACAGTTGCCACTCAGCTGAGCCAACTAGTCTTCCATGTGTTTGTTTTTATATCCCCCCAAAAATATGTGAAAGAGAGAAAGGGAAAGAAAGGAGGAGAATGGGAATGGTACTGGGAAAGGAGGAGGCACTAGTGAATCTTGCTGGGCCTGATTTAAAGCAGATAGGTCTTTCATATAGGGTGTGCTTCATTAAGTTTGAAGTAATTTAGATTTGTCTTGAAAAAGAGCTTTGTTTATTTGTTTGTTTGTTTTTCAAATTTCTATCACCTCCGATCTCCCCCAAAAAGGGGGACTCTTTATTTTACAATAAAATCAGCAATTAAAACCATAAAAGGTATAAATTGCAACATAAACAACTGATATACCGTAAATCGAGAATAAAATAGATACGCTATAGATATGCTTTATGCTATAGAGATGTGTGCTAGGGGGCAGCATGATTCTCTTCCTCAGGGTGAAAGGGTGATGCACTTTGACTCAATGAGCTCTTCTCATCAGTGCACAACTCCCTTGTAGTCTCTTCCTGGAAAAGCTCGCTTAGCACTTTTTCTGGGGACTGCAACTGCTGGAGGAGAGAGAGAGAGAAGGAAGGAAGGAAGGAAGGAAGGAAGGAAGGAAGGAAGGAAGGAAGGAAGGAAGGAGATGGATGGGGGAAGGAAGGAAGGAAGGAAGGAAGGAAGGAAGGAAGGAAGGAAGGAAGGAAGGAAGGAAGGAAGGAAGGAAGGAAGGAAGGAGATGGATGGGGAGGGAAGGGAGGAAGGAAGGGAGGAAGGGAGGGGGGAAGGAAGGAAGGAAGGAAGGAAGGAAGGAAGGAAGGAAGGAAGGAAGGAAGAAAGGAAGGAGATGGATGGGGAGGGAAGGGAGGAAGGAAAGATTGGTCTAGTGGTTAAGGCACTAGGCTAAAAACCAGAAAAGTTCTAGTCCCATTGGGTGACTTTGGGCCAGTCTCAGCCCAACCCACCTCACAGGGTCGCTGTTGTGGGGAAAATAGCAGGAGGAAGGAGCATTAGGTATGTTCGCCACCTTGAGTTATTTATAAAAATAATAAAGGCAGGATAAAAAATCTAAAAAAAAAAAGCAGTGTGATCCTTCACTTTACTCTTAGAAATGTTGACTGGTATTGCTTAATAAAACAGATACAAGGAGGTATTTCATTCCAGTTTTTATTGAAGGGAAGGACTTCTATGAATATCTGGCATGCCTAGGCTCCTTCTTGGGGGCTGAGTGGCAGGCATGCCTCACAGCTCGTTCAGATGAGGAGTGGAGGTGGAATGTGGGTTACATAGGAGCATCACTTACGCTTTAATGGCAATAGTTTAAAAGAGAGAGAATCCCCAGATGAAGAAACAGTTTCCATTTCAGACATATCAAAGATGATTAGATGCATTTATTATTGCATGGATATATTTGTTATTATATTACTCAAATATATATACTATATATATATATATATATATACATATGTGTATATATATATATATATATATATATGTATATGTTTGTGTGTGTATATGTATGCCTGTGTGTGTGCGTGTGTGTGTGTGTGTGTGTGTACTCTTTTTATGAGACAGCTTCTTTCATATCTGCACGGTGCAAAATATTCTAGCCAACCATTAAATAAAAATATTGTTGGTATTATTTCATGCTGAGATTTATTTTATTGCTTGGTATTTCAGTCCATTATCTTTCAATCCATTATCTTCCTGTGCATCATTTTATATAATATTTTTTACAGCTTAGGTTCTCAGGATTTTTCAGTAGAGGATCGATTTTTAAAAATATTGTGATTAGCAATTAGATTTCACATACCTCTATTTTATAATGTAAACAAAACAAAGAGGGGGCTATTTCGATGCTTTTTAATTAAGACAATTGTTTCACATAATCATAATTCAAATAATGTTCAAAGGACATAAAGTGATACAGCAGAGTATTCCCGGTGATTGTATTCCTTCTTGATAGTTAAATCTTTCTGCTATCTCAAATATATACTTATAACTTACTTTAGAAGTTTGGTAAAGTATTCTTGACCTTTTTCTTCTTATTCCATTCCTTGACTATGTCCTTTTTAAACAAGAGGATACATTTGTTGAATATAAAGCATGAAAATAGAAGATACCTATTTAAGAAGAGATTAAAATTTTGAGCAAAATCCTGTTACTTCTAATTTATACATAGCTAAACAATTGGGTACATTCCAAACTGGTTTCAAATTACTCAGCTTATGAAGAAACAATTGGATCTGTCTAGTAAAGTCAGCCTTCCTTGGAGCTGAACTCACTTCAGAGCAGATCCATGTTGTTTTCTTGACAAAACACATAAGCCGTTTCTCATTTTCTTTGGTGATTGAGCCCACATCAGTGAGATTTCCTGGTGGTTTCCTGATTAAATGTTAAACCTGCTTAGCCCAGCCAAGGTTGGCTAGTTGCAATATTTTTACAGGAACTGCCTATGTCCCCTCCATTAAGACCATTAACAATATTTGAAGACTGAAAGTGTATTTACAATAACTGGGTCTGTACTATACATCAATATGAAGGGTGTTTGCAAATCCCTGGCATATTTTTTTCAGATACAGGGAAGCTTGTCTTTATCAAGCCAATGAGAATTTCACCACAATTTTTCATCATTTTCTCTGACAGGATACCTGTCCTGTCAGCTACTACCAGCTTTTTTTCCCCCCAGCTTATGTAGTAGTTGACAAAGCTGAAACCTGAAATAGAGTTTTCTGTTGTGAATAACAAAGTCTCATGGATCAGTTCTGAATTCCACACAGAGAACCTTTTAGTCATGCTGCATATGTTGTCCTTGTCTTTTATTTCATTGGACTGCGGCCCAGAAGACCAGGGTCAAGCCCTGTTAAACCAATCTCATTTACCCCTAGCAAATATCATTTCAACCACTTTTGAAAGCATTTGTGTTATTTTGAAGACAAAATGAAAAAAGCACAATATGAAGAGAATAACATGGAACCCTTATTGCAAAGTAGGGTTTTTCATAACAGAAACTATAAGTCCACTTCCATTAAATGTTCATCAATTCACTCTTGATCTAATATGAAACATGCAGAAATTGGTTTCTTGAAAATATCTGCTTAAAAAACTGTTTAAATTATCATCAGTCAGCTAACGTGAAGGAACAGTCTCCTATTGGCAATCCAGATAGTGTCTAAAAGGCAGAATTCTTCATTGTTGTGAATATATTCATTTATTAGTAGTTCAGGAAGGTGATGTTGGGGAATGAAAATTAACTCAATTATCTGCAGACTAAACTACAACTAAAAGATAACACAGTCAAGCTTTTGCAATTCACCTTGATTGATTTTTTGTTGGCTGGAGTACTTGTGGGTGATTGCATGCTGAACACCTTCTGTAAGTTGTAAATTAATACCCTTCAATGCTTTATTAAATGAACCTGCTGTAAACATACATCCTCCATCACCATCAGCTTTTTCTTTTTAAAAACAACAGCAGCAACAACGTAACTTTATTATATCCAACAAACCAACTTATGTCTGGTAACAGTGCAATGTAACATTAATAATGAAAAGAGAGAGAGAGGAAAAGAAAAAGGAAAAACAAACAAAAAAAGTAAATAAACATGGAGAATTACAACCCAAATCTTGCCACTTGGGTTAAGAGCTTTAGAATTTATATACGTTTTCCATTATGTACCACCAAAGGAAGATAGCATATGGTGTTGCATTAACAACCGGGAGAACCTGGTCTATCTCGGTAGATCCTGCAAAAGCTAAGCACATTTGGACCTGCTTAATACTTGGGTGAAAGCATTTTAGACCAGACTGTGAAGTAAAAACAAAAAAACTAAAAAAAGGTAATAGCAAACTACATCTCTGTTATTGCCATGTGTCCATACAGGGCTCCTCTACACTCCAGTGACCATTTGTACTGGGCATGTCCTTACAATGTTGCCTCATCTCACCACCAGCCCACTGAAGTGCCCACCAGAAGTCAGCTCAAAGTGTTCCAGCATGAAAATGGTACTTTCTCTCATATCCCAGCAGAAGATCTCCCATGTGGATATTTCAGGATGCATAGAAGAGGGGTCTTTGAAGTTTGATGATCTGCTGGGCCCCACTTGGCCCCTCCCACATGATTGCTGGGCTTTGTGCAAGACTGAATGCAGATCTTCATTTATGAATGCAGGAGGTCAATTGGTAAGTGAAAATAAAACTAAAGAAGTGTTTGCCTTTTAAAATGTTCTGGATGACTTGGAGGATTTTCTTCTAAATAAAATGTCCCCAAAATGCAGTAGCTATCAGGGAAACAAAAATCCTCTACCAACAACAATTCAAAAAGATCTTTGATTTTTCCAAGTATACTAATCTAGTATGAATTCACCCAGAGACCATTCAAAAGGGGAAGCAATCAGTAGCTGTTGATGGAACTTTGCAAATGATCTGCCGTAAAAATGCTACCCACTCATTCAGTGATCCCAGAGTGGTTCTTAAAAGAGCCCTTTGCATTATTTAGCTTGTACTATTTTGTATTAGTTATCAAAGGTTAGGACCTCATTAATAAGGAGTTTTCCCTGGGGGATGTTTGTTAAGCTGACATTTCCTTTCAGAGTTGGTAGATTCCCCCCCCCCCCATTTCTTCATGGCATTTGGGGGCTCTCTGTTCTTCTCACCCATTTTGACAGCTGATTTTTCAGGTATCACTTTGTTAAACTTGAAGAAGCCAGAAGCACGGCTTCCAGTGAAACAAATGAACAACCACAGCTCAAGCAAATGGCTCAATAATCTGATTCCCTCATTCTTCTTTTGAATAACAGAAAGCAAGGAGGTGGGCTCCATAGGCATTGTCCCTCAAAGGACTACTGATCTCTTGATCTCCCATATCTCCCAAGAGATCAAAAGCTCGATATCTCCATAGCAATAAATACCTTTAGAAACAATAAAACTGATAAAACACCCAATACCATCCCACCATATAGTCAGGAAAGTGATTGGTGGCTGGTTGTCCTGCCAGTAGGTAGCACTGTGTAGAAGGAGAAAGATGGCATTGGTACCATCTGGCAAACATATTTTAATTTAGTAACAACTTACATTATAGGTATAAAACAAACCTCTAGATTAATTTTATTTTATTTTATACTTTATGGTGCTCAAAGAGCAAAATAAACTGACTTCAAACTGGAGATTTTGTTTTGTTTTGCTTTGTTTTCAGAACCTAAAGGTTATTGCATTCATTTGGAACAAAATCAGAGGCTTATGTCACTCAGAAGATGAGTGAGATTCATCCTGGAAAAAAGCAGGGACAAACCACTTCGGTATTGTTGTCAAGAGAGCTACATGGATGGTCTATGAACTCATCAAGGAAGAAACCAAGAATGGCAGGGCAAGCTACTATAAGTAAACAACCAAACTTCACTCTCCCACATATGATGTTACCTAGCCTGGTAGCAAAACATCTGCAGGAAATTCAGAATACGACAAGAACCCAACATCAAGAAAATACTGAGTTGGACTAGATGGGGTCTTTGTTATTCCTCTTTTTGAGTTAGTATTTGCACAAACTCAGTCTCAGCAAGTATTCTATTTCCATTTTTCAGCAGGATTTGTCACAAAATGGGAAGTGAGTTTTCTGGTTTCCACAGGACTGAGGTTTTCTTCTTCTAACTACATTATACTATTAGAATAGTTTGGTCTAGTGGTTGAGGTGCTGGGCTAGAAACCAGGAGTCTGTGAGTTCTAGTCCCACCTTAGGCGTGAAAGCCGGCTGGGTGTCCTTGGGCCAGTCACCTTCTCTCAGGCCAACTCGGTGCAATGTAGACTAGCCTCGTGGTGCACCCCAGGCAACGTGACTTGTCACAGCTAAATAGTCTACACATCTGGCTGCTGGACCTCACAAGGATTTCCCAGCAAGAAAAAGCAGCATGAACACCAAACTGCTATGCCATATGATTAAAAAAACAACAACTATTAGAATATCCCATTTATTGATAGTTAGATCAGTAACAGCAAGTATCTCTTGATTTTTGCAGACAGCCCTTCCATCTTTACTTTAAGAGCCATACCTACTTGACTCTGAGGTTACAACAAGGGGAGGGAAAAGACACATGTAACTTGTGGTCACAGACTACCCATTCTTCTATGTCAAGAAGCTGTTGACCATCATCCTGTTCTTCATACAGTAGTTCTCAGCTGTAACATTAGGCTATACTAGATGATGAAACAACAATAGCAATGTGATTGATCCAGAATTTGGTTAGATGGCCAGCTTAGCTAGAAATCATGCAGCTAATATAGATTTAAATGAAAGAAGTTACTGTGTTAAGCTTTTCCCACAACAAGCATATCAAGTGAAAATGATTTATTAGACATATTTTTTAAGACAAGTGGTTGGCTAAAACTAAAAAAAAACAAAACACCTTCATTTGCTTGTCACTGTAACCTCAACAAGGATATGTTTTGCTTGTCCTCTTAGTGTTCACCTCTATTTTTACATTTATGAATTTCCAATGACATAAATAAAATTGAAAGTGAATCATCTGGGCCAATAAGAATTAACACATTTCTCTTAGGACAAGGGCCTATTTTCCTATAAATATAAAAGTCATTTGTACAATATTTCTAAAAGTCTCACTGACAAAAACTGCTAGCAGGAAAACTGGGTAAATAGAAGTCTTTGGAATAGATTTTTCCTCTAAAATGAAGTTAACAGTGAATTAGGCAGCCAGATGTGAAAGCCACTGCAGCAATATTGGAAACCCAAATAATTAAGAAAATGGAGCCTATTGTAACCATATAGGTACAGAAAATAGTGGTGAAGCAGTGGGATGGGGGCAGATAACATGGCTTCATACTGAATTCTGTAGGGCATCTGAACTCCAGTTCTATCATCTTGGTGAAAATTTTGACAGTGAGACCAAATATGAAAATAAATCACTTGAGTACAACTAAGTAGGTTGCTTGTATCACCTTTACATGCACATTTCAGAAGAAATGGTAGCATTGGAAGGAAAGTGTTCCTATTTAGGGTTATGCCCAGCAGTCATGTCTTCCCTGGTATTCAGATGACCATATTCATCCCAGTATTCTATTCCAGATGATGTTTCACATCACATTCTGCAGCTGTAGAGGATATTCAGTACTCAATGTGTCCTTGATCTTACCAGATTTTCATACTTCTGCAAAAGTATGGTTAACTAGAATTTTTTAGATGGCCCAGCTAAGCTAAAGTGGCATTGGTACCAGTGCCATGTTTCTGATCCTGGTCAATTTGTCTAAGAAGAGCAAATCAAAGCGAGTACTTGTGAGAATTAAAAGGCTGTTTTCAGCACCACCAAATAAAATATTTGATGCAAATGCCAAGAAAAACTTATTTGAGTCTCTAGGGAGGTCAAAACTAGATCCTTCAATCTGTTCCAACACATTGCCCTCCACATACATTGGGACTTCAACTCTCAGAACACTCAACTCACTGGGAATTTTAGTTCTGATATTTCCAACATGTCTAGAACATACCAGGTTGCCAAAGATGGAGACAGCCGTTTTGAAGAACCTTTGGAGATGCAAATCAGAAATAAATGTCTTCATTTACAAAGACATAAAATAAAATGTCCGGTCAACTGTGGATGCTTCCAACATCATTTTCCTTCTCCTCCTCCCATGCAAAATTTATCTTTTAATGGGTTTTTTTTTGTTTTTTTTCTGAAATTCAACCAGACATGCTTATAAGCTTACAAAAATACATACCCCCCATTCATTTTTATTTGCTTCTCATCTCCCAAAGTGGCTATACATCTTCTTTTCCTGGTGAGGCTATTCTTTTAAACTCCTCTCTGTTGTAATCTCTTTTTGTTTCCTTGTAAATTCATCTTCCGCTAAGTTCTACTCTATTATAGGGTTGCTGTGTGGTTGAGGCTTTTCTTGTTGGTACTTTGTGAGTTGGCTGTTTTTCATTATTTCTGTGGGATTCTGGAAAAAAAAGCAATTCCTTTATTTGAAAACCCTGACATTTATTAGCATAATAAAACTCTTGAGATGAAATTGCAATTTTCTAGCCAGTCATTTCATTTGCTGGGGAATTTAGAAGGAATTTATTTTAAAGCCAGGTAAAACCTAAAATATGAGGTATGCATGAAGTACCCACTAAAAAGGAAAAGAAAATAGATTGCTGGATGAAAAATCACACTTCTCGGCTATATATGGGTATATATAGAAAGTAGTAGGAGACAGGCCAAAGGCCAACTTTCTAGTGTCTCAGCATCCTTTAATAACCTATAAACTGTTGCCAGTTTAGGAATTGTTCCAGAGCTGTGTTTTGCTCCTAAAATTTCAGCTAGCATGCCAGTTAATAAATTCAGCCTGCAGGATAATTGTTTGCCTACCATGTCCTAGGTGTTGGCACTATCCTAAGAGTTTTACTGTAAGGATGGATAATCTTTGCATTGCAACCTTTATGGTGAGCAAGGTTTTGCCACACTTCCGAGTGAGACCAGATTTTGTTGTTTTCTGTCTGTGTGTGTAGGAATGGCTTGAGAATGACCAAGGGTTTTTCTTTCCACCTCAATGTAAAGCAAAGGCACACCATCTGTTTTTGGCAATCATGGTTGAAGGAAGGTCTGATTGCAATTGCTCCAAGTAGACTATTCTATCAAACGCCTTCTATGAGGCCATTTCAGAAGCATATCCAAAGATGCAGTGATTAGCCATATTTGCAGGACCATGGACCACCCATTTGAAAGATGCTCCATTGCCTTCTAGGTATCTTCTTAGTCCAATGAAAATTGCTACCAGGTTTAGAATAATTGAGAATACAAATGTCTTCGAAAACATCACCCCATGTGCTCAAGTCACAAGGTGGAGCATTCTACAAGTGACTCAGTTTATGGAAGTGAGGCAGGTAAATGAAAGGATCAAGATTTCTCTAGTAGCATGGCTTCAACTTCTACACTGAAGGTATTCAAAATTTAAGAAGAAAACATGGAGGGCTTCTGAAGTGGCAGAGATCACTCCATCTACAGTACTTTTGTTTTTCTCATTTTGTGAGAGCTGGTTCTCAGATTGGTAAGAAGTCTAGTAACCATTTCCAAAATAATCGACAAATGCAGGCTACCCTTATTTCAGAGAGACAAGACTTTCCATCTTTACTTCAAAACACCAGAAGAAAAAGAATCAGAAACTTTCTGTCCAATATGCAAGAAATATTGATTTCTAGTTGCAAAAGTCTTTTGTTACTTCAGCGTTCTTCCTAATGCATCGTACTAATCGGAGCTCTGAAGCAGTTGTTCTGGCAAGCAACTCCCACCCAGCTAGCTACCAAGGAAATCTGACACACTTACCGTTTTGTTAATACCCTTTCTTCTATATTTTAAAGCATTTGGCTGCAGAGATGCTTGCTTATTCTTAAAGTGTTCATTGCTTAACTGACTTCTATGTATATGCGTGTTTTAATATAGTAGATATTTAAAGGGCATTTACAGTATTTAAGGATATACTTGACCTGAACTTTGAAAATAAACTATCTTGCCTAAACAGCCATTATTTTCTTCGCTATTGGGAAACAGGCAAGAAATATACCAGCTTCTGTTCATTTGTGTGTAGATAACTCCTGGTTTAAAAGTTGTTTCTCAGCCTTACAGTGACAGATGTTACATTTCAAAATACAGTGACAAGAAGAATTCAATGAAGCAAGTGAAAAGAGGCTCAAGTGTCTCATGCCAAGGAAAGTAATCCTACCTTCCAGTGTGGACGATTCTCCAAAGAATTTAAAATCTACTCAGAATGAGCCCAGCAGAGTGGAAGCAAGGAAAGAATATTTTAATGGTTCTTGTGCTGGTTCCCTGACTTTGATAGCAAAAAGAAGACACCCACCTTCATTTCCAAGGCAAAAAAGAATTCTCCCGTTTTGAGTATGTCAAGGGTAGTGTTTTTCAAATTGCTTCCAATCATCTCAGTCATCAAAAGGACCTTGCAATCATCAGAAGAACCTTGATTCAGGTACACCCATTTTCAGAAGCTAAAATGATGTCTTCTACAAGAACTTATGGAAGCTTCCTTTATTAATCTACTCTCCCAGAAAATCTGCAGGGATAGTTCTGTGATAGCTCTTTAGAAAAACAGCCACAACCAACATGAGTTGAAGGTGTAATGTCAGATCTTTATTCCCATGTTTTATTATCTGTGCTCATATTTTAAGAGGCTTTTTTTTTCTGAATGGAAAGCTAACATAAAATAAAAATAAATAAAATAAGAACTCACTCCTTTTTATATTCAGAATTAAAACCCATCACATTATCAAACAGTCATAACATTACTTTAGCACAAAATCCAACATTGATGTAGCCAGCAATCAAGGCTTGTAGGTAGAATTGGGAGGAAACCAAAATATCCACCGGTATCCCTTCTCCTCAGTGTTTATCCTTCATTATCAAAGATACTTTCCAAGTTGTGCTTGTTAGTAACTTAACTTCTTGATTTGTATTTTATCTGGAACACAATGAAGGGCCCATTGTAAAAAAAGTCTCCTTAGCAATAGGCTAAAGACCTGGTGGTGAGGAAACAAGAAAGAAGATGCTGCTAATATCTTAAAGAGGGCTACTAAACTGTGTTTCTGGACTGCTGGAATGTATGTCGTCAACATCTCTTTCTACTAGTCACATAAGGTCAGACTAAGTATATTGGCAGCTACCTCATTAGTTTAAAACTGGATTTGCTCCAAAAATCAATAATGGCCACAGCAGTTCTTCTGGGAACATAAGGGGTAAAATAGAGGGTACTTAAACTCATCCATCACCCCATGGATTGCCACTTTCGCTCTAGCTAAGCAGTAAAGCAAGAAGTGAGGTCATCTGGGAGAAAAGGAGTGGATTGCAGATTTCTATTCAATATTTCATTCTCCTTGCCCTATAAAAGTGGTAGATTGATTTTTTTTTAAGTGTCACACCTCTTCCAACTTATATATAATCAGGAAAGACCTGGGTGTAAAGAAATCATTCTGCAGTCATGATCCATAATTTGAGGTTCAGAGAATGCCTACTCCTACAAGCCCGTTTCACAAATGTACTTGTTCTTTAGCCTTACCAAAAATTGACTTTTGGAGAATTTCAGCCATGTTTTCCTAAACTGGAGAGTGTGGGTGAAGGTCTATGTCATAAAATAGTGCATCAGAAGTCACATCCTCACCTGGATGTGCCTTGGAACTCTGGAAGATGCCACCAGGATTTTCAGCTGATATGCTTGCAATCTGTGGACACATTATCTTTTACTAGTAGGGTCACCAATTGCAGGGTCATTGTTGATAGCACACATTTTTAACTATATTGACTTAGGAAAAATATGCAGTGTATCAGAACAACAAAGAACCATTCATCTTTTTTAACAGACAATACTATTCAATGAACCTTTGGACCATTGCTATACACTAGAGTCAATCATGTGATTTTGCAGTTGTTAATGCTGAACATCATTTGAAAAAAATCAAAGGGGACTGATCCTTTCTGGGAGTTTAACTGTATTTGGGAGTACAGTTTTACAAGTATTGGTTCCAGCTCCTGCCAGCTTTGTATTATGTGTGACATAAATAATGCATGCAGATAGAAACCTGGATCCTCTATATAAGGCATCTGTTCATAAAGGTTGCAGATGATGAGCTGGTGATAATAAGTACCTTACTTCTCAGAGAGGGGCTCTTTTACTAATAATTTTGGTTCTTCAGAACCTTTACTAGAGTCCTGAAGGGTGAGAAGAAACCATAAAAGCAGTCATTCAAATAACAAATTATAGTCAGGAGTACTCTTCGTCTGTCTGCAAGGTTCCAGAAGCAACTCTCCACCAGAAGATGTTATTATTTCTTCCTGCAGTGTAAAATAAATGTCATCAGTGGCATGAAAAATATTGTTGATTAGAATAAGTCTTCCACTGTACCAATATCTCAGTAAGTTTGAAGTGCTTCTCGGTCTACAAACCTAAGATCATGTTGCAATGTTGCAAAATTGACTGAGCATTGATGATTAGGAATAAAGCAGTGGAGTGGGGAAATATTAGCATGATTCTGAAATATTTGTAAGGAGAAGATCTTCATAATAACTCCCTTTAACATGTCCCATAACAACAATACCTACCAGACCTAACTACAGAAGGGGGTGGGGGGGTATGGATGCCCTTGAGGTGAGCTCAGTTTCTAACAACTACCTCCATACTGTTTCCTTGGCCGTGTAGCAGAAGTGATTTGTCATCACCTCCTTTTGGTATACTCTGAATTTCTCAGGTGATCCTCCATTAAAGTTCTAGCCAAGGCTGACCCTGCTTAGCTTCTAAGATCAGCCAAGTTGGCTAAACACTGCTGAGCTCAAACTATACTCTACAGTAAAAAGGGATCAAAACTGAGTTCAGTTCTAAGATAGCTACAGAAGACAGTTTTGAAACTGGGATGAATGGCATGGGCCAAATATATGTGCCAATTACTCACTTAGCCCTAACCTGACAATATAAGTTTAGACACACAGACACACACCACAGAGACACAGGTCACATCCACAGGAGATCTTCACCTTAAACAATATATCTGCACACAGTTTTCTGAGGCATGAGTCAAAGTTTCCTGCTGTGCTTCCTGTGTTGCAACTGAATGCAGGCAAACTTTGTTCTGGAATCACATTTAAAAAGCACATTCAATTAATAATACGAGCTAGACTGGCTGGTGCCTCTACTGCTGCAATCTTTTGCAATTGCCACAGTTGGTTCTGATTTTTCTCCCTCCTTCACTATCTCTCTCCTTCGCCCTTTTCATGAATGTGTTGTTCCAGTGCATTCAGATGGAAAAGACCATATCTGACACTTACTATAGGAACAGGATTCAAATGCACTTCAGTACAAATGAGAGAGAAAGCGGAAGGGGGGGGGAATAGTTTGGGATTCTCTCCCATTGCACTGGGGATTTCAAAGAGCCTTCCATTACAAACAATACATGGTACTGTGCTATAAGCAGTATTGAGCAATAGTGTTTTTTATTTTTTTATCGTATGATGTAGAAGTTTGGTGTTCATGCTGCTTTTCTTGCTGGGAAATCCTTGTGAGGTCCAGCAGCCAGATGTGTAGACTATTTAGCCGTGACAAGTCACATTGCCCAGGGTGCACCACGAGGAAGCTAGTCTACATTGCACCGAGTTGGCCTGAGAGAGAGAGCGTGACTGGCCCAAGGTCACCCACCTGGCTTTCGAGCCTAAGGCAGGACTAGAACTCTCCTACCACGCCTGATTGGCTCCTGGGCTGAGAAAGAGGGACTGGCCCAAGGTCACCCAGCTGGCTTTCATGCCTAAGGTGGGACTAGAACTCTCCTACTATGCCTGATTGGCTCTTGGGCCGAGAGAGAGTGACTGGCCCAAGGTCACCCAGCTGGCTTTCATGCCTAAGGTGGGACTAGAACTCTCCTACTACGCCTGATTGGCTCTTGGGCTGAGAGAGAGTGACTGGCCCAAGGTCACCCAGCTGGCTTTCATGCCTAAGGTGGGACTAGAACTCTCCTACTACGCCTGATTGGCTCTTGGGCCGAGAGAGAGTGACTGGCCCAAGGTCACCCAGCTGGCTTTCATGCCTAAGGTGGGACTAGAACTCTCCTACTACGCCTGATTGGCTCTTGGGCCGAGAGAGAGTGACTGGCCCAAGGACACCCAGCTGGCTTTCATGCCTAAGGTGGGACTAGAACTCACAGCCTCCTGGTTTCTAGCCCAGCACCTTAACCACTAGACCAAACTGGCTCTAGCAATAGTGCTACTATATATCTCTATCTCTATCAGTTTCCCACAATGTCCCTAGCAAACACCATTCTGGGCACTATGCAACATTACAAATGGAGCTAGGTCCAGTTTATCTAATACCTGTGGGAGCTGACCCTGTTTATAAATATTAATTTTGAACAGTAGATCAAATGCTCCGGATAGCACTCCTTTCTTTTGAATTATTTATTTCTCAGGTTCAGTGGCTGGTCTTTCCATAGTGAACAATACCTTGTGGAAATCAATAAGATCTGTGAGGGTTGCATGACGGTTGGGATCCACTCCCAGGAAGCTGTAGAAATCTCCAGACGCATCCACCAAGAAATGTCTGAAACCATTCCGATGCCGGTAAGACAGGGCATATCCCCAGATTTTATCACTGACCCGCACTAAGAATGTCCCTTCAGACTTGTTCATCAACAGTTCTTCTGCCTCTTGTCGAGTAATTATACCTACCACAATAAAGCAAAAGTGTTTCATGTAGCTGGCAGTTCTAACAGGTTCTGGCCTTCCAGAAAGAGAGAAAGCATATTAGCAAACAAAATAGCAGCTCATATTATTACTCATAGATCAATTTTAATCAGGTTTTGGGACGGATTATGGGATTAGAATTGCTTTGGTCATCTTGGGGATGACCTATGCTAGAAACTGAGTGGGAAGGAATGCTACTTCTTCTATACCACTTGATAACTTCTTGGTAGTCTAGTAGGATTAAGCTCTGTTGGTAGTATTTTGCAACTGATCCAGTCTTTCCTCTTGGGCCATTTCAAATTACCACTGTTTGAAACTTTGCTTTCCAGTGTGTGACAGTTAACTTTTAAAGCCCCAAACAGCTTATCTGGGTGACCTTCTCTCCCACTGTGAACATTCATGACAACTCAAATCTGTAGGAGAAGCCCTTCTGAATATTTCTCAGAGGTCCACATAGGAGAGGCACTTCTTTTATGAGGCTCCCAGGCTATGAATCCAGCCTGAGAGTAAGTTTGGCCTTCATTCTATAAAATCTGTAAATACTGTAGATATTTCTTTAACCTGGCACTTCATATTTGATGGTTTCATCATTCATATTTTAATTATTGGGGGAGAGGGGGGAAGCCGGAAGTTTTGAAAACAGAATCATTCTACACCCTTCTGGTTTTTAATCCTATATAAAACAGATGGTTAGTTTGCAGCTTGTGAGTCACAGATACTTCTTAGCCACCTTTTACAAGTTCCCAGGGCCATCAAGCTTTCCCCAGGGGCCAGATGACCAGCTGACTGAAAGGAAATTGCTGGTTTTCTACTGTCATTAGTGGTCAAAAACCAGCAGTTATTTTCCTCTAACCCAAGCAGAAGCCAATCTTTTGGCCACTGGGGCACAGCAGAACTGTTAGGAATGGAGAAACCACAGTCCTGTTCACTCCCTCCCACTAAGCACAGTAAAGGCAGTAGAAAATCAATAATGCTTATCAGAGTCACTGATAAACCATGAGCAACCCTGCTCAAGATAATTAGGAGTGACAAGGAGGCCCTGTTGTTTTCCACTGTCTCCTAGCAATGCTAGTAATGAACCACAGTCCCCCATGATCCTCAGTGGCAGGAAACCAGCAATCTTAATCAAAAATGTCTGGAGACAACTCCGTATGTCTGGTTTCCCATTGCTAGCAGCAAAAGGAAACTTGTCTTCCATAACAGAGGAAATACCACTGCATGAATTAATTTGGATGGCAATATTAGTGAATCAAATATAAAACATTTATAAGAAAAAAAACAACTGGACGTAAGCCAATGAAATAAAAAAGAATTCTGGGAAAAGGACCAATGCTGGTTTGATAGAATGCAATCTGTCTTCCTTTCCTAACTTTGACCCTGTTATCTGGTTATATATTAGAGGAAGTCAGAGAAAAGAAGGGTTGTCAGAGTCAGATATTGGAAGTTGGACTTTGCTATATAAGCAGAGAGAGAGAGAGAGAGAACAACACTGAATTAGCTTGCCCTGAATGCTGAAATGTCTTCTCAAGTGGTTTCCCCCCAGATAAATAAGGCCTATAAGTAAGACTCTCACTAAAGATGTGGCTAATGAAGCCAATTTAGTGGCCTGCTAGAACCACTGAAATGGAGCAGAGCTTATAACACAGCAGAGAAGCTAGCACAGAAAAAGAATATTATCTTAAAATAGCTTCAATGAGCATGCCAGAGAAACACAGGTTATTGATCTTACACACTCAGCCCTCCCAAGCATAAAGAATCACATGCTTAGACAGATTAGGTTAAGGTAAATAAAAGAATTTCTTACTGACTTTATTGTTGCTTCTGTTACATCCATCTTGGTGGAAAAGATAAAGTTCCTTTGTTCTTCTTTCCTTTCTAAATACTTAGTTTTGCCCTAAACCCTCAGCCCTATTTGCTGCCAAGGGCTGTGTGAAAGAAAGGGGCAGAATCCTTCATCAAGGCCTGAGCACATGGCCCTGGTGAATGGAGAGCAGAGTAGCATGCTTGCTTCTCCCTGGGTGGAAGAAGCAAGGAAGAGAGTGACAGGAAGTGGGAGTGGCAATAAACAGCTTCCTCAGAGTTGCATTGTGGGACAACTCAATTTACATGCAAATTCACATGCTAATGAGGCATGCTGGATTTGCCAGGACTTCCAACAGCTAAGACTTGACTTAACTCTGCTGTCACTTTTTTCCATGACTCTGATTATTACAGCTCTCAGTGTTTCAAACTCCTGATGATCCCCACAGCTGGAGAAAACTTTCTCTTCCCTCCTTCTCTGGTTGGTTTTTATTGGCGCTGCCATTTGCCAAGGCTGTGACTTTTACAGCAACGGGAGTCTTGCCTTCTGGGGCTTAGAGCAATACTGTGCTGTTTTCATGGCAACAAGGAAGCTAAGCAAGAAGAGGAGAAAACCCACAAATGTATTGCTGCTTGCCTCGGGATGGTTATTGAAAAATAAACATCTGCGAAAATTCTACTTGAACACTTGAAATCAAGTGATCTTCCTTCCTCATTCTCTCTCCAGAGGTTTTCTGTTCTGAATCACTGTTGCTGTTATTTTGGTTATTTGAACAATTTTGATGTCTGACGCAATCAGCAAGGCTGACCTTTTCCTTTTTACAGTCCCTACAGATTTTTTTTTAAATCATTTTCTTATACAAAAGGATTTACAAAATCATGTAAACCACTGCTTTAAAACAAAACAAGTCTGCGTTCACATTAAAAATGGAGCATATTTATTTACAATTTCCTCCACAACTATCTTCAGATAGCCCACTTGTTCACTTGTTTGAAATGGTAAAATCTCGCAAAAATTCTCTGATGCCAGGAATGGCTGTGTCTTTCCCTTGAGTGTTACAGATGTGTCATTTTTTGATTAAGGTGGCATGGAAGAGGAAGGAAGAACAGGTGGAAAAATTAATCCAGTCCACCACACTACAAATGGTCTTTCTAAGCATTACAGCTCTTCTATTGTTTAACCTGAAGCATTAAAAGAAGATTAAAAACCTCTTTTTAAGCAAAGCAGTGCAAAGTAAATCAAAAACGGCTGGCCTCGGAAACTAAACTGCTGGAGGCATATACCATCTGCCAGTGCAAAAAGCTGAATTCACGGACTCACCAGCAAGAAATGATACCCAACATGCTTGTTGTGCTATGGGCAAAAATACAACCTGCAGCCGGGAAGAAGCAGTGAGGATTAACTAACATGAATGAAAGGTAAAAGAAAGAAATCCTCCCAGGCAAACATATTAATTTTAGAGATGAAAAAATGTTGCTGGCTCTATATTCAGGGGTAATTTCAACTTTTCTCAAAAGGTCAGCTTGGTTTCCCAAGGAAAGCTGTGGAAAGTTCTTAGAGATGAGCATCAAATGTTTCAGTGTTAAAGCATGATGCAGCAGTGAATTCCTTTTTCCCATTCTATTATTTCGATAGCTAGCTCTTTCCCCTAAGATCAAGGGAAGAGCACAAACCACACCGTCTGAATGTTTGCATCTGGCGCAGGAGATAAACCTATGCCAGTAGGAATGTTTCTTCCTCTTAGATCAGAACTATGGAGACGTTGCCCAACACAGTTGGGAAAGGCTGCAGTTTGGGTGCTTGTATGGCAGTTTACCAGAGAGGCAAGCCTTGGAAAGAGGTGGATGTAGAAAAAGCTGAAGCCATACTATGACTTATCCAGGCCTTGGATCCCATTAATGCCACTTCTCTGTCCAGGGTTGAGGACCAGAAGGAACTCTCTAGTTCAAGCCTTAGTTTTCCAGCAGTTTCCCTGCAAATTAGTTGCTGCACTGCTCTTGACACATAGTTAAGTTCCCATTGTCCCTGAACCTTTGCTGCATCCAGGCTATCTCACTGCAGAGTATTTTTCAAGTTGCGGTCAAAATATTTTCCCTGTGTTCACTAACAAGCTGCATAGAAAAGGTAGCCTGCTGTATTAGTTGTTAATGCATGTTGCTTGTAAAGTGGAGTTGCAAATTAATGCCTCTTTGAAACAAACTCTTGGTTCTGATTCTATTTTTTTCCCTCCACCTCCTCTGTCTTCCCTTTCAGCTGTCACCAAATACTACAAGGATCTCACACCAATCATTTACTTGGCTATATCACTCACAGAGACTGAGAATAAAAGTTGCCAACTCTTTTTTTTTTTCCTACTTCTAATTTAATGACAAACCCCCAACCCCACCCCTTGGCCAGATTCAACAGATTTTAAATGCTGGAGAAGAAATATTTTCTATTTTTAAGCAAACTTTCCCTGGAATACTGTCTAGATCATCTTCCAGATTCCCCAGTTGTCTGGATTTTGTATAGAAAAATGTACATAGAAAACTTGCATAGAAGAATGTGCATGTTACTGACATCTGAGTACAAATCTATGCATATCAGGGAAAGGTTAATGTAACAGGAGGCACAGATAGGAATCCATACATACTGTAGGTATGGTAGCATCAGCTTGCACAAGGCTTTGTTTTATCTTGCTACCAAGTAGCTGTAAAGGGTGACCTAGATAACAATAGGTGTTAACTCTAATTCAACACCATACCCTTAGATGAATACACAGGGGTCCACAGCCAAACTCACACACACACACACACAAACACACACACATGGCAAGCATTCAAAGCCTTATTCCCTTTTTCTAACTTGTTTATGAAGAAATTTATGACTGGTGATAAATTTCTATAAAACCAAAATGATTTTCTTACTCATCCGTACCCTGATGGGTCTCCCAATTTTCTTCTCCACCCACATCTGTCTCTGTTTAGCTTTGCTGTCCATCTGTTTTATTAATTGCATTTTCCTCTGATCACCTACCTTCTGTCTCTATCAGCCTTTGCTTCAGTGTCTTTTAAATTATTTAGTTCACCATTTTCCAAATTAGCTTTAAGTGACTTTATTGCAATTGCTTTCTTCCAACCTCCCATTGGTTTTCTTAGTGAATTAGATTTCAACATTTAAGTCAATGTCTGTGTTCAGTTTCATATAGTTGTTGTCTGTTCCTGACCTTACTGTCAATCTTCTCTTCAGTTAAAGATTTGCCTTTAGGGCAGTCCCAGATGGATGGATGGATGGATGGATGGATGGATGGATGGATGGATGGATGGATGGATGGATGATAGCAGAATGGATCAGATCAAAAAGATATCTAGTGACCAACCAACTGAGATGCTGATGAGTAGAAAGAAATGAGAACTATTTCTTCAATGGTTGTTTCCCAGCAGATGGTCAATCAGCCTTGTTCCATTTAGCTATCAGTTTTGATGGCATTATCTCCTAGGAATTGGTCTGAATCTCAAAACATTATAATTTGGTAGTCTGAACTACACTTTATGATAGCAAATTCCATAGTTTAACTATGAACTTGGTGAAGTCCCTATTTTCCTGTGTTCTGAAGACCATGGGGACAGGTGGGGGGTGAAACTCTCAATGTCCATGTTTTCTATATGCCTCTTTCATATTCCTCACTTGACTTTTTGCAAATACAATAGCTCAGACAGGATTCTCCAGCTCTACTACTTTTTTTCAGCTCTACTTTTTTTAGATGCGGCAACCAGATCTAAACAGATTTCAGGTATGTTTGCATGACATTGACTTGTGTAAAGATATTACATCCTTGGTGGGTTGTTGTTGTTTTTTAATTCTGTCCAGCACTTAATTCTCCCTAATACTGAATTTGCTGGGGAGGGTAGATTTCACAGTGCCCACTACTTTTCTAGCTCTACCATATTTTTTTGTGAGATGTAGGAGACACAAGAGAGAGTTGTTCATGTTTCTTGTAGAAAATGCATTGTACAAGCCAAGGGGTATTATAATGTTTGCTGGACTACCAACTGTAGTAATAATTAAATCAGTGCATATTTGTTAGGCTTTGGTTTACATAATCTCAAGGAAAGAACTTTGAAAGGTTTCAGGAGTGTGCAGCAACTGTCATAGTACAAAAGACAATAGCTATCAGAGATGGAAGCTGCAACTGGGAACTGTTTCCACTAAGGATAAATTCTCTGATTCTAAGCACATTGCTCCTGGTTCCATGACTCCTTTTTCAGTAATAAATGGAAAGCAGAGTGGGTAAAGAGTGCTATAAGAGGCAAGAAAATTCCTCTCCCCTTTTTTTTGTTTACAGGGGAAACTCCCATGAAGTGCCTATCTGGAATTTCCACTCAGGAAAAACAGTAACTAAGAGGGAATTTTAGTCAGAAATGCAAGCAAGAAAGCAAGCAAATGTGCAGGACCATAATCTAGATCCTATTTTCCACACAATCTGTTTTTTTAGAAGACTCATGTGTTAGGCATGATTAGTTCCACTAGGGGTACAAATCACTTTAAAATTATCAGTTCCATAAAGGGCTAAAGAGTTCTTCTGAGTAGAGTAGGTATTTTAAGTGAAGCTTTGTTGATTTAGGGACGTGGTGGCGCTGCAGGTTAAACCGCTGAGCTGCTGAGCTTGCCAACTGGAAGGTCAGCGGTTCGAATCCATGTGACCGGGTGAGCTCCCGTTGCTAGTCCCAGCTCCTGCCAACCTAGCAGTTCGAAAACATGCCAATGTGAGTAGATTAATAGGGACCACTTCGGCAGGCAGGTAACGGTGTTCCGTGTAGTCATGCCGGCCACATGACCACAGAGGAAGTGTCTTCGGACAAACGCCGGCTCTTCGGCTTTGAAACGAAGATGAGCACCGCCCCCTAGAGTCGGACACGACTGGACTTAACGTCAAGGGAAACCTACCCTTGTTGATTTTTGAGGGAGCCATTTGGGAAAGAAAAATGTCATTCCTCAAAAACTTTGTCCTGTGTATTCCAAGGCCAAGCAAGTGTGACTGTCTGCATATAGCAAGTTTCTAATGAAATGAGATTCGGATTTTTTTTTAATGGAACCTTTAAAACTCACTTCAGTATAAATAGGATGAAGCATTGGCATTGTTCCAGTAGTATCATAAAACACAGATATTTTTAAAAACCATTTTATGGGGGGAAACCCATTCATTACGAAAATATCCAAAGCTTAGCCTCATTTGTTCAGCTCTTTTCAAAGCATTTATGCATTTCAAATAAACTGTATATCTCTTTGGATCTCTGGAAGAAAATGCCTTGGAAAACAACATTAATAAGACAATCTTATTCAAAATCTGTTTTTTAAAAAAGAGAGAGTGGTCATTTTACTTATATCTTATACATCTATTGTAAAGCTTAAGAGGAAGGTTATCATCATTGTTCTGTAAGGGTTGTTGTTGTTGTTGTTTTTGTAGAAAAATAGAACGTATTGTGTGTCAGCTACACAAGGGTGGTACTAGATCCTTCATAGCCAAATATTTATTTTCTGAGTTGCAAGGATATGACTCCTAGAACAAGAGGGAAAATCAGCTGGAAAGGTGTGTGACATTTCCACAGATCTGCCTGAGAAGTGCCAAACTGCAAGCTTACTGGGACTACCAACTGCAAAAGGTGTATCCTGATTATAAACATTTAAAAATAGAAACTACCAGCAAAAGAGGTGTGCAGTAAGTATAATAAATGGATTCCATGTAGAAAGGCATCTTTATACAGAAGGTGTAGCAGAGCCCAGTGCACAAAAACCTATCCAGAGCCCTTTAATAGCCCTATCATTTTCTTTTGAAAAGATTAATAAATATTTGTTCTGTTTCATTAATAAAAATTTGGGGAAATGTTTCAGAAGTTGTGAAAGTGAGGGATATATAGAGGCTCTCCTGGCCAAGCTCAGATAGAATGATACATGGAAGAAGAGAACAATGTTGATTTTCATTTCACACCTGTTTTCAAAGTGTGAAACTAGCTATTAACCTAAAGCATGTGGTTCACTGTGTGCTCCATATTATGCATGCTTGTGAAGAAAAATATGTAATTTGTGATGCCACCTCTATTGAGCTTCGTGTGAAGCTGACAAAGCCTTTGTTCCAGTTAATTGGTTTGCAGTGAAAAAAAATGGGCATTTTATTTCCACTTCTTTTAGATGCTCATACATTTGGAGCAAACACAGAGTATTTGTCTGGATTCCTCTTTATCAACGACACATGAGCATCTGCTCATCAGATGAGGCTTCGTTTCATCAAGCTGTGTATCAGGGAGGGGAGCTGAATAGTCCCCAAAGGCCAGATCCAATACCCAAACTGAACTGGTGGGGTAGATTAAAATAGGTTGTGAGGCTTAAGCTACCTCCTGACATCATAAAACTCTTCATGAACGAGAACACAGGAAGCCGTTGCAAACCATGTCTTCTAGCATGGGAAAAAGAGCTTTGCTCAATACATACCTTCCCCCAATGGTTTGCTGTATGTTAGGATTAGGGAATTAGGCTAAATTTTGTACAGATAAATGAACATGCATTAGATATGTTGGCTGAAGCCCCATCCAACTGGGGAACATCTGGGGGGATTCCTTTCGCCTTCTGCAAATCTATGATTTGGGCAGATCTACAGTGCAGTCTTGTGCAAGTCTAGCCACACTTAAGCAACACTGAATTCCATGGGACATGTTTCCAGATAAATGTATTGCTGCCTTTGGCTGCAATCTGGAAAACTTATGGAATACATGGGACTTCCTTAAGCAATAGGTTGACTTGAAAATGTCAAAACTTGAAAATGGTCTGGGTGAAAAAGGTGCAAATAGGGTTGTTCTCCAAAGCTCCTAATAGGGTTTTATGACTAGGGAGGCTCTTGGTGGCTTGTCTGCATAAGACATTTGCTGCCTCTTCAGTCATCTTTCTTACCTGCTTTAAACTTGCTATAAAGTTTAAGATGAACTGTTGACTACAGTATTGTTATCAATAAAGCCAACCCACTTTTAGCACTTAAAATGATGATTTAAATGTTCTGGAAAGAATGGGATGAGAAAATAAACCAAGAAAGGCCAAGAAGGCCATAACAGTGCAAACTCTGTTTTGTTCTATGTGTTTCAAGTGATTTTATTTGTGGGTTGTTTTGGTTTACTATTTTATATGTCATCTTAAAGAATTCTCAAGGATCCAAAGCAGGGAATATTCAACTGTATTAATAAAAGGAAAAATAAATCATATTTAAAGACAAATATGAAAATGTGCTTCTTAGTCATGTCTGCATTTCTTGCTTTTACCTGATTAGCAAACCCTTTCAAATATTTCTAGTGCAGTTTTCTCAGCCAGAAACCAAAATGTTTACAAATGTCTAGCCTAAACTCTTGAAAACTATGAGAAATTTCATCAAAGAAAATCCCACTGATGGCAGCATCTTCTTCTTCTTTTTTTTTTTTCAGATCCTCAGAGATATATTAAAGTATTATAAATGTATATCTCAGCACCAGTGTTCTTTCACACTTCAGGGCTGCATTACTGCTCCATCACAGTAGATTAATTCAACAAAACAGACTGTTTTGTGATAGACTGTTTACTGTACAAAAAGTTCAAGGAAGTTGAAATCATCCCTGAGGGATCTCCATAGTTTTTTCATTGCAAGGGCATTCAACACAAAACCAAGTTCCCTGAGTTCTAAGTAAATCTTGCAATTTTGAATTAATAAGATGGCATTTAAATTTAAAGTCTGTTCAGGGTTTTGCTTCAATCTGCATTCAAATCTCTTTGAATAAACCAATTCATCTGCTAAAAAGGTTCCACAAAATCAGGATAAGGAAGGTTCTTTGAAAATGGATGGATCCATCTCTTATTCTTCACAAATAACCCTGTAAGCTTGGAACTTTTTTTTTTTCAATTATCTTGTGAAATATTTTGCATACACAAACACACACAGAGTTGTTGAAATGCTAAGAATCAAAAGGTTCCTATTCTCTGGATCAGTTTTCTTCCACTTGATAGTCACTACATGTGAACAATGGGTCATGTGAACACCTCCCAGGTAGTTGGGAGATGATCAGTATTGTTGTGATGCATCTGGAAGCTGGGCTGGATAGGATCTAGAATAATGTTGTCATTAAAAGCATCTAAAGTCAGATTTTCATAGTGCTCATTGGGGCTGTACATACTTTGAAAATGGTTCAGAAGAAATGCTTTAGGCCTTGGATGAGCACAGAACTTCTCTGTGACTCAATAAAGCTGTTTCAAGGAGAAAGAGTCATACATTTTTTCAGGCACATATGGAAACCTGGAACAGGAGGGGCTGCTTTAGTGAAGAGCAGAGAGGAGCTGTGCTCATGTCAGGTCTAAAACATTTCTTCTGAACCATTTTCCAAGGATGAACAGCCTCAAGACTCATAATTAGAGGATATGAGGAGGCATACAGTATATAATTGGGGTGCATGAATCAGATCCAGTTGCATTCAAATGTGCACATCAGTTTGAAAGATCAGATCAAGTTGTTCTGAACAACATCTTCAGACTGGACTGGAATCGATTCAGACTAGTTCAGATGTAGAGAAAGCACCCAAATGTGTCCAGATTGATTTGGAATATCTAATCATACAAAGATTGGTGAACAAAGATTCTGAGAATTTGTCCAGACACGTGACCTAAAGATTGGTTATATAACACTGTTGACATACATGGCATTTTTTGGAATAGCAAGCAAAAGGCAGATATCTTACAGATACATGGAAGTAAATTTAGACCTGGAAAGGAAGCCTTGTAGAGGGAATGAATTACATTCCATAATTGCTCACATAGTTTCAGCTGCTGTAAAAGGCCATTTGAAATTTTGAGGTGTGCCCTGACTGTGATAGAACACCACCTTCATAAGCACATAGTAACGTATGTGTACTTTACAGTACTGAAATAGCACTATCTTGAACCATGCAACCATTAATTGTATATATATTAGGTATACAATATATACAAAAATAATAAAGCACCAGCCCCAGTCCTTGTTCTTTCCTAAGTTCAGACAAACTCTAGCCCATAAGCACACAGAAATTTGCACCAAAACTATTTGTCTAAAACTAATAAAATGTTGTTGCCCTCTTGATTTCATTCAACTCCAGGTCTTTGGCCTTTGTTATTTTTGCAGTTTTAGAGTTCTCCTGGAGCTACATGAATGAGCAGCTTTTAATTGGATGCCCTGTTACTATAGGGCTTCCCATGCAGGTACCAACTAGGTCTGCAGGAGGCAGTTTTGATCTGCCTTGTTTTATTTGTTTAAATGCTTTGTACCACTCCTTCCTTTAAAACCATCTTAAATATGTTTACAATAAAAATCTGTTAATAAAATGCTTTCATACCAGAGGTGGTGCAATTTTTCTGCAGATGAAGAGGCCACTTAACTCCATGTTGCCTTGTAGCTTTGACCCATTGCTTCCAATAGCCAGGAGAGGCTCCAGCAGATTTCCTGTGCATGGGCAAATGTGTCTTCTGATGTTTCCAGTAGGTAATTGGAAGCACTGGGACAGCCTTCCATACATGCCCAACATGTGTACAGAAACCTCTTCTGGCTTCTGCAAGTATTGGCTGAATCAGAGCTGATAAAGAAAACAATTGGCTGCTTCACTTCACCCTTAGAAATAATGTGGATCGACTGTATGAAGCAGATTTGAGATGTTTCATCTGAGTTTGGATCAAAACAAAGAGGTTGACAGTCTGTGCATCTTAGACTCAGTTTAATGTAACTTTGGCTTTGCCAGTGAACATCACAAGAACAAATGGATAAATCAGTCCAGAAGCAACTTTGGACTGGCTCTATTACTAAGCAGAAGTAATAGAGTTCTATTGTGATCTCTCTTCTATTGTGATCATCGTCTTTGATGGAAAACAACTAGGAGTCCATGGCAATCTCCTAGCTGTTGCTTAAGAATCTCCCCAAATGTTCTCCACTTCGGAGGACAAAACTGTCTTTGCCACAGAACCCCCTTGCCATCTCTTCTAGATGGAAGATGCTATCATATCAAGAGTGTTAAATGAAAATTCTTTTATATATGGAGTAGAGAGGAGCCACCATTGTCTTTAGCCACATTTCTCTCTCTCTCTCTCTCCCTCCCTTCTTTTCCCCAACACTACTCAGATAAGCAGAAGAGTATACATTCTAGATTTATTAGAGAAAGAAGGTTCTGGTCATACTAAGGCTTCATTTGAAGAAAGTTTGATTGTGGGGTCCTTGGTGCTCTCTGAGCCTTGTTGTTTTCTTGCAGACGTTTCATTGCCAGACTAGGCAACATCTTCAGTGCAGAGAGGGAGTGGGCCTTGCTCTCACCTTATATACCGTGGTTTGCCCTGCTTGTGTTGGTGGGGTGTTGTTCTCTCCTTGGGAGTTCCTTGATTGGGCTGTTTGCTGCTTGGTTGATTGCCTGAGTTAATAGTTCCTTGATTAGGGTGTATTGTGCTGTTTGATGGTTCACCTGGTGTTAATCCTAGTGTTGACTTTTGCATATCTGGGTGTTGATTGCTGGCAAAGGAGTGTCCTGGTCTTTTGGCTTTTCTTTTATCTCAGAGGCTCGGAGAGCACCAAGGACCCCACAGTTCAACCGTGAGCTACAAATATTTGCTTCAAAAGTTTGATTGTGTTTCCACGTCATTTTAATTTCTTTTATTAGATCTATTTTTCCATGGATTTATACACGAAGTGGATTTTGTAGAGAGAAAGAGGTTGGGCTAGATGAGATACCAAGATATCTCCCAACCATTCTGTGATAGGAAGAAGCCATGAAGATATCTTGCACTGGCAAATTCCCTGTGACACACTGTGTGAATTAATTCTTCTATTGGACATGCAACATCAATAATTAAAAGAAGGGATAATATTGATTTAATTGGCTATGTTTCCTCTCTCTTCTGAGTATGCTGTCAACAGAGTATAAATGTTTTGTTGACAACTTCAATTTATTCAACGATACATTTTCTTGACATAGTTTCAATTATTTAGTGATGGAAGAGTAAGAGGATTGGCATGTTGTTATGAGTATTGAATTGTCTAAAGGTTAATTGGGCAACCTGGTAAAAGACAAAATATCATATTACTGTCATTGATGAGTTACTCAGTTGCTGATTCCTATCCTTCACCCTTCAGCATTTTTCTCTAGGTAGCCACTTACAGAGAACTGCCTCTGCTGTATTTAATTGGTATTTGTTGCTTATATGAAAATAACTGATTTTTCTAGAAACATTGAGAAGAATGCCCAGGCTGGGTTCTGGGGAACATGGAGGGAATGGAAAACATGGATGCACAAGTAAGTTAGACAGCATGCCCAATATTTATTTGGCAAAACAATGCCTCCATGAACAATTTAACAGTAATAGATGGATGAATTTGTGTCTAGAACTATTTTCACAATTATCATTAGATCAGGAACCGTTGAATGACATAAATTACCATACATTATTGAAGGACTATTTATTTTTTAAAGATTTTAGACAAGATAGAGACCGGGTATGTAAGCTTAAGTTGGCCAAATGGTACCAATCTTTTAAAGATGGACAAGAAATGTCACATTATTTACAGTCTCCTACATCCCACTCCCTGAGACAAGATTTCACAGAACTTCATTTTCCAATAATGCCAACAGCCTAGTTGGATGGAAGATATAAAGGATTACCAACTACACACCAATTATCTGTAGGTTGAGTCATGGCAACTGGATTTCTTTCTTTTTGGTAGAAATGTTTTGCTGCTTGTCCAAGCAGCTTCTTCAGAAGCTGAAGAAGACTGAAGATTGAAGAAGCTGCTTGGAGAAGCAGCGAAATGTTTCAGCCCAAAAGAAAGAAATCCAGTTGCCATGACTCAGCCTTCAGACAATTCCACCTGGATGACTGAGAACCTTCATCGATGCACACCAGTTATGCATTTGTAATAACTCACAGGTGGAAGATTTGAGCTATTACTATTTTGCAAATTATATCAGGAACCTAGAGCTAGCTTCATCATGCCTTTGTTAATCCATCTGAACCATGCTTGTTTAGAAGAAAAAGAATCTACTTTCTGTTGACTGACGTTGATGAACATGTAACTAAACAAGTTGCATTGTCTGCAACTGCCACAAGGAAGATACAAAAGCAGATGTTGACAAATAGCACTGTTAATATTAGAGGGGATATATTTAACTGATATGGTTTGTTGTAATTTTATATGAATTCTGCTAAAACATATATATATATATACATTTATTTACAGTTGCAAATAAATGTATATACATACATACTAAGTGAGACACAAAGAAACTGATGTAAAACAGAGTTCAACCAACTTACAACACTTTAAAAAAGGAGCAATTTTTTTCAAATCCTCAAGAACATTTGGGGTGCGCAACTGATTGTTCAGACACAAATGATCAGACTGAGTGCCTGACTGGCCTCTCTCTTGACTGCTTTCAGGTAGTGAGAAGAAAGCCATTCAATCAGTACTTCAGAATCAAGCTGGTCTTCTATCTCCTGATTCTGATTGCATCACATGTTCAGCAGGCTGTTTTGAGAGCCTGCCAATCACTTAATCTTAAATAACTATATTTATTCACTGAATTTTAATAATTAAGTGGTTGGCAGGGTCTCAAACAGCCTTCTGAACATGTGATGCAAGTTAGGGTACTGATTTTGTATGTGCCCAAACCAAGTGATTTTTTTTTTAAAGGCATTATTTGTTTAATTCAATCTCAGAAGATCATCTACCACAATAGCAGTTATCCAAACTGAATAGCATTAATGAGCTATATAAGTAGATTATATAGTTTATCGGAAAAATGCAATCTGTTCTTAACCTAAAACCAGGAATAGGAGGTTATTAAAACCAAGGGAGACTGAAACTAGTAGTAAGTCTCTTAAAAAGTCTTGGTAAAAAAGAAAGCTTTAAATGTGTAATATGATGCATATCAACAAACTCAGGGTGGTCACAAAGTAGACACTCTATTAGAAGTGATATTCTGACATGGGGAGAGAGGAATTACCCTCTTTCCCTATTTAAACCAAGTCCCTGGACTATGCTCACATTCAGTGTTTTATGAGCTTGACCATCCCTTGCCAACTAGAAAGTTTTGCAAGTCTGTGCTGTCATAGTATGTGATTTTGCTCTCTGATATAGATGGTATTACAATACATTAGGATACAGTTTCACTTCTTAACAAAGTTAATGAGCAAAGTATAGATGAAAGAAGCATCTGACAGCTGATTCTTCATAGGTGACTTTTTACAATGGGTATGAGAAAATGCGTCAAGCCAGCAAAATTCAAATACTGTTGGATGTCCCCCAAAATTTGTTTGAGATTCAGCAGGAAATGCTTACTCATTCCTTTTTCTTTTAATAGTAATTTTATTAAAAATTACAATTACTACAATAAAAACTAATATAAACTTTAAAAAGAGAAAAAGAATAAAAAGAAAAGATAGAAGGTGCAGAAAAGAATAAAATAGGAAGAAAAATAGAAGAGAAAGAAAAAATAATATAGTAAAGAAAAAGAAAAGAAATATATAAAGAAATGAGTTTCACCTTCATCACAAGCATAAATAATTTTAGTAATTTACCAACTTCTCTTAAAATACAACAACTGATCTCTTCTTCACATACCCCATCTCTTATTTATAAACAAATCCTTAAAGCCTCACCATTTCAGTCCTGATGTCAGCAAAAATCCATTAAGGGTTACCAGAGATAGCAACATAACTATTTTAACCTTGATCAAATAAACCAACTTCATATTCCTTCCTTTTACTTTTAACAATCTTGATCTTTAGTCCCTTCAAATAATGTCCTAGAATTTGATTTCTTTTCATTTTTTCTTTGTCCCTTCTCAAAAACTCCTTCAAAGCGTTAACAAGCCTCTTTTGTAAATCCAATATTGGAAAGGTATCCAGGTCAATCTCTTGGTTTGTTATTTGTTTATCCCTTTGAATTATTAAGACATCATCTGGATTCTTTTGTATGTCCAGTGTAACATCTTTTTCCATGTCATTCTTGTAGCTTCTCATTTGTAAATCTACTTTCAAATCAGTCTCATTCTGGTCAGGTAAAACTTGTTCCTCTTCCATAATATCTTTTAAACACAATCGATCTATAGAGGCAGACACTCTTAAAATTAACTTCTGGGTCCATTTTTCAAAAATATCCTTCAGTATGTCCAATGTTAAAATATTTTGCTTCATTTTGTATTTGTAAGTTGAATTTAAGTGTTCTTTTCCTTTAATTGTAATCTTTAGTTCCTTCTAGTTCTATCTAGTGTCCAATTTTTAAAGTCTTATCTTTTTTTTTAAGAATTCAAAACAAAAGCATTTTCCCATGGGAAGGATTTTGTAATTAATTCCAAAGTCTTATTTCAAATCCATCTGGATCCTTAGTCCATTTGTAACTCTCTAAAATCAAAGTTCTCATCACCTATTTGCTGTTTATTCCCCCCACCCCCAAAAAGAGTTTTAAGTTCTTAAACTTGTAGTTAAAACTTCTTTCATTAAGGATTGAAAGAAACTCAGCCAGTGCTATAAAATGTGTCAATTGAAAGGTTCCTAATAGCTGAAAAGCAGTTAATGAGCAATTTCCAAAAGTGATTAGCAAAGGAAGTATGCGAACTTCATGTCCTTTCAAAGGCAGCAACTGCAGTTTGAGCAAGATGGCAATTCCCTCATATCCCAGAGCTCTAAACCTGCCAGAGAC
Source organism: Candoia aspera (assembly GCF_035149785.1). Taxonomy (NCBI): domain Eukaryota; kingdom Metazoa; phylum Chordata; class Lepidosauria; order Squamata; family Candoiidae; genus Candoia; species Candoia aspera. Next base: position 95,393,552 of record NC_086158.1, on the reverse strand, counting down.
CACTGCTTTGTGGTCTCCTCATGAGGAGCAGCTGTCTGGAGCACTTGTGGGTGATTTCAAGTCCTCTCCTTGTCCTGAGAGGAATTATGAAGAGCCGGTCTACTCACTGGATCTTCATTCCACTACAGTCATCAGCTCCACTTACTGTGGAGCCATTTTCAGTTTGCCATTTATTCCCCAGAAGTCAGGAATAGATCACTCATTCCCATTTACATATACATGATCCCTGCCATCCACAAAAATGAACTCATGAGTTCTGTATACTAAATAGACCATGCACAGACTCATGCACACATAGCCTGCCTCCTCTATTTTCTAATGTTATCTTGCTACTTCTCCACTGAAATGTCAGTAGGTTAAATGCAGCTTCCCACTGTTTCCAGAGTGTCAACATTTTTGCCATCTGATTCTTCTTTATAATCACATGCATTTCCCCTGTATGATTGTAAGTGCAAGCAAATCCGGTGAGGGCCTGATCACAAGCATAATGTTGCCTTGAGGAGCCTCAGGAATTTCACCCTGCCAAGGAAGGTTTCAGACTGACAGTTTAAGTGGCTTCTGCCTAGAGTCTGAATCAATAAAGTATTCCCTGTAATTTGTGCACCCACGAGGTGGGTCAGAAGGAAAACTATTTACAATAGAGTTGCCTGTAGGGTCAACATTTTGCCATTATGTTCATAGTATTCCAATTAAATCAAATGAGAAAGAAAAACAGTGAATTAAACTTCAGTATTGGAGGAAGTAGATATAAATGCTTGTAACTCTAAATTCAGATCATTTATTGCACAGATGGAATAAATGCATGCAGTTCACTGCTAGCACATTTTCAACTTTGAAAATTCCCTCCCTGTGGCCATGGTGGTTATGAAACAGCATAATTCAATTGATTGATTATATGATCTCTAGTAGATTGGACTGCCAATTAATTGTAAGAGGGATACACTGGAAGCTATAATTTTTAAGGACAGGAATGCCAGTTATGTAAACAACCATCTGCATTTCCTATCAGTAGGTAAAGGTAAAGGTTTCCCTTGACGTAAAGTCCAGTCGTGTCCGACTCTAGGGGGCGGTGCTCATCTGCGTTTCTAAGCCGTTAGAGCCGGCATTGTCCGTAGACCCGTCCGTGGTCATGTGGCCGGCATGACGACACGGAACGCCGTTACCTTCCCGCCGAAGCGGTACCTATTGATCTACTCACATTTGCATGTTTTCGAACTGCTAGGTGAGCAGGAGCTGGGACTAGCAACGGGAGCTCACCCCGCCACGCGGATTCGAACCGCCGACCTTCCGATCGGCAAGCTCAGCAGCTCAGCGGTTTAACCCACAGTGCCACCTATCAGTAGGAATGAGACTAATTTGCGTCCCCCCACCCCCACCCCAGAGGCCTCATACTTTCATTTACACCATTCTTTTTGGAAATAATGTAAGAAATTTAAAAAAGAAAAAAAGAAAATCAACATCCCCCCTGCCCCAAAAAAACCCTTGCCACCAAAATTGAGCCATTTTGCTGCCAATTTCCACTGATATCATCTGTGGGTTACCAAATGGGTTGCCCAACCCTATTTAATTTTTTTAAAAATTACTTTAAATATTTAACGTCATTTAAAAAATGAAATTTCTCTTCAGATTGCACAGGTGCCTATCTTGTTAGGGCCCATAGCTTTGGTGAAGTTCACGCTGCTGTACGCCCTCAACGTTTGAGAATTTGTCAAGTTCACAGGGAGATGTGAAGGTTCTAAGCAATTCCTTCCATTACTCACCGCCCTTTTCCTTTCTACTAGGAGATGGAGGGGAGTTCCAAAGGGCAGCCAATGGGAATCATCATATCCCAAATCTGATGATGTTGGATCCATGTACCCCAGGGTTGTTCCCATACCTACCGAGGGATACCAGAAACTGCATCTGACATCTTTTTTTCATGAAAAGCTAGTCCTGTATCTCAGGCACACAGAATGTCACCACGAAAAAAAAGCAGAAATGTCCTGACATTCTTTGGCTACAAATGATCTTGCCAACATTTTTACCCTCTGGGGATCAACAGGATTTAACAGTCAATTCCATGACACCCAGCAGCTTTTTTCCAAAGGAGGAACTGCCACTGGAAATCTTCTATTAACTTCAGTGGGTTTGGGGTCAGTCGGCTTCTAATCAGAGCACTTGTTAATTCCAATTTGGTTTGCAAGAATGCACACAGCGCACTCTACAGTTCCTTCAGTCATTGTGGTTAATTTCCTACTTGTCAGCGGCCAAGAGTCCTTGTATAATTGCAGGGGGATATAAATGTGATAAATACATAAACAAGCAAGCAAGCCTGACCACTACACAGAGCTAGGGATAGATGAATTATCCATTTTACTTTCTTCCACATTCAAACTTTTGGATCTCACCCCCCCCCTGCTTTATTTTTTAATGAAGAAATGTGCTGATTTTGTTAATCCTTGACCAAACAAAAAAACATCTTCCATCCCCCACAGAAGCTATAATTAAAGAGAGGATCTTGGATGCATTAAATCAAGAGTCTAATCAGGTAACATGGGATTTTTCACTAGTCAAATTAATAAGATCCCTAACACTTTATCAATGTGGCTCTCTCTCTCTATATATATATATATATATACACACACACACACAATGTATGTGTGTATGTATGTGTATGTATGAGTGTGTGTGTATGTATGTATGTGTGTGTGTGTATACATATACATATACATATACATATATTCCGTTCAATCATGTCTGATTCTCGGAGACTCTCTGGACCAGTCCCTGCAGTTTTATTGGCAAGGTTTTTCAGAAGTGGTTTGCCATTGCCGCCTCCCGAGGCTGAGAGATAGTGACTGGCCCAAGGTCACCCAGCTGCCTTTGTGCCTAAGGTGGGACTAGAACTCAACCATCTCCCGGTTTCTAGCCTGATGCCCTAACCACTATACCAAACTTATATTAAGAGTTGTGCAAACTGGACCTAATTTGGATGTTCGTAACCATTCAGAAAACTATTCTTATTTGATTGGGATGCCCAAATCATTTGGAGTGAATCTCTGAATTGAATTTGATTCATTTCTGGACCACTGAAACACTTGCACAAAAACCCTTCAGTTAGGCCTTTGGACAACTTTGATTCAATCCATTTGATCAATGTGATGCCCCTAATCAGTTTGAAACATATTTATATCAAAGGTGGCCAATATGAACTATTGAGCTACACGAGCTGCATTGTGTACCGGTCTGCTTCCGGGTGCAATTCACGGTGTTGGTTATTACCTTTAAAGCCCTTCATAGCATGGGGCCAGGGTACCTGAGGGGCCATCTCACCCCCATTACCTCTACCCATCCCACCCGATCATGCAGAGAGGGCATGTTTTGGAGAATTCCTTCTGGTGGTGTCCAGGAAGTGTGCCTTCTCTGCAGTGGCTCCCACCCTCTGGAACATCCTTCCCCCAGAGATAAGACAGATTCCATCTCTTGTGGCCTTCTGAAAACAACTAAAAACCTGGTTCTGCCACCTCGCTTAGGATGAGATGGTTAGTGTCCTAAAATGGCCTCTTAGATACACATGGATGATATTCCAACCAGTATCGTAATCTGGATTTTATGCTGTATTTATCATTTATATTTATTATAGTATTTTAATGTTTTTATCCTTGTTCTAAACCACCCAGAGTCCCCCCTTTGGAGGGAGATGGGTGGTGACAAAAGTTAATAAATAAATAAATAACATCACTGCAAATGACTATGGATATTTTCAAGGTCCCATTGTCTAATGAGAAAAAGTCTTCTAAGGCTTTAACCATAACATTAGATGAAAAGTTTACAATGAATTGGAAAATCATCATGAGTTGAGTGAATGGTACCCAGACGTGCTTCTAGTTCCTAAACTTCTGTAAACCATCCTGTCTCTACATCTACATCTACACTCACACCATACACAATCATCCTTTTCTTTTCCTTTTTGAATCACTAATCACTGTCCAAGCAGGCAATTTCATCCTTGGTCTTAGTTCATAAGCACTTGACTCTCAGTTAAACACAAACCAAAGATATCTGGCGTATTATAGGAGGTTAGCAAACCTATTTTCACATTAGCAATTAGATCGTCAGTATGAATTATTCAGCTCTCTCATTTCACAGTAATAGGAATGCTGGTGGCTTTTTATACATATTTTCCCTTCCTTTCTCCTTGCCATATGCCCCAGCTCACATTACCTCACTTGGATATTCTGCTTGCTTCCTCTGGGAGGGCCCAGCTCTGAAACATTTATCAAGCTGGCTGATAATGTCTTGATTCCCCTTTCATCAACTACAGCATTTCTAGAACAACAGTCCATTCAGAAGGATGGACAGACTTAAACAATTATTCGAAATTAGAGTGAAGCAGCACACTGCTTGAAGAATGAAATTATTTGTGAGTAAAGAGGAGGGGAAAACCATCTAGGAAATTGCTTCTTTTTACATTCTTGAAGATGGGACCTTGAAAATGGCCATAGTCATTTGCAGAGAGCATTGTGAGCTACCTATAATTTCAATGTTACTGGAAAATATCCTATTGCCACACAACATGGGAGACAGTGATTATGAGTGTGTGCCCAACTTTCAGATCTGCTCCTAATTGTCTAGCTATGTAACAGCATTTCACCAAGCTTAGCTGATCTGGAAAAGCTACCTCGTTAGTATCTGAATAGTAGAATAGCACCAAGGAAGCCAGGGCTTTAGGCTATACTGGAAATCGAGAAACACTCCAGAAGAAGGCAATGGTAAACCATTTCCATATTGTTTCCAAGAAAACTGATGGTTGTATTCATGTAGACACTGGGAGTTAATTTCAACTTGAAGGCACTTCACCATAAAATTTACTCCATTCAACTCAGTTGAACAGACTTCTTTTCTTTCCAGTGTCCTGCAAGTTCTCTCCTTCTGACTTTGATTTTTCTTCCTTGGACCACCCTCCCCTGGAATTTGACTGGACATGCTATGCAGACTTATTCACAAGCATTCCAGATGTCACCTCTGCAACATTTTTGACAAATCTCCTGGGTTGTCACAACCAATAAGATTAAATTTCCATATTAGCAACTGTGATTGAGGACCCCATGAAGTGAAGGGAGGAAAAATGGTCTTAAACAGAAAGTTAATTAAAGCTCTTCTTGATTGACCATATACATTTCTTAAGTAACTCATTCCCATGGCATACAACTTATTCTGATGTTTGTCCTGGCACACTCAACTCTTGAGTCCATATAACAAAGTAGGGAAAAACACATTTTCAGTCCCATCCAGTTTAGTTTCCTCCATTTATTCCTTGCCACAGACCAGATACTACCTACCCTCTTTTTGCCAGCATTTGTACATCTTAACATTTCTCCATCCAATTTCCATTCTTTAGAAAATGTTCTACCAAGTTATACAAATTGATCTACTTGATATAGGGGGTTTTGTCATTTTTATATGACCTGTAACCATTCACTGCACTTTCCCTGTCAAACACAACTCTTTCAGTTTTTGATGCATTAATTTTCAGACCCATACTCCTCTTTCTAACATGCCCTGCAAATAAACATGACATCATTCATACACAAAAGTGCACATACACTTCTAATATCAACACAAGAACTGCTTGCACGTTCATCCCTAAGTACTAAACTGTTAAAGTACATTTTAACAAGCATCTAGGATTCTGAAAGAATGTGCGATACAGTAACATTTTTTATCGAGCATCCAGATTTCTCCAATTCAGTGAATGGTGATGTTGCTTATCATTAGAACCTTATTAGTAATTCAAGAAAAGGTGAGATGAGATTGCGTGAAATCATATTTAAGGCATCTTTTAAGCAGCTTGGTATGCTGAAAGATAATTTTACCTTATATCTCTATAGATTAAGCTTGAGACTCTCTGTTCCAGAAATTGATGTCTATCAGAAAAGGTATTTTCTCAAACTGGTACCCTGTTGTGGAATGTTCTTCCCTCTTTTACACATGACATCTTTGATCAGATGTGGACTGTTCTTCTCCAGGATCCTTCTCTCCCCATCCCACCCCCTTTCCCTTTTTCCTTCTCTCTGCAATTAAATTTGTTTCAAGTCATTTATTTTTAAGTGCCTGATATTAAAAACAACCACAACCAATTCTCTAGTTCTGCTCTGGTGAGATGCAAATTATTAGCAGTTGCCACTTGGGAAAAGCTTTTAGGAGTGTTTGAGTATCTCAATGGGTCAGATTTTTTCAAAGTATTTTGAACCCCTTTTCCTCTTTTTGGTTAAATGTAGTTTGAGCATTCTGTACAGGTAGTCCTTGCTTAACAACCATTTGTTTAATGATGGTTCAGACTTACAGTAGTGCTGAAAAACCCAACCTGCAACCAGTCCTCATGCTTATGACTGTTGCAGTGTCCCTGCAGTCACGTGGCAAGCAAAATCAATGGGGAACCATGTGATTCCCTTAATGACCATATCGTTTGCTTAATGCCCATGGTGATTCACTTAATGACCACCACAAAAATGTAATAACATTGGGTCAGATTCACTTAATGACCACTTTTCTTAGCAACTGAAATTCCAGTCCCAATTGTGATTGTTAAGCAAGGACTACCTCTACCACTGTGAATATATTTTCTGATTATCTAGTTTTCTTTCTCAGGGGCAATTTTTATACTGGACAATACATTTGACTGTACCATAAACTACCCAGAGAATGAAGCTATTTGGCCACTTCTTACAAAGACAGTAAAAAAAAGTCAATAGAGAGGTAAGCAAATATGAACTTGCACAGTCTAAAGAGTTTCAGCTTAGTCATAGATTTTCCACCATGATTCCAGGCCTTTAGCTACTAGGTTTCTTCAGCTAAGAAATACTGAAGCTGATGATATACCCTTTGGAGATGTATCAGCTTCGTATTATCATTATTCAAAGGAAATACAAAAAGACAGTTCTGCTTATAAACTTATGCTGAGCACATTTCAAATCCACTAACCCTTCAGGAAAAAAGTATTATCTAGAAATTCACCATCACCCAGAGCTTCTTGAATAGGTGGGCGGGGGACATTTAAACTTAAGAATGCCAATAAAGATCATTTTTACCATGAAACCAAGGCGCAATAGCATTAGAGTTCCTTTCCAAACCGGCACGCCGTGGAAGTTGTTCCTCTTTGAACCACTGAATTATGGCTTCCTTGGACAGAGGCCTCCGGGGCCATTCGCAAGCTTTGCTGTGTTAAATTAAAAAGAAATGGAGGTTAAGACCATGCAGGGAGGAGCTGCATAAGAAATAAATTGCACTATAGTTACAAAATAAGAGGGACTTTAAAAAAAAGCTAGACAAGCAATAAAACAACAACAAATATTTTCCACCTTTGGTAAACAAAATGAAGCTACAACTGGGTATTAAATCTAGACTTGAGGTAAGTCAGGAGTGGCAAGGTTGCCTGGAGAAAGTTTCTGGAGCATTTCTAATAAGTAAATTTCACTGTTCTTCTCATACCACTGCTTTTAAAGCACAAGGGTTGACTGACACATATTCAAGTAATTGTAAGAAGGCTGTTTGAGGATGGATTCCTTGCAACAAGCAGGTCTTGCCTGATGGGGAATATGAAGAAACCAGAACAACAGCATCTGAAAAGAAAACTCTCTCCTATACCGGTGGGTAGCAATTATGTCCTAAGTTATCTTATATGCATACAGACAACCAAGATGACTCTCTTACACAGCGGGGTATGATCAAAACAGTCAAAATGGTAATCCCAACAGTGTGATTGAAGCTCCACCTGTTTTTCATGTGCATCGTGTGAAGCTTCAGTCTCACCATCATGTATGTTAATCTGACCTTCTTCTTTTTTTTACCACACCTTGCAGACTCCACTGGGAGGCAGCTATCTTATTCATCTAAGCTGGCAATGGACACACTAAGGCATGGAACTCAGCCTCCAGGTGATGAATTCCCCAATCACCCCAAAGTTTGAGGTCTGCTATTTCAAGAGGAATGCAGGGTGCCCTAAATGCACAACCATCCTTAAGACAGGAAAGTGAAGCAGATTTTATTTGGTTAGTTACTTAGTTAAAGAATGTATATGGCCACCCAACTCAAATGCGGGCAACTTACACCAAACCAAAGGACACCAACCAACCAACCAGCCAAACCAACAAACACAACTCCAATTAAAAGCCACACAATCATTAATAGGCAACCAGGATTCACATTCATACTCCCCTCTGGATGCAAACTCTACTCAATCCAGCAGAAATGTCTGAGGAAAAACCCAGGTTCTTACAGACTTTCTGAAAGTCAACAGGATCAGGGCCAACCACATATTGGGGGAGGGGGGGAGATTGGTCCAAAGAGTAGGCACCACCACAAGGAAAGCACACCTCCTAGGCTTCATCAAATGGCACAATTTCAGAGAAGGGGCCTGAAGCGTACCCACCCCATTGAAGTGTGTGGAATGAGTGGAAGAATTGGGAAAAGGTGGTTCTACAAATAACCCAGCACTGTCCATGTAGGGTTTTATAGGTGATAACCTCACTTGGAATTGCACCCAGAAGCTTATAGGGAGCCCGTGCAGTTCTTTTCTAAGCAGCATCCAAGTTCTGAAGGGTCACCTCAATCAAAACCTCAACAAAATGCCTTTGAGAACTGGCTGTTCTCTTCTGTTCAGTAGTCCTTCAAAGGTATCAATGAGTTGATGGCTTTATTTCAGAGAATAAATAAAGCCACAGTTATGGCTTGCAGTTCACCAAAATAATGAGAATATTGCTTCCCTAAGAAAATGTGGAGAAATCCATTTTTTCAGGGTACATCCACAGCTGGAATCAGATTTAGAGGAAAGATTCTGTCCAAGCTAAACAGAAATTGACTCAGGTTTCCTTCCTTCCTTCCTTCCTTCCTTCCTTCCTTCCTTCCTTCCTTCCTTCCTTCCTTCCTTCTTCCCTCCCTCCCTCCCTCCCTCCCTCCCTTCCTTCCTTCCTTCCTTCCTGGGCTATCAGACTTTATAAGAGCAAATGTTGACAGTCATGAGTCCTGACATTAAAAAGCAAAATACAAATGAATCAAAAGAGGCCTGCTCCTAATGTAACTTAAACAGCAACAACAGAGAAGCACGTTCTCTCACCAGCTTCTTCATAACCCTGAGACTAATCAATAAAACCATATGGTGCATGCACGCTCAGGAGGAGCGACTGATAACTCTTCCCCTTCCTCCATCTGCTATATGTCTTCCACTGTTGGAAATGCACAGAACTGAGTACATAGGAGAAATATCAATAAAAAAATATTTATAGAAAATATTAGCTTGCCCCCCCACCAAAAAAAAAACCCTCTCACAAGTAGAGCTGAGACTTAATTGGTGAAGAAATCCTTAACCAAAATCATCATCAACATCATTTATTTATTTATTTATTTAATTTTTATCCCGCCTGTATTATTTTTACAAACAACTCAAGGCGGTGAACATACCTAATACTCCTTCCTCCTCCTCTTTTCCCCACAACAACAACCCTGTAAGGTGGGTTGGGCTGAGAGAAAGTGACTAGCCCAAGGTCACCCAGCCAGCTTTCGTGCCTAAGGCGGGATTAGAACTCTCCTACCACGCCTGATTGGCTCTTGGGCTGAGAGAGAGGGACTGGCCCAAGGTCACCCAACTGGCTTTCATGCCTAAGGCAGGACTAGAACTCACCATCTCCTGGTTTCTAGCCCAGCACCTTAACCACTAGACCAAACTGGCTCATCATCATCATCTAATTAAAGCTCTAAATCCTGCTTCACTATCAGGAATACTAAGCCTTTTAACCAACACAAGTTTTATGAAAGGCCTGATTTTGAGGACACATCGACTGCAACTGACCTACTGATTCAGATCATTCCTCCGTCTGATCCACGTATTGCTTAGAACAAAGGGAGCTTCAATTATTCATCTCGTGCCTCCAAGCCTTTTCTCTTAATGTGAGTTTTTAAGAAATAGACTCCAGTGAGGTGAGCCTGGCTCCTGATAATTTCATCACCATTTCATAAAATGCCCTCTCTGCTAAAGATATCAGATTTGCAGATTACACTTTATGACCCATACAGTTTTTCATAATGTGTTCTGGGCAATTATATGGACACTGTTTGACATTGCATTATTCCTGGCTTTGTTTTGTTGCATTTTTCCAGTCAATTTTCTGAATTAACTGAAGTCCTGAAATTCCCTGTTGACATTCCACCCAAATAATAACAGTCTGGTCTGATCATCCTTGAAATTATCTGATAATGTCCCATCTGATTACTAATTGGGGAAGACCCAAGTTAGTTTTTAAGCCCAGACAATGTTCAGCTTGTGCATATTTAATATTACTGCTCTAAAAGCATTTTAAACATGTTTTCAAGTGCTCATCAGGACTCACACTACATTTAAAATCAATTCTGACATTTCTTTCATCCCTGATTCAGCGGGAGGGATGGGTCTGCAAGTGAAAGGTTGGAAGGAGAGGATGACTTGTGATATCTTAATCTCTGTTGCTTTCCTAAGAATCATTTGTCGAGATGGGAGGTGAAGAAATGTGATAACTAAATAAATAAACAACCTCTTGCATGAAGTAGCAAGTTATTCATGCTAAAAGGAGTTGTGCATTATATTTCCTTTTGTATATCAAAAATGCAACCATATTGAAGTTTAGAGGTGGCTCTTCCTTCCATTCATACATCTGTTTGAGACAGCTGTAATACTAATACTGATTTCTCTCCCCACCCACCTCATTTTTCCTCCCCAACTTCAGTCTTTTCCACTGGCTCCTTTTATTTCCTTCCTTCCTTCCTTCCTTCCTTCCTTCCTTTCTTTTTCTCCGCACATGGAGGTATCAGGGGTCTTAATACGCGGTCCCCAAAATCTGAGCTCTTTAACAGGAAAGGCATTTTATGAAAAGCTGACAGAACTACAGAAAATACTGCCGGCAAAAGGGAGAAGCAAGTTAAATAAGAATATAAAAGATAGGATAAATATGGCAGGCTAGAGAAGCCTTCTCAGTGCTAATTCTGCCCACTGCAACTTAGGAAAACTGATGGGTCGAATACTTTGATTCCGCGCTAGTTGTTATGGGAAGTAATCCATGGAGAAATGCTGATGGGAAAACCCTTATGCTGGTACAGGGAGAAGTTTGGCACGTACTAATAGCATTTCTGGGAATGTCCCCAGGCACTTGGGATATTTCCGTTGAGAAAAGAAGTTGCCTGGAGGGAGGTAAGAGATGTTTAAAATTAAGAATGGTGTGGAGAGACTGAGTTACAGGGAAATAACAACACTCTCTAAATAACACATCCAAGAGAATAACTCCTGAAAGAGACAGAGAACAAGACTACAGAAAACCAAAAGGTGGGAACGCATTGCTGGAGTATATTGTGATGGCCAGGAGCAAAAGCTCTTTTAAAAGGATTAGGCAAGTACCTGGGATAGCTAGGAGCACCATCCAATCCATGGGTGAGGGCAAGATACAGAGAGTTAATCTGTTGAGGTTACCCTCTCCTTACAAACTTCTGTGCAAGTTTATTTTCTGGAAAAACTTTTAAAAACTGAGAAATCAAGTAAGTTAGCAACCTTTCAGAACAAACCCTCCTTCAAGTGCAGCTCAGCTCAAGCCCACATCCAGGTGGGTTTCCTGACCACACTATGGAAGGGGTTTGACATTGCCTTCTTCTTTATTCTTAAGTGCTAGGCTCTGAATACACATGTCCCATCTGTCTTTTTGCCTTCACATCCAAATAGGTATCCTCTGAAAATTCACAGAACAACTTAAATTGTCCTTCCCCATCTGAAATGCATATCTGAATTTAGTTATCCTTCTGTTTTTGCCCATTCGTCGTGTTCCAGTGCTTGGCGTGCTTATGCATACTCTTGAAAGTAACGTGCCTATTTTTAAATAAGATCCAAACTATTGATGAAAGGGGACAGAATCGACTTTTGAATCTACGCATCCAGAAGGGAAGCTGACTGGAAATGGATGGATGGTCCATGTCTTTCTTCCTCAGCTTCCTAATTACCCTATTCTTAATAAAGCAACTTGGTTTCTTGCAATGACCATCACAGAATCTGAGGCTATCTCTTCTTCCTTTAAATCTCAAATCAAAATTGACCTGTTCTGTGTCCCATCCATTCTTAAACAGAAGTAAACATGCATTTTTTTCACTGCCTTCTTTCATCCTTCGCTGTCCACTCTATTGGTTATCCAGCAACATGCTCTGTCTATAAAACTACTTTAAGCTGTTTGGAATCCAGTTGTGTCATTGGTTGTGTTATGGCATACAGTATCTCTCCACATATGAGAGGCAGTCTGGTGTAGTGGTTAAGGCATCAGGCTAGAAACCAGGAGACGATGAGTTCTAGTCCCACCTTAGGGACAAAGCTAGCTGGGTGACCTTGGTCCAGTCCCTCTCTCAGCCCTAGGAAGAAGGCAATGACAAACCACTTCTGAAAAACCTTGCCAAAAAACTGCAGGGACTTGTCCAGGCAGTCTCCAAGAATCGGACACGAGGGAAGAGTTTTTAAAAAAAATCTATCCACATAGAGCTATCCAACAATATGCAAGCAAAGTTTGGTATGCTATTAGGTATGTCTGTCCATTGAAATTTAACAATTGGAGTGCATGCAACCTCAGATCACTTCCAGAGGATCCCCAACTCCTTGAAGTAGTTTTAGTTGGGGATCCTTCATAGCTGTGAGGATCACAATCAAGGGGTATGGTGGCATATTGCCTGTCCCATACTCCCAATTTTTTAACCTCTCACTCTACTCACCCATCCCTGATTCTTGGCCATCCAGCCCCCATTTGAAAGCTGTCAATGAGGAGGAGCTTCCCAATTGTCCTACTGCTTAAGAGCTTCAGCCAAAATCACCTTTTATTTGGAAACCATTCAAGAAAACCTTGTTGAATATAATATGGAGATCAACTCTACATTCTACATTTCTTTATGGGAATACAAACAAACCTGATGGGTGTCGCCACAGTCAAGGAGGGAATGGTACAAGAGTCAGTCAGCTTGGTTTCTTGCTCAATATTCAGACCGGCAGCCTGGAACAGGTTACTTAGACTAGCCACTTTCCCTCTAGGGATGGCCCGCAAGGATTGCCGTTGATACTCATCACGAGCTTGGCGAGCCTTATGGCTTCTTTCTTCATCTGCAGCTTTGGAACGACGTACTGCAGTAGGCCAGCAAGAAGGAGGGAAGGAAGGACAGAACCATAAATGTTTTGCTTTTCCTTTGCATTTTCTACTGTAATGGTCTGTGAGAATGAACTTGCAGGACAGGAGGACCAGTAGCCTCAGCCTAAGCAACAATCAGACAAATGGTATCTCAGACTTCCAGATGGAAAAATGGAGATCTAACATGCCTTTGCGTCGTGGAGATGATGCTAAGGTGGAGAATGGTGACCAGGTGGCAAGCCTGGACCTGCAGAGCTTTTCCAGACAAGGAGAAACTGTGAGATCACCCACCTGTATTCCAGAAGGCAGCTCCTCACAAGTAAATCTGCAGGACCCAGAGGGACCCTGCAGGCACCTTGCAGGTAGAGACCAGGAACTAAGGAAGAAAGATCAAGCTCACAGCCTCAAGCGGAGCCTGCTTAAAGGACACTGAGTTTGCCCACTCCACTTTCTAGAGCACGATAGAGTGGGAAAATGTTTGAAGTTATCGACCAGCAGAACAGACAAGAGATATCTCAGCCCGCAGAAGGAAGCAGGGCTTGGGAAGCATCTCAGAAGGGTTCTCTGGAAATTAAAGGTGAGGAAGGGGAGAACTGCTTTCAGGTTTGAAGATTCCATTATTGTAAGTTTACAATAAAGGTCATGTTAGTACTCATTGGTTTGGTTTCCTGCCTGGATTATCTTGAAGGGCTGAAATCTACATATGCAGAATCCCACTTGGTAGCAGTGCTCAATGGCTTTGCCTGGGCTTGGTAACTAAGCAGGATTGGGCCTGATTACTATTTGGATGGGAAACCCCAGGGTTGTAACCTAGACAGGGAAGTCAGAAGCATCCTGGATGCCGGGGACAAACCACTGATATATGTTCGCCAATAAAATTGCATCAATTCGACTCCAGCTGAGCCTGAAAGAAACTTCACTTTTATTTTTATATATGCTGAGCTACCATATTAAGATTTGTCAAGGAAATAATGTTTCCCCAAAGTAAGGCCCAGCTCAAGAAGCCACTGAGACAGGCACCAGATGAGATGGAGTTCAAAATAGGGCTAAAGCATCAGTCTCAATGCACAATGGCCAACGATCTTGACATGGTTCAAAACTAGATAATTCTGAGCTCTGTTACAAAGACAAGAACTGATGGTTAATGATTGTGAGTGTAAAGGAAAGGAATCGATGACAGCACCAGCTGCAAAATAAAATGAAAATGCTTTGGGTTGTTTTTTTGTTTTTTCTTAATGAAATGAGTTGCATCCTTTCTTTTATGAATTAAGACCTCTTTTCTTTCAGGCTGGATCACCTTTATTCCCCAGATCTTTCTACAGGCAGTCTGTATGGACCCCACACTATAATATCTGAAGAGGAATCATGAGTTCAAATGTCTTCCTTGGCAGAAGAGTTACCACCACTCATCCTAAACTTCTTCTCTAGGTTTCTGGAAAATGGAAATTGGATGAAATTCTGTCTACTTCATTTTTGCTTCTTAATGTCCAGAATGAAGAACTACATTAAAAGAGAGAGAGACAGCACGCATAAACATTTTATTACTCTAATTCAATTTAACAGCAAATCTTATGAGTTGCTTTGATGTGATATTCAACTGCATTTAAAAAAAAAAACAAAGACATAAATGAATTCCTGCTCCTGGGGCTGGATTTGAGAAAAATCACAACATTTGGGACCGATTAGACGATGTTCCCATGTTATGGCTTCGGTTTACTGTTTTGAAGAGCTGTGAGTCACACAGATATATATTAGAAAGAGGTCCTATGAATATGCATTTCTTTTTTAAAAAAATAATTTCCTCCATCTGCTTGCTTGTTAATAGTCTCTGGTCTGTAGCTAATTGGGAATGAGTTGCAACAAATAATCAAGATTCAAACTGTATTTGACTGCAAATATTGTATCGTATGTTTCTCTTCAGCCATAAAACAAAACCTGACTCTTGAAAAATGTGAAATATGAGGTTGTCAATGAAAACTTAAGCAGCACATGGCTAATATTGATTATGCGCATGGAGTTCATGTCTATACTGATGAGAGTTCACACTGATAGCCCCATCTTTCATCCAAGAGCAAAAAGCAGCTTACTTGGGGGCCTTCTCTCATTCTCCTTTGCACAACAACTCTGGAAGGTGGGTTGGGTTGAGAAAAAATGACAGGACCAAAAGTCCCCACTGAGATATGAATCTGGTCAGCAGATTATGATCCCTCTCTTGGCCTCTCCTTCTTTTCTCTCTCTCTCTCTCTTATACATACACTTTAATGTAAACATTTCCAGTGAGGACAAAGGAGATTCCAGCTGAAGAAGACAAGTTTTAGTCTCTCCTGACTTTCCAAATGCAGTGCTTCCCTGTTCTCCATAGAAATGTTGGAGAGGCAACAGTGATGCTATTCACCGACATGGAAAATAAACACATACATAAAATAGGAGGATGGAGTAACCAGGGTTATAAAAGGTCAAGCCCAGTCCTGTCTAGCAATTTGATGGTTCTGTTCTCAGATGTTTCAGCTTGTTTTCAAAGAATGGCACTCCTGTATCCAAGATCATCTATCAAGGCAGTTTGGGAACCAAGGAGCCTTTCCAAAGCAGTTCTATGAGTAGACTGGGCAACTGGAGTCTTAATAAGATGGCAAATGTCCTAAGCACTTGTTTAAATGAGGAGTGGAAATAATTGTACCATAATTTGTGGAGGGCCTCATGAAGAATTCCTCTAGTCTATTGAAGCTCAGACTCTTCACTTTAGAGAGTGGGGCTAAGGAGCTTCACCTGCTGGGGGAGGAAAAACCTATCAAGAGGTTATCTCAATCCTCACTTTCCCATGAACCTTCTGTGTAGATGGACCACCTTCTGTTCTGTCTATGTTCATCATCTGTTAGCCTGGGTCAGAATTTAGTCATGCTTAATGGAAATATATTGAAATCCAGGGGACTTAGATTAGCCAGGTTTTGTTTTTCTTTACTGATTTCAGTGAGTCTAGAGTAAACATGAGTGAATCTGGATCCAATCCATTATTCCTTATACATGTTTTGATATTCATGTATCAGTAGAAAAAAGAAAAAAAAATAAGGGAAGAGAAAAGGTAGGAAGCTCAGGATGGAAAAGGAAAATTAGCTTCTAATGGACCATTATTCCTGGATCTTAACTCTGAGATTTGAACTCAGAAGGGATCTTGTAACAATCCCCCATATATTTGTGGTATAAATATAGGATAATTAAAGTTCACCTTGATATAACCAAGGATCAGTTTAAGCACTTCTTCTCCAAACAGGACATTCAACAGGGATGTGAGAACCAGTGAGTTAACATGGTTAAAGTGTTAGACTAGGGCACTTTCACTGCTGAGTGAAAGTGTTTTCCACCTATCCTTGATTCACCAGAAAACAAGTCCCAGCATGAAAGGCAGATTCCTATCCAGCCCTATTGCCCCTGTTTCAATGCAGGACAGTCATTGGACAGTCACCTCCAGGATAATGGACAAGAAAGAAGGCCTAGGATGGTGCCAGAACAAATAGTACAGCTAAAGATGATGTAATCCTCTCTCACTTCTGGACTGGGGACGGGTTTAAGGCAACATTATAGAGGCATGGCAAGCAAAAAAAAAAAAAAAAAGTGCCAGGACATGTTGGTGCCACCATTATCTGAAAGTGGGAGAAAACTCTGGGACAGGAGAGAGTCAAGTTCAGATCCTTCAACAGCCAGATTAGCATGACCATATTGCATAAACCATACCAAGAAAAGTAGTAAAATAACGAAATTATTTGAACTATGAAGCACCAGTGCTTCCTCGGACTTTAGTCTATCTGGCCCAAATGTAATCTGCAAACACAAGAATAAAGTTTTGCCACATTCAGAGAAGTAGGTGGGTTCTTAACGGAGAATGGCCTTTTTAAGTCAAACAAGTCTGAGCACTAAGGATAATTTGCTAATGAGAGGAGATGGGCGGGGACAAATTAGATAAACAAATAAATAAATCCATATCGAGTTGAAATTAAAGGAGGACATGAGCTGTTGATTCAATGGCACCATTGCTGCAAGGACAGAATCTGTCCGCAAATGAAATTTTCTTGAATTTCCCTTCAGTGGCCAATTTTGTATCATCATCATCATCTCCTAACTTTAGTCTGGCCTGAGAGCGTGACTGGCCCAAAGTCACCCAACTGACGATCGTGACCATGGAAAGACTAGGACACAAGTCTCCCAGCCCAGCACCTTAACTACTACACCAAACTGCCTCTCTTTAGGAATTTGTTACATTTAAGAAGTGAACTGTCTTTAATTTTACAAAAGAAAAAAAAGCCAATTTGCAAATAATATCTTTTGAGCAGGGAAGCCTGTTCATTTTTGGCCTTCCATGTCTGGTACACACCGCCTAAACACAAGCTTGGCCTTTTGCAATCTCAGCCGCAATATCACCTCATTGATAAGTGAGATGGAGTTAAAAGTACCAGCTACATTAAGGAAACCCATCCTTAGCTACGGAGGCTCACTAGAAAACTTGGAGCTTATTATTCTCTCTCAGTAGTACCTGCCCCACAGGATTGTTGGAGAAGGAGCAGATACTATGCTTGTGGCTTTGAGCAACTGGAAGAAAAGTTGGATATAAATATAACCAACACAGTATAAGGCTGCTGCAGAAGATAGAATTTTTTAATAGAGAATATAAGGACGTTGAGAGCTTAATTCCTGTTTGTTTGGGTAATTGTTTAGAAGAAACACATTGGCTGCAGTTGAACAGCACAAGAGGTATTTATAAAGTTATAAATAGTCCAGGGGAAGAGGAAATATTTTCTCCCTCCCCAAACACTCAAGTTTTACTTGCTTTAAAAAAAAAAAAAAACGGGGGGGGGTAGACTAATTCATGGAAGGCAGCTTTTTCTGTGGTTATTAGTCATGACAGCTAAACTGAATTTCCACATACAAAAGCAGAATTCAATTCCCCTGCTGTTGGGATCCTGAGTGAAGCAAGAAGGAAAGGCCACCAAAGTCATCCTGCCTCCGTGGGCAACTGACTGGGCCACTATCCAAGTGCTGGACTAGATAGATCTTATTCTGATCTGGTGATGCAGTTCTTGGGTGGAAATTCAGAGGAGAGCTGGTTTCTGCATTTGAAAAACATTGATTTTTTTTTAAGAGGATTAAAGGGTTTATCTCAATTACCTACAAGAAAGCAGTGTTATTAGTTGCTTGGCTCAGCAAAAAGAACCACAGCAGTGAATTAAGCGGAACACCGAAATTAGTAACGCTTCGCCTATTGACTTGGCACTATGCAGCAGGGAGACAAGATGTATCCTCATTCATTTAGAAATTCTATCCACTAACTAAATTAGTTGCATCATCAATATCACTGCAACATTCACTGTCCACAGCAGCTGCATTTGGTCCAGTGCTATCCCTTCTGATCCCTGGCAGCCTGAGCAGAGCAGCTGACTTGAAAGCTACATGACCTGATGGGACCGGCTCTGCTCCTAATGAATAAATTAAGTGTCTACTGACACACAAAATAGCAAATGGAGGCCCAAGCTGGCATCTCTGCATCTTCTTGGCTGCCAATGCTGGCTGAGAAAAGCCAGGTTAGCATATCTGTACAATCGATGGATTGTACAGGATTGGCCCATGCTCTCTTGGGTTGTGTGAAAGGTATAAACCTGGGTCAGTCACAGCACAGTTGCTAACTGCAGTAGATGTGGGCAAGGATCATGCCAAAGGCATGATACCCTTCAACTCTTCTGGATACCCTTCATCAACCTGCTGCTCTCCAGATTTGATGACCTTGTTGACTAGGGATGATGGCAGTTGGAGTCCAACATCTCTGGCAGGCACCCGACTGGGGAAGCCCACCCTGAATGATTCAAGAAGTGTATTTTCATAAGAATTGGATTTAAGAGTATCGGTGGGGTTTCTAAAAGCTTTTTAAAACTGTAGCAATGTTCTCTCACATATACAAGGTTCTCCTTTTCCATGGGCTGACTTTTCTTGCAGAGAAACTTCCAAATTAAAAAACGAAGTATCCTCCCTCTCAAACATTAGAGTTGTCAGTGCAGCCTACCAAATCAGAAAATAAATATAATTTATGCACATACTGTATGTATACATCTAACTCCTATATGAATAGTCTCAGCGGCAGCACTTGGCTGCCTTTATATGGTCTCATAACCTAACGAACTGGTTAGTAACTGAATGGGACCCCACAAGAAAATCCCAGGGCTGGGAAAATCCCAGACAGGGAATCAAAATCACATCCTGAGAGAAGGCAATAGCAAAACTACTTCAGTGTCGTTTCCAAGAAAATGACATGGCTATGTCCACGTAATCACCAGGAGCTGAGCTCATCTTGAAGGTATCTTTACTTGGCCTGTAGAAATGAGACCTGATACAGATGCTTCATAGGTGCAGAACAAGGGCCAGGGTTATGAGCAGGTTCTCAGTCTCTACCCTACGTGGGTGATTGTGCAGAATGGAATACCTGTATGGACCTGGGTGATGTGGTGCAATGCAAATTGGCCTGTTGGTGTTCTGCATGTATGAGTTGAGTGTGTATTGCACAAGTTACAGGAATGTAGACACAGCTGCCGCTAAAGTCTCAAAAGAAGTACCTGTCTTCCTGAGTGTGAGTTTGGGGCAATAAGGACTAACTGACAATATCCACCTTCTGTACGCAATTGAAACACCAAAACTGCACATTCCATAACTCAGGTTTTCTTTTAAGGATGTATTGAATATTAGAGCTTTTCTGATGCTAGGAGCTGTTAATCAGTAGCACAATCTGCCCAGAACAATGGGACCTCAATGACAACCACTCACAAATATTTTACTGCATTCCTTCATTGAGCAGAAGGTTGGACTGATGCCCTACAAGATCCCCTCCAGCCCGTGCTTTCTATGATTACATGAATGTATTTTTTGTCTTTACAAAGCCAGAAAGGGAAAGCCTGTATTGAACTGATCGTTTTATAAACTACCTGAGATCACACTGATATATTAGAATTATATAAATATATATATGAATAAATTGATTAATTCTTGGAAAGTCTCAAGGCTTATTAGGACTGATCAAAAAGTTTCTAAATAACTAGCAAGTTGTAACAGCGTGCTTCAGGCTGGATGCTTTGTTTAAAATAGCCAAAAATGAGGAGCAAATATTTAGCGACATGGGAGAAAAAGTGAAGTGTTGGTCCTGGATGAAGTTGGAATACGGAAGATGCAATTGCAGAAATAGAATTGAAAAATCAGGATGTGTGCATGTAAAAGGAGGCCTGGGACAAACATCTGCATTGGGACGCAAAACCTGGTCCAAAAGGATCATGCCTTCTCTTTCAATTGAAAAATAAGCCAAGTCTTTTTCTAAGTTTGCACACAATTTCCACTCTCCCCTCTATCATGAAAGTTAATTATTCAGGATTTTCTTTATTAGGAATGTGAGAGGTCAGGTGCAGTCAGGGCTAATGGGAATATCATTTACCCCATGCAAATTTAATTCAGTGCAAAATGACAGGGTTTCATATCAAACACAGGTCACAGCCTTTAGATAATTAGCCTATAAGAATAACTTCACAGAGCACATAAACCATACCAAAAATTAGAGATCGGTATATCTGTGTGATTCAGAATGCTGTTTTCTCTGCATTTTCCCTATCTTTGTTCTGATTCCTGCATCTGTTTACATGTTTTTAAACATAAATAATAAAACAAATCTGCTCAAAACTGCAGGGAGTTTTATGAACATTTATCCACATATATATATATAGAGAGAGAGAGAGAGAGAGATGGCAGTTCACATTATTTTCACCAGTTTAAGTATCTGTTCATGCGCTCTCCACTAATATAAACTGACATAATGAACAAATGAATGAAAAATGCATCTGGTCTTCAGTCTTCCTTAACACTGATAATTTTCAATTTTTTCATCTATATTTATATCATCTATATCTATCATCTATATCTATATCTATTGAATGACAACAGCGTTTGGTTATACAGCCCAAATGGTAACTCCTTTGCACAAAGGTGGTATCAACAATTGCAAAGCAAACTTGGGGGGTGGGGGGTGGGGGAATCCTAAAATATATCCAATGACATTTGACCCTGTTCAGTCACCATGGCAGCCTGGCTCTTGGAAAGGGGCAGATCCCTTCCCAAAAAAAAATCAAAAGGCAGTTCAAAAATATAGTCAGTAGATACATTTAGTTTAAACAGCTCTTTAAAATATATGTTTAAAACCACAAATCCCTTAAAACTCTAGAATTCTAGGTATGTCAGAGAAAATTAGAGATAATTTTCAAGACTTTGTACAAAAAATGATCTAAATTGGTCTTTTCCAGCTGGCATTCTCCAGAGATGTCAGACTAAATTTCCTGTCATCCAGAAGGCATCAGCCTGAATTCAGATGTACTGTTTCTCTAGATCATCAACTTGGAGAGCTTTGCTAATGGGCAAAACATGAAACAGAACAGAGAGGAAGATAACCATGAAATTAGAACACACAACTCAACTGCCCTCTTCGTATTAAGAGTGCAGCCTCTCCTCTTATATATCTCTGATGATCTGTTATTTCTCTCAAGTCTTGGGAGGAATGCTCCTTCCTACTTTGTTATATTGTGTCTCCATGAGAAATAGAATTGTCAGTAGATGAAATTGTAGCCTCTTCCTCAAGGTCATTGGGAATGCAGCCTTCAAGGAAGGAGCAGATGCAGCTGGATAGAATGCATCCACATCTACAGTTGGAAGGTATAGAACGTATACCTTCCAGATCTGATAGCTTCTAGCTGGGGTGGATGAAAATGGTCAGCAGAGCCACACTGACTGGAGTTACGAAATTTGGCATAATTGGGGAACACATTGGGAAGGGTGACAAAAAGTATTCTTGCTTTCAGCTTCGCAATGCTGAAGTCTGACATAAGGGGCATCAATGTAAAATATGATACCTTCATGTTATATCTACTTATGCTTACCAGGCAGTTACTCTTTCTTGCTTAGTTTTCATAAGTGATTGCAAGATGCATCCCTATGACACTGCCTTCTTCATATCCCCAGCCCATGAGTAAGATAGATCTAAGTCATTCTTAGCTGTAGCAGGGCTAAAATAGTCTTTCCCCTTCTTTCCGACACAGTGCAAGCTGTTAGGCTCTGCCACCCATTACCTTGGAGGAAAGTAAAGGAACCAGCATTTGGAACAGAAGCAGGATAGAAGGGACAGAACAGGTACAGAAAAAGTCATGCTATATTGTTTGAACCCACTCAAGGATGGGCACAAAACAAGTTGAAGAGCACTTCAATTCACCAAAGTGGAGAAAGGCCCTGAGACAACCAAGCTTTCATTCAAGGAAGGCTCAAATCATACATCATGCATTGTTTGTTCAGGATGCATCAAGATCGTGGCATAATTTAAAACCCTCTATACCTTCAGGTTTACTCACACTGTTCTTTCCATTCATGGTCTTCCTTTTCACTGCATTTGCTGCATTGGTGGGCCTCTTTGAGACTCATGTACAGTTCCTGAGCTCTGAGTTCCTCCTGCTTTCGAATCTGCTCCTCTCCTCTTTGCATTTCTTCTTCTTCTCTTCTCTAAACAAAATGAATAGAACATGAACTGAGGAGCCTAATGATGAAGGTGAAAGAAGAAAGTGCAAAAGCTGGGTTGCAGTTAAACCTCAAAAAAACCAAGATTATGGCAACCAGCTTGGTTGATAACTGGCAAATAGAGGGAGAAGATATAGAGGCAGTTAAAGACTTTGTATTTCTAGGTGCAAAGATTACTGCAGATGCTGACTGCAGCCAGGAAATCAGAAGACATTTCATCCTTGGGAAAAGAGCAATGACAAATCTCGATAAAATAGTTAAGAGCAGAGACATCACACTGACAACAAAGGTCCGCATAGTTAAAGCAATGGTGTTCCCCGTAGTAACATATGGCTGCGAGAGCTGGACCATAAGGAAGGCTGAGAGAAGGAAGAAAGATGCTTTTGAACTGTGGTGTTGGAGGAAAATTCTGAGAGTGCCTTGGACTGCAAGAAGATCAAACCAGTCCATCCTCCAGGAAATAAAGCCAGACTGCTCACTTGAGGGAATGATATTAAAGGCAAAACTGAAGTACTTTGGCCACATAATGAGAAGACAGGACACCCTGGAGAAGATGCTGATGCTAGGGAGAGTGGAAAGCAAAAGGAAGAGGGGCCGACCAAGGGCAAGATGGATGGATGATATTCTAGAGGTGACAGACTCATCCTTGTGGGAGCTGGGGGTGGTGACAGCCAACAGGAAGCTCTGGCGTGGGCTGGTCCATGAAGTCACGAAGAGTCGGAAGCAACTGAACAAATAAACAACAACAGCACATGAAGAAAGTTCCTCTTTCTGCAATGCTATTCTCAAAACATTTTATTATCAGGATTCCTGAAAGGTGTGCTGTGGCCACTAGCCAACCTGCACTATTACAGGCAACACTTTGGGAAATTGGGAAAGGCCAATATGAACGATGAATTGAACTGAACTAACATGAGCCGATATCTCCTTTTACAAACAGGCATGTGGTGTGACCATATGAAGGGCTTCTAAGTTTTCTAACTTTCTTCGGCCATGAAATTGCTAGAAGAGCAGAGATATAAGTTACAGTAACCTCTAATTCGGACTATTGGAATTTGTATCTGATTCGAAGTGTTGGTTTTATCATTTAATGCTTAAATCAAACCATAATCCCTTGGACACATGAACACTTTGATGGTAAATAGAGTGGTCAGCAGAGTGAGAGGGAATCTTTCGCAGTGTTTCCAAAGAGTCCTTGATCAACTGGGGCTGCTAGTTATTTTCAGAATCTGTAATTCCTTTCCTGAGGCTAATAAGAATGGGGGGGGAGCAGTCTACAGAGAATCTTTAGGAGAATAAAGAACACCACATGGTTTTCCCTTTGCTCCTGGAAAACCTGCTCAAGATAACTTAGGAAATGGCTAAGAATCAGACTTGCTTCTCTTAAAGATGGTCAATCAGGTCTTGCTTGATTGTCTCAGACATTTGAGATTGCAGAATCAGGAGTGAGTTCCTCGATACTCAAGAAAATTTCTCTTCAAGATGGGAAGCAAAGCATATCACAAACCATAGCTGCCTACAGAAGCCTCTTGTTGATGTTGAAAGTCTGTTGGTGTAACCATTTTATTCTTTCCAACCCAACAGAATGTTGGAAAGAAATTAAGCAAAAGAGCTTGGGATTCTCTCTATCCATCTAGTCTCCAAAAACTGAACAGAATGGGAACAACTTTGGTATGAGAGGAAAAGCTAGAAAGATAGGTTCAAAGTTGGGCTGGATCTTTTGTAATCATAGAGTAAGAGGTAACTTTGTAATCATCCTTATATTTTCTGCAAAGGAAATTGGAAGTTCTTCTTTCTATTTCTTTTTATTCGTTCTTTCTGCACTTTTGTTTTTTGTTTTTTTCTTTCTCTCTAGATATGTAAAACTAAAGCAGTGAGTCCCTTATCTGATCCTTTTCTAGTTTTATCTCAGCTACCGTTGGTAAGTATAATAACAAGTATATACCTTAATCCTTTTCACATTTTTTCATGAAGTTCTCCACTAATCAGTTACCCTGAAGCAGATTAGTTGACATGGTGCAGATTCAGAAGACTTCCCAGGAGACTTAAGGAATCACTTTGATCCATGAATTGAATTGTCTGTTTATGATAGCTAGCTTCACTGCACTTTGGCAAATGTGTGTAGTGGGAGTATGGAGTCTCTGAACATTTGACAATCATTCAGAAGATTCTCCAGTATGTCTCTGTGACCTTTAAGATACCAGCAAGGCTCCAATGGCTTGATGGTTCAGAGGCCAGAGATATTTTTAAAGGAATGATGCAGTTAAGGAATATTGGCACTTTTTGTTAGCAAGTTGGGGAAAGAATGGATATGCTCTTTCAGGTATAAATAAACAAGGACAGGTGTCTTGGGTTTCACAAAGACAGCTTGCTTAGCACAGCCTGTCAGCTGACAACTTTCAAAATGCATTTGTCCATTGACATTTCAAACATGATTGGTAGAAAGGAAACAATTTGCTAATTATAAGCATTTATCATATGCAGGGAAAACAAAATTGGGAATGAATGCAGCTTTCTACCATTAGCAAGAAATCAAGAGGCTTTGCCAAGTGGTCTGAAAAAAATTATAAGCATAACTTCCCTTAATCTGCAGTGGGGTTCCTATCACTTAACAAGGTAAGCATTGCTATTTATACCAGTTGGGGAACTTGGAGATTTGTCCCCCACCCCCACCCCGAGAATTTGGTGCATAAGGCCCAACACAATTAATATATCTGTGCAGGGTTTCTGTTTTTAAGGAAGAGTTTCCCCTTCTTGTCTTTTTATACCCAAGCCCTTCATAATTTTTTTTCCTGGATTAAAAATGGAGACCCAGCTATGCTGTGAAAGATAAACTTAGCTTGGAGAATTATGGATAGACAGAAATCTGCCTCCTAAACATAGTCTCTCATCATTCTTGGCCAAGAAAGAGCTGGAAAAAATCATTTATTCAGGAATCTTCTTCACTCCTAAAAGCATATGGGGCAGGATGCAGCCAATATTAGGGCTGTGCAAGACTTTTCATGTTCAAAATATTTACAGTTCAAAACAGGTTGTTCTGGCCTTGCATTCCAATGTTGGTCCAAGCATTCTGGAAGTGGTTGCATCTTGAAACAGGGCAAGGTGAGCTCAAAACAATTTGCATTTGAATTTTTTTGATACCACTACTCACACGGCAACTCCATCTCTTGATTGCAGTGGGCAAAAGCTCTGATTAAATATATAAAATGAATAAATACACTAAGTTACAGTTTGCTCTGGCCTGTAATTTAGAAATTAATGCTTTCAGTATTATTTGCATCTCTCCCAATTCAAGCTGGGGAAGAATAGGAAAAATGGTCTGGGTTGGGAACACAACATTTGTGTTAGTTGAACTGTATGGCCATTGTACTGTTCATTTTATAAACATAATCCTTTCCTTAATAAACACACCTCATTATCATCAGAACTGTAGCAAAGTCCAAGCAAAATGCAAGACCTACTACAGAGACATGCAGGTGAAGGAATAAAGTTATTTCAGAAATTATTCTGAATTGGAGTCGCTTCCTCTAAATCCTATAGGACATAGTAAATCAAATCAAATCCATCATTATTATGGTCATAGACCAGCATAACAGAACAAAATACATTCAGTTTAAATTTGGGGGCATCGTTGAGAAGCAGCAAAATCTGACCTTCGCTCTAAATAATGATGTTTCCCTGGATAAGTGCATCCCTTAGTTTCTCCTATATAAGAAAATGCTTAGAGGAGAAAAGGGGAGAGGAAAAAAAAAAATACACTTGAGAAGAACATCTAAAATATGTGCCTGATATCTTGTGGACCAACTCAGTGAAAATGGACCAACAATAAGTTCATTCTCTTTTTGCATAAAATGAAAATATGTATCGCTTAGAAGAAATGATTATCATTGCTCTACCCAAAAAAAAAAAAAATCAAAGCATGTTTTGCATTAGGATTGTGCTATTACTCCAATCTTTTTTAAAAGGTAATCTTGAGATTATGACCCTTTTAACAGCAAAGAAAAAATCTTTCAAGCATGAAATAAAGACCATTAAGTTATCCTGGGATTTTAACAATATCTGGTCTGCTTTTTCCTCCTGGCAGTATCTGCTCCCACTTGTCTTCCAGTGGGTATCTAGCTGATCCTGGTCTATTGATCCCAGTGCTTTCATCTTATCTTCATCTCTTTATCCTGTTTACCATTTTATCCTGTTATTGTTCTAATGGGGCATGGCTGAAGGATATAACATCTCAAATGAAATATACAAAAAATTAATTGTGGTAAAAAAGGCAAAAACTTCCTATCTCAATTTATTTCCATTCATAGGAGCCTTTAGAGAAGACAGAATTTATTTGCTATTTATCTTAGCTTTGAAAGTATTGAATGGAGACATATGATGAGATGAGAGAATTGCTGGAGTGAGGATTAAAAGAGAAACATAAAAATTACCAGCTAATGACTTGGTGATAGTTCTGGAATATCCTCTGGAAGGAATAGAAATATTAATGGAAAAACTAAAGGATTTGGGGGTATTAGCCAGTTTTAAAATTAACAAGCAAAAGACAAAGATGCTAACAAAGAATATGAAAATCGAACAACAAATGGAACTGATGGGGAAAAATGGTTGAGAAAAAGGTGAAATACTTGGGTATTACTATGACTAATATGAATTGTAAATTATATCAGAATAATTATGTAAAGATATGGAATGAAATTAAGAAGGACATCTTAAAATGGGAGAAATTACAATTGGCATTGTTGGGGAAAATTTCCATGACAAAAATGAATCTTGTGCCTAGAATGATGCTTTTATTTCAAACAATATTTTTGAACAATTGATGTATCATTTAATTAATGGCAAAAAGATGTATGGGAAGGGGAAAAGCCAAAGGTTAAATATAAAATACTCCAAGATGCAAAGAAAGGAGGAGGATCGGGATTACCTGATTTGAAATTGTATTTTGCAGTCTGCTGCTTGGTCTGGATGGAAGAGGGAGTCTTGCTGAGAAATAAAAGAATGTTAGAACTGGAAGAGCACAATCTAAGGTTTGGATGGCATGGCTTTTTATGGTACAATAAAGGTCAATGTCGATTTTAAGGATCGTTACATTAGAAGTGCCATATTGAGAATATGGAACAGATATAAACCCAGAATGTGCCTGAAAATGCTTTTATGGGTCTCAGCACAAGAAGCATTTTACAGGAAAGAAACAATAGATAAAGAAAAATTGTTAGCATATCAAGAGTTGTTAGGATAGGAACATGGAGAATACAAAATGAAAGCAACAGAACAATGGACTGCAGAGGGATTTAGCTTTTAATGGTTTTCATATGCACAGTTAAGAGATAACAGGACATTTGGAATCAAACAGCAGTAGACAGAATGTGAAACTGAATTATGTACAAATGATAAGCATGCAATTGCCAAATTGTACAAACTTTTGTTGAAATTAGAAATGGAAGAACAGGTGAAAGACAGTATGATAAAATGGGCTAAGAACTTTGGATATAATATATTGATGGAACAGTGGGAAAATGTGTGGCTGAAAGGACTGAAATTTACATTATGTTACAGTTTAAAAGAGAGTTTTTATAAAATGGTATTCAGTTGGTATATGACTCCAGAGAAATTATCTAGAATGTATAAAGGTACTTCAAATTTATGTTGGAAATGTAGACAATAAGAAGGGTCATTTTATCATGCCTGGTGGACTTGTAAAAAGCTAGAACACTTTAGGCTCAAATACATACAATCATACAAAGATCAACATTCAGCTGAAACCAGAACTGAGATTAATGAATAGAAAATGAGAAAAGAGTCATGGAAGATTATTTTTATATATGATCACTGCTGTGCAAAAATAGAAAGACTCTAATATACCCACAACGGAGGAACAGTTGGTGAAGATGACAGGACTAGCAGAGATGGCAAAACTGGCTTGTTTGATTAGAGAAAGATCAACAACTACATTGATTAGTGACCAGAAACCCCTTACAGACTTTTTGCTGAAAAAAGAGAAAAAATGAACTTGTGGTTTATGGGTTTGAAGTTTAGACAGGGTAGATTATGGAAAGGAGGAAAATATGATGTAACGTTAGAGAGAAAGGGTAAAATATAAATTTATTTATTTATTTGTCAAATTTATCACTGCCCTGTCCCCGCCTCAAGGAGGGATTCTGGATGGTTTACAGTAAAAAAAAAACAATTAACCACAATGTAATATAAATACTATGTTGGCAGAGTGCTAGAAAGCCTTTGGCTCAGGAGAGATCAGAAAAGTCACACACCAGGCATTTCTATAAAAATAATTTTTATTTACAGAAAGCAAACATATTTAAAAGCTTCTGCATTCTTACAGGCTCTCAGTGAGAGCTGCTTAACTCTCTACATGCCTACACAGAAGGGAAACTGAAAACTAAAACAAGTCCAGGCAAGTTCTTCTCCCCAGGTGCAAAAATTAACATCCGAAAAGAGGACAATTAAATTCAACCTCTTCACCCGGCCAAAATGATTAGTTACCATAGTAACCTTAATCTGTAGTAGAAACATATTAACATACTATACAATAATATAATATAAAATATGAAATATACTAAAATGTAATAGAATCCAGATGGCATATTTCTCTCTCATTCTGTAAGCAAAACAGGGCAAT
Organism: Candoia aspera; assembly: GCF_035149785.1. NCBI lineage: Eukaryota > Metazoa > Chordata > Lepidosauria > Squamata > Candoiidae > Candoia > Candoia aspera. The sequence goes on along the minus strand of NC_086158.1, from coordinate 95,364,185 downwards.
TCTAGGGAGCTGGCCATGCCCAAGAGGAGCTGTTCTCCTTCCTGCCCCAGGCATGAAGACAAAACCAGGTTTCTAAGTTTTTGCAGAAGTCCAGGAGCTATGGGACCTGTCTCAGCTCCAGGGGGAGAATGTTCCAAAGGGCAGGAGCTGCTGCAGAGAAGGCCTGCTTCCATGACCCCACCAGATGGAACTCTCTAGCAGATGGGATCCGTAGCATGCCCTCTCTGCATGACCGGGTGGGACAGGTCGATGTAATGGGGATGAGACAGTCCCTCAGGTAGCCTGGCCCCATGCCATATAGGGCTTTAAAGTCATAACCAACACCTTGAATTGGATCCAGAAGCAAACTGGAACCCAATGCAGCTTGTGCAGTAAAGGTGTTATGCATGCCACCCTTGGGGCACCAAAATTACCCATGTGGCTGCATTCTGGACCACCTATAGCCTCCGGATACTCTTAAAGGGTAGCCCCATGTAGGGCACATTACAGTAGTCTATGTGGGAGATGACCAGGGCATGAGTGACTGTTTGAAGGTCCTCTCATTCCAGGAAAGGGCATAACTGGCATACAACACAGAGTTGCGCAAAGACCCTCCTAGCCACGACTGCTACCTGCTCTTCGCGCAGGAGTCGTGAGTCCAAGAGGACCCCCAAGTTACGCACCAGATCTGTCTGGGGCAGTGCGACCCCATCCAGAATTAAAGATGGCAATTTCCCAGAAACTGAGGAGCCCTTAACCCACAGCCACTCCATCTTACCAGGGTTCAGCCGAAGACTGTTGTTCCCCATCCAGGCCCCCACAGGCCCCAGGCACTGAGAGAGGGTGGTCACAGCATCACTTACATCACTTGGGATGGAGATGTATAATTGGGTATCATCAGCATATTGATGATACCTCACCAATTGATGCATTTATAACCACTGTCAAGAAGATTGGAAGCCACTTGCTTATAATATTTCCTTTCCTTTTCCTTCTTCTTTCCTATTTCTTTCCATTTTTCTTTCTATTTTCTTTTCTCACTGTGCACTATTTTCCTTTATCTACTCTATTTCTTTTTAATATCTGTATGGTTTTTACATTGTTAAAATGTCTTGAATTATATATGTACATATATGTATATGTATATACTGTATGGAGAGAGAGAGGGGGAGAGAGAGAATTTATGGTTATTTAGCATTCCAGTTGTGCTGCCTTAAAAAGAAAGGGTTTGTTTGTATTACAAAACCAACAACTGATAGAAGTATAACCTTGTGTCATGTTCTCATTCTAATGTCTGTTTAACATTGTAACGTTTCACATGTCATTCTCTGTTCCGTATCTCTTCACCCGGGGTTTTTCCATTCTGTTGCACTCCCTTGTTTTGAGGGCTTGGAATGCATGTTTGGGTTTGCGCTCCTGTTCAAGGTTACGTTCCCAGGCGCGTCTAACGGCATTCAGCACCTGGGAGGGGGAGCGTCCTGACGGGCGACGAGGCGGGCCCTGCCCACAAGCAAGGCTTTTAAGTTTGTATTTGGCGCGCTTTTGCTCATTCTCAGCTTTCTCTGTATTTGCATACTATTCCTTTAATAAATCAGTTATCTTTAAGCCCGAGCTTGTGAGACTGAGTATTTGGGTTTAGGCAATCATTACATAAAGCTGAGAATCATTTTTTCCATTTTCCGCTGGCCCCATCCAATCCTTGGATAAGAGGGAACGCCAGCGATGACCGAACCTCAACTTCGCGTAAGTGAGGGAGGCGAAGAGGAGCGGGAGGTGGCCAAAAGCCGGCCAGCGCTAACCTCGAGAGCGCAAAGAGCAGCACGTCGGGAGTTGCGAGATACCCAATTGGACGAGCTGCTGACATCCATACAGGAGAGTCTCAGGAGTGAACAGAGATCTGTTATGGAAAGAACCACGGGGAGGGGGTCTCCCCAATTGGCCTGGGAGCACGAAGTCCCCTTGTCACCGAAGGTGGTGATAACCAACCAACCCCTGGAGGAGCCGGTCACTCCGGCCCGTATGAGGGCATTGGAAGATAAAATGGATTTAATAGTGACGATCCTCAAGGATCTACCCAGAGAGGATCAGCCCAGAGAGGCAGAGCCCACCCCGGAGGATTGGGAGGAAGAGCCGTCACAGTACCCCAGGCACAGCACCCTGTCGACCCGGGGGAGAAGTAAGACTCGATCAGCCCATCAAAGGGGAGAGCGAGAGGCAAGACCTCCTAGGGATCGACCAACTGTGGGGGCTCGGCGTACGCTGTCATTCGCGGCACCGCCACAGCCAGCTGAGCCGGTAAGAACCTTCCCACCATTTGGAGTGAAGTTTGATGGGGATCCTGCAACGCTCTCCTTCTTTATTACGAATGCCAAGCATTATATAGAAGATTGGGGTCGGAACTTTCAGTCTGAACATGGCAAGGTCAATTTCATTGCCAACAAGCTGAGAGGAAGGGCAGCGGATTGGTATGTGCAACTATGCCAAGCTGAGGCAACTGAGTTAGAGGACTTCGATGAATTTTTGTGGGCACTCAAGGAGCATTTCGAAGACCCCCTAGCTCAAGAAACGGCCAAAAATGACCTGCGCAAACTCTACCAAGGGTCCCTCTCAGTTGCTAAATATGCGTTGGAGTTTAAAGCTTTAGCAGGAAAAGTGGAAGACTGGTCTGAGCCAACAATCATCGAATTGTTCAAGCAGGGGCTAGAACCCGAAATCCTTCGATGGGCGCTAGGCAGAGACGATCCCAAAACGCTATATGGGTGGATTCAGTTGGCGGGAAGCGCAGAAAATGCCCTACGAACCTACGCCCATACCAAAGAGCTTAGACAAACACGTCTTGCTAGAGGAGCGCGCACATCTGGACTTGCCAGCCGCCCCAAACCGAAAACCTGGGAAGAGGAGAGGGAGCAACGGTTCTCCAAGGGTCAGTGCCTCAGATGTGGGAAAGACGGGCATCGAGCCACGTCGTGCCCGAGACGCCGTCCTGAGGAACGACAGACGAAACCCACGGTAAAGATGCCTGCTCCTGCTCCACCGCGAAAACTGAAGGCGGCCCTCGCAGAACTGGACCCCCCCGACCTACCCTTCGGAGAAGAGGAGGAAGAGTTGCAATTCGAGCAGCCGGCGGGAAAAGCCTACCACCTGCCCTGAAGGGCGCCCTAGGGCAGGTGGAAGAAACCGGGCGTAACCATGATTCGGTGAGTGGAAACTTCCCCACACTGACTGTTAAAGTTAAACTGAGCTCAAAAACCAAAACTGTGGAAGTGTGGGCCATGCTAGACTCGGGTTGCTCCCGTTCCCTAATGCACCCTGACGTGGTAGCAGCTCTCGAACTGCCCACGTTCCCTTTGGCAAGACCCATGATTTTCACCCAATTGGATGGAACTATGGCGGGAGGGAAAGCAGTCAATCTTTCCACGGGACTGGTCGCTTTGCAGATGGGCTCCCATCAAGAAAAGCTGCCATTTGTGGTAGCTCCAGTGGGGGGCCCTCTGGTAATCCTGGGAATGCCTTGGTTTGTGCAACAAAACCCTTTTATCAACTGGCTCCATAGAACTGTAACGTTTGCAGATGGATTTTACAAAGTACCCGAAAAGGACTTACTGGAGGACATGGAGGGTGGAGGGGTAGCATATACTACTGTGCAAACGCTTCACCCTCTTGAAGGACTACCCAATCAGTATCAGGATTTTGCTGAAGTATTTGGGGAAAAAGAAGCGGATCGCTTGCCACCCCACCGAAAAACGGACTGTGCCATTGAGTTTTTACCAAATGTAAAATTGCCTCACCCAAAAATATACCCCATGTCTCCCAAAGAGCTTACCACGCTAAGGGAGTTCATTGACAAAAACCTGGCTAGGGGTTTCATTGAGCCGGCAAATTCCCCGGTAGGAGCTCCTGTCCTATTTCGGCCAAAAAAGGATGGGTCATTAAGACTCTGTACCGATTTCCGCGGGCTCAATGCGGTCTCAATATTAAATAAATATCCTTTGCCCCTGATCAAAGATATGTTATCACATCTGGCCAGAGGCAAAATCTTCTCAAAACTAGATTTGAGAGAAGCGTATTTTCGCATTCGCATAAGGAAAGGGGATGAGTGGAAAACAGCATTTAACTGTCCTCTTGGGGCTTTCCAATATAAAGTCTTACCTTTTGGCTTATCTGGGGCACCCGGGGTTTTTATGCAGTTAATCAATGAGGTCTTGCATGACCACCTATTTAAAGGGGTACTGGTATATTTGGATGATGTATTGATTTATACTGAAACCATGTCAGAACATATCCACTTGGTGCGTCAAGTATTGACTAAATTGAAAAAAGCAGAATTGTATGCAAAACTGTCAAAATGTGCATTTCATCAGTCGCAAATTGATTACCTAGGTTACCGAATTTCAGCTCAGGGCATTGAAATGGACCCTGCAAAAGTAGAAGCTATTGTGGCATGGGAGCCTCCTCGTACCAGGAGACAATTACAAAGTTTCCTTGGATTCTCTAATTTCTATCGGGCATTCGCCCAAAATTTTGCAGAAATCGCCCTCCCCCTTACGGAACTGTTAAAAACCAAGGGACAGGGGGATACGCGACGTTCGAAGAACCCAGGCGCGCTCCTTAAATGGACTCCAGCCTGTCAGCAAGCGTTTGAAACGCTCAAACAACTTTTTACCACAGAACCAATTTTGCAGCATCCAAACCCCTCTAAACCCTTCGTTGTACAAGTCGATGCTTCTGATTTTTCCATAGGCGCAATCTTGTTACAATCTGACCAATCTGGCGATTTAAAACCCTGTGCCTACCTCTCTCGCAAATTCACTGAAACAGAGAGACGATGGCACGTTTGGGAAAAGGAGGCTTTTGCTGTAAAAACGGCTTTAGAGACATGGCGACACCTATTGGAAGGTACTTCCAACCCTTTTGAGGTCTGGACTGACCATAAAAACCTGGAAGCTCTAAGCACCAGCCGAAAACTCAGTCCGAAACAGCTGCGCTGGGCTGAGTTCTTCAGCCGCTTTGACTTCACTCTTAAATTTATACCAGGCAAGAAAAACTTTTTGGCTGATGCACTCTCGCGCAGACCCCAAGATGCTGGCCCAGGGCCAACGGTCCAAGGCACCGTCTGGACCGACAAACAGTTAAGTCTGGCAGCGGTGACTCGCAGCCAGACCCGAGCACAATCGACTCCGCCTCCAGCCGCTCAGCCTTCCAGCGGCTCGCCTCCCTTGTCAATTCCCTCCGATTTGCAACAACAGTTGCTCTCCCACCTTAAAACAGATACTTGGTTACAAACCAACAGACACATGTTAACTTTCACCGATGATCTTGCCTGGCGCAACGATCGTCTCTATGTACCCGAAGCACTGCGAAAAACCATACTCCAGCGCTGCCACGATGACAAACTAGCGGGGCATTTCGGCTACGTGAAAACTTTGCACCTCGTTCGCCGCCAATTCTGGTGGCCCACTTTACTCAAAGACTTAAAGGAATATGTCACTGCGTGCCCTGTATGTGCGGCGATAAAGCGCAAACCGGGCAAGCCCCAGGGTCTCCTTCAACCCGTGGCCACTCCGTCTGTCCCTTGGCAAGATATCTCCATGGATTTTATCGTTGATCTACCCCCTAGTCAACGAAAAACTGTCATTTGGGTCGTCAAAGACTTTTTCTCCAAACAAGCCCACTTTATCCCATGTGCTTCTATCCCCACCGCACAACAGCTGGCACGCCTCTTCCTCATCCACGTGTACCGCCTCCACGGTATCCCCGCCCGTTTGGTGAGTGACAGAGGCACACAATTTACGTCACAATTTTGGCGGGCATTTTTAAAACTTTTGGGTACGAAACAATCACTTTCTACTGCTTGGCATCCGGAAACGGACGGATCTACAGAGGCGGTTAATTCTACATTAGAACAATACCTCAGAGCTTTTGTTAACTACCAACAAGACAACTGGGTCGATCTACTCCCATTTGCTGAGGTCGCTTACAACAATTCCATTCATCAAACCACTGGTCAAGTTCCCTTTAAAACTGTTTTTGGACGTGAATTTGTTCCTATTCCTGAACTTCCTCATCCTCAACCACTCCCAGCCACCCTCACTGGCTGGGCAGACTCTCTCAAAGACTCATGGTCTAATATTCTACTCGCTCTCCACCATGCCCAAGCTACCTATAAACGCCATGCTGATGCCAAGCGTTCCCCAGAACCATCCTTTACAGTCGGGGATAAAGTCTACTTATCAACTAAATTTATCAAGTCCCCACAACCCTCTAAAAAACTTGGTCCTAAATTTGTCGGTCCTTTTCCAATTATTGCTCAGCTCAACCCTGTTACGTTTAAACTTGATTTACCTCACAACCTTAAACGTTTACATCCTGTTTTCCATTGTAGCTTACTCAAACCCTGCCTGTCATCGGACCGTTGGCATCCGCAACCCACTCCTCCACCTCCCCTCATGATAGACAACCAGCAGCACTTCGAGGTGGCATCTATTCTTGATTCCAGACGCCAGCGCTCTACTCTACAATACCTCGTCCGCTGGAAACATTTCCCTCATCCTGAATGGGTTGCTGCTCCAGACGTGCATTCTCCTCGTCTCGTAGCCCAATTTCACTCTGCCTATCCTGACAAACCGGCTCCCTGATTTCTTTTGGGGGGGCAATATGTCATGTTCTCATTCTAATGTCTGTTTAACATTGTAACGTTTCACATGTCATTCTCTGTTCCGTATCTCTTCACCCGGGGTTTTTCCATTCTGTTGCACTCCCTTGTTTTGAGGGCTTGGAATGCATGTTTGGGTTTGCGCTCCTGTTCAAGGTTACGTTCCCAGGCGCGTCTAACGGCATTCAGCACCTGGGAGGGGGAGCGTCCTGACGGGCGACGAGGCGGGCCCTGCCCACAAGCAAGGCTTTTAAGTTTGTATTTGGCGCGCTTTTGCTCATTCTCAGCTTTCTCTGTATTTGCATACTATTCCTTTAATAAATCAGTTATCTTTAAGCCCGAGCTTGTGAGACTGAGTATTTGGGTTTAGGCAATCATTACACCTTGGGACCCAGTGTTTAATATGGGGCTTCTAAAGGCACGAGATAGAAACAGGATAGAAAATAAGAATCCACATTCACGCCATAACTCTGTTGCTCATGTACAGGAACATGTATAAACACACACACACAATCATATTGATTTGAGGAGGTTCTTGCAACCATAAAGATAGCTTTCTGTCTGAACCACACAAAGCATTTAAGTCATTTTTCAGGTAACCCACAATTATATTCCGTGTACATAGGAATGATGCCACCTCCCTTTTTTATTTCTTCCTAGCACCACTTTGGTACCTGGGTTCTAAAGTGATGCAATTCTGTATTCACATTGTCAGTTTATGATTAATTCCAACAGCTATGAATGATAGGGAGCAATGTCTGCAATATTGACTTCTTCTATCAGAAGGCCCCTGGGAAAGAGATTGCAGTCTTTGCTAGTTTGGGGCTGATACAGACTTCCTACTCTTCAGAAGAAGACAAGAGAGAGAGAGAAAGAGAGGCATGACCAGCATCCTTTGACAGCAATAAACTAGGCAGGAGAATTAGTCTCCCTTCAGCCAGGCAGCCTATCGCCCAACCTATCACCTCGCTAGCCCATAGATGTGGTTGGGCATCAAATTAGCAAGATGCCAACATCCCTTCCTGTCATCCATCCACTCCAGAATGGAGGAATTCCATTTTAAAAGATGGTTTAAATTAGATTATGTCCATGAGAAGTTTGAAAGCAACTTTGTTCTTGTTTCTTAATGGATGGACCCCAAAATAGCCTGAAGTTTATCATCCTCAACATTCCCATGGGGAAACCTACCTTTAACTTCTAATCTGGGGAGGCTGTTTTTGTTTCTATTTTGCTTTCATTTTTCCCACACCTCTGCATCCTTCGTTCTTATTCCATCCATCCATCTATTCTCACAACACACTTTTTAAAATGGCAAGGCTCAGATCACTTGGTGAAAGATTGATCTTTAAATAAAACTAATTCTTCAGAACACAACAGAGGCCACATCCCTTTAGTAGCCAACAGACAGGATGAAGTGGGGAAGAACACACAAAATATTGGTCCTTGAGGAGGTATTAAAGAGGCAAAATGAATGTTTTGGCCATGTACAGGCTTAAATCATTCATTCCATCCTTAATCCTTAATCCCCAGGCCCCAAACAGATCCTGGACTGATCCACTTTGGGAGGGCAGTTCTTGGATTCTGCGGTCCTGCTCTGCACCCTTGCTTTCTCCTAATGGCACAGGGAAGCCAGGATAATTCCTCCTATTTGTCTGTTTGACCCACAGCCTTTTCTTCCTTCGCTACTCTTCCTTTTCCCATCAACTATTTATAGATTTAGTGCATTCATGTCCTGCCTTTTCTCCTGAGAGTTCAAGGCAACTTACATGGGATCTGCCCTCATCCCCCCCCCCCCACAATGAGGTAGGAGAGAACAGCAGTGACTGATCCAAAGTGCAGGTGTGGGGGACCAGAAATACTAGGTTCTGTATTTCTGCAAAATGTATTTTTAAACGAGCTATGAAAACTCTTCAGAAAGACAAAGTCACTCTTCTCAGGTATCAAGTCATTAGCATTTCTCTAGCTGAGCATTATGCCCATTTCACAGTCATAAAGCAGATACAATCTGCTACAGAGGATAACAAGACCTGTCACATCATATAATTGCCTCTGCAGATCCCCTTATATTGGGGAGGTTGATCAAGCAAAAATATATCACTAGAAACTACTGCAGAACCCTCAGGGGGCTGCAGAAGAATTCTTTCCTAGTGAGAAAACTGTTTTTGTTTTTTGTTTTGTTTTGTTTTTGTTTTCAATCATGGAGAGAGTTTTAATTAAAGCAAAGTAGAAAACTGCATAATAATTGGGGGAAAACATTCTTATCATTTCTAATGCACAGCTTGATTGCAGACTATTGTTTGCTGCTCGTTCTGCAGCTCAGCAAACCACTCAGAGCACATGTTGAGTGAATTGAGACTGGTTGATCCTTGGCCTGGCTCTCCTCTGCTTCTTTGTCACAAAAGACCCTTCTGACAAGTATAAATAATCTGAAAGAGTTAAACCATCAGAAAGCCAACCTTTAAGACACCTCTCACAGTTCACTTTTTTTTTGGGGGGGTGGCTATTCATAGCTTGTAGCCATGTATGTTTATGCATGTATAAATCTTGGTTTCCATGGGTTCTTTCCTCAATCAGATAGCATACATGATACAGTACATTCCTGTCCTAACAACCAGGAAACACACTGAGACAAGGAACTGGTCTCTAATATTTATTGCTAGTACTTAACAGGAATCCTAACAAACTGAAGAAGCGTGGGAAAAACCCAGACATATAACCCCCAAGGGTTAAGGCAGTCCCGATCTGTGTCTCTTTGAATGGCTGACCAATTCCTCAGTGCTACGCATGCGCTTGACAGGCTGGATGGGAGCCCCCTGCTCGCCATCCTTACTCATGACAATTCCTGTGACACTATTCCCCATAGGAATAAGAAACATGCAGAGAAAGAGTGAATAGTAGTAAACCATGAAATTAAAGATGGGTGATAAGAGAAAATTTAAATAAATCTAGTTTACATCTCTGTTCAAAATACCTCTCTATATCTTTGTAGTCTTGCAAGCTATCCTTGTTTTCGCTTACTCCATATGCTGCTATATATGTTGCCTTTTGAACTCGATAGGTTGCCTCTTGATATGTTGCCTCTTAACATTCCCCTGTCTCTCTCTTGGAGGATCTCATCAGCTCCACCCAACCACAACTTTCTCAGTCTTCCCCTTTATTCTTCCTTCTCGGTCTTTCCCACTTATTGTTCCTTTACACGTTGGCTTTCGGATTCAGTTCTTATTCTTTCTCTCCATATTACCAAACCACCTCTTTTGTAACATCATTCATTTTTATACTCCACTTTCACTCAACACCCATACTGTCTTGATCCAGTCTCTTCAAGTTTTACTATATTGTACCCACTTCTTATATACTCCATTCCCACTGTATTCAACTGACTTTGCTATTTCTCCTGGCATATGCAATTTTCATTTCCATACAGTAAAGCGGGCAAAAATGTGCTCTTATACAATTTTGCTTCTTTCAATAAGCATTCATTCAACAACAGACCTCATATTCCCATTTTAAATTTATCAAGTTTCGTGCATCATAAAATTTCTCCTTCCATCTTCCTGCTGTTAATAAGCATTCTACCAATATCCACCTGTTTGTTATAGCTTTTTACCTTTTAGGTATAGCTTGGATTCATTCACTTCTCTTTCCTTCAACCACCTTAGTCTCTGATAGGTTGATAGCTCAAGGCGTTCTCCACCACTGCTCCAACTTTTTGAAAAAAATCACCCTTTTTCATCAAGCCTTTGGAGGATAGGCTTATGGAATCATGGTTGTTATATCTGACCCTAAAGGTTATAATTTTATGCTTTCATTTATGAAGTGACCTTGTAATCCTATAGGTGTATGCTAATTTTAGGACTGGAGATTTTATTAGTATCTGGAGAACTGGGCAGCACACAAATGATGGAAATATGTTTTAAGTCCAAACTCTCATTTGCATCATATATCCTAGCATCCACGGCTAATCATTTGGGTTCTCAGTCAACAACACAGTATTATCTGACTACAAAAGTGCATATATATTCATGCTCCCAACCAACACACCTCTAATATCATAGGAAGCATTATTTATGCATAAGTACATTAAACAACAAGGGAACATCATACATCCTTGTCTTAATTCCTCCTCGTTGGCTGAGTATTCCATTTATTCATTTTGTTAAGCTTTACTTCCATCATAATACACATAGCAACCAAATTTTACCTCCATATTTGCTTCATCACATACTTTCTATAAATCAACCGATACGTAATAACCTTTCTTTCTCACCTGCATGCATCAAGGAGCCAGAAAGCTGTGTGATAAAACTATTCTTGGCTGCACAACTTCTTCTACCATAAAGATTCATCTAAACAAAGGAGGGCCTCCTAGTCTTCCTTCTTGGAAAACAATATCCTGTTGTAATTAGGATTCCAGTCTAAGAAAGGTCTACTTCATGGGAAACTGGCTATGGCAGCCTTCCCAAACCTGGCTTAGTTTTTAGCTTGGACTACAACTCCCAGAATTTCAAGCAGGAGGGTCAAAACCTGCAGGCACATCCAAAAGCAGCAAGGTTTTTATCATGACACCATGCTTGACATCTTGCAGATTTCGATCCACACACTCCCTATGGACAGTTGTGACTACAAGATAGACTGGATGGAAATGGTTAGCCTCAAAACTCTTGCATCGTCATAACTTTCATGAAGCATAGCATTATAGTTTTTGATTGATTGATTGATTGATTGATTGGATTGATTGACTGTTTGATTGATTGTAATGTGTGGGGGGAAATGCACGTTCCCCAAGGGCACTGGAATCCTAGGTACAGTCCTTCCTAAGTCACAAGGCTTGTAGGGTCAGTCACTATTTCTCCATACCTTTCTCATAGTTGTTGTGTAGGTACCACCTACTTCACAAACCTGATCAAACAGTTGAATAGTAAGTATGTAAGGACACCTGGAGCAATCCAGTTACAGAGGAGGGGGAAGTATTAATATATATCCACACTAACTTTGGATTTCTGACCCATATGAATGTAGGGTGAAAATGTTATGGTTTGCAACACATTTGGTGGTTGAAATGTTTCCATCTCAACATGGACTATTTCCAACCTCAAAACAAGCTGTTCTATCAGAAATTATCCAAGCTTGGAAGAAGGTGGTAATAAGTGTGATGTAATGCTAATAAGTTGCTAATAAGTGGCATGGGGATTTTTTGTTTGTTTTGCACTATAATATTGTTTTATAAAATGAGGTCTCCACTAATTTTTAAAGCAAATAAAGGGATTGTGCAGAACTCAAGAGAAGGTTAAAAAAAAAGTAAACATGAAAATGACATTTCTGGGAAACATAAGAGATAAAGTACACTACATCATGAGAGGGACGCGGTGGCGCTGCGGGTTAAACCGCTGAGCTGTCGATCGGAAGGTCGGCGGTTCGAAACCGCGCGGCGGGGTGAGCTCCCATTGCTCGTCCCAGCTCCTGCACACCAAGCAGTTCGAAAACATGCAAATGTGAGTAGATTAATTGGTACCGCTTCGGCGGGAAGGTAACGGCGTTCCATGAGTCATGCTGGCCACATGACCCGGAAGTGTCCTATGGACAATGCCGGCTCCAAGGCTTTGAAACGGAGATGAGCACCGCCCCCTAGAGTCGGACACGACTGGACTTTACGTCAAGGGAAACCTTTACCTTTACCTACACTACATCATATAAGTGTAGACAATCCTAAACCACCTAAATATTATTACACATTGTATGATTACACATTATGTTATACATATGTGTGATGACACATTTCTAAAATCCTCAACTTTTCAGCCCACACCAGCAGATCTGCATGGCTTCATCCAAAAAGAATGCTTTTCAATGAGTTCTCAAAATAGCCAGAACAGCCACAGGGAAAATAAAGAACCATGATTAAATTATGACATTATAAACAAAGAGCGACAATCCTGGACTAAATGTTTTGGCTGTGTTCACTTAACACACTGAATCAAAAACTAGCCAACCATATGATTCAACATGTTATCCAAAACCAGAAAATCAGGGACATTGAGTAATCAAGACTCAGGTAAGCATGCCATGTGAACAGAAACTCAATAGTACAAGCATCCTTGCAAGCTAAGACATGGGAAGCTGAACAAACTCTGTTCAGAGAATCTTTAATTCTTCATCTGTGAGACCCTTAAAAGTCTCTTTCCTAGGCAAAGCAGAAACAGGTAATTGTGATTGTTTGGCAAAACTTCAGTTTAGTAGTTGGAAAAACTCATCTCAGTAACCATGGCTGACTACACATATTGCACTATTCTAGAAAGTGGTTTGTTTTGTTTTGACTTAGGACATTTTCTCAATATGTCCATCAGGATTCAGAAACAGTGGTTTATAACACAGACTGTTGTGGGGCTCCAACTAATTGTGGCCTGTTCAACAAATCATGTTACATGAGCTGTTGCTTAATGCAATGTGTGGACTCCACCATTGGCATACGGCATGAGAAATGAGCAGAAGGCAAATAAGGCAAAACTGAGAGTCACCTTCTCCTTCATCTACAATTCAGATGTGTGCATGAAAGCCATAAGGTTTCACCTGTAGAGCTAATTATTTTTTTTAAAAAAAACAGAAAGACCATATGAGTAGTCATGAAATATTCAAGTGAAGGTTTAAAAAATTATTTTCTCTCTGCCCATCAACAGGAAGACATAGTCAATACCATCATAGGTGGAAAACAGGATGAAGAATGCAAGAGAGAATTGAAGAGAGAGAAGGAAAAAAAATATTTTCAGAATCTGCACAATCACGATCTGCATTCCTGGTTCCCAAAAATTATTATTATGATCCAAGCAGACTATCTTTTCCAAAAACAAACGGAACCAAAACCCTATTATAATATGGATAGAATAATAACAACAAAAATTGGTGAACACAAGAAATGGCTCATATATTTTCAAAGTTTCAATGTCTCCAGTATTAAAAGGATGCATTTAAGAAGTATGAATTCAAACATCAACTTGTTGAATGGAAATAGTTGTGAGAACCATACACAAAAACACTATACAACTCAAGACAATATCAGGTGAAGCATCTATAATTCAAGTTCCATTCCAAGGCTAAATTTAGTTCCTTCAGACACAAAGACAGTAATGTTGTATAATACCTCTGCAAGAAAAACTTAGTAAAACCCAAGAACAAACACTTGAAATAATTCTGGGTTATAACCATAAGATATAATCACACCTGAAAAAAGTATACATAGCAATGCCCACATTGGACCACTTGAAAACTGGAAAATGCAAATTACCTAAATGAAATGCCAGGAATATTTACTAGAGAAGAGAATATAAATTTCAGATGTATTATTGCTCAAAATAATTAGACTACATTCTACATTTCACTTACCTGCTCTTCATCAGTGGTCAAATTGAAATCAAATCAATTTTTATTCTGTCATAGTTGCTCAGTTGTATCCCTTTGTCACCAATATAACACAAGAGGTTTCAGGTCTGATCCACTGTTGTCACGGTCTCCATTTGTATGAAGAATAGTGGCAATGCAGTGAACAGGACAGATGTGCAAAAGGGAAAAGTTAGAAATGCATTGTTTTAGATCTGCTGAATCTTAAGAAACAGGGCAGGAGAGGTTGTAATCTAGAGATTCTTTTTTCCTACTTTTAAACCTGCTACATAAAGAGATGATGAGGCTTATTTCCATACACTCCAGATTTTTTTTTTATCATTCTTTGCAGTGGTGAGTCAAGCTCCAAAGACATTCAGCTTCAAGTGGATGAGAAAACTCAGAGAGGAAATATACCTATCTTGTATCTGGGGAGGATGGCAGATTTAATGGTAGACAAGAGGAATCTTTAGGATTCTCCTGCAAATGTCAGGTCTACCACTTCTCACCTTAACTTATTATCTTGCCTTACTCTAACAGCATGTCTTGAAAATATAATATTTCCTTCCAGTGAAGTTCAGCCCCTCATGACTTTGTGGCCCATCCAGGCTGTTTTCTTGGCAGCGATATAGAATTGATTTCTGGTTGTCTTTTTGTGGGATCCTTCTGCATTTCCTAGTAGACCTGGTATTTTCTACTTCACTTCCATCCAAGTACTAACCTGGACTAAACGTTTCAAGACCTGTCCACAATGGAAAGACCCATTTAAGCCACTGTGTGTGTGTGTGTGTGTGTGTGTGTGTGTTCTTAATAGAGGTGGGGAGTGATTACTGCTCAATCCTCCTTTGGGATGGCTTGTAGCTTGGAAAATAGCTACATCCCAGTGTACTACCAGCTCACAGAAGTGAGACCATTAACTGAAAGAATGGATAACAGGGTCAGTTGTGTCATGCAAATGAGGTTTTCCACTTTGGGGATGCGAAAGGTACCCAGGGAAGTGTTATGGGTAAATCTGGGGAAAGACAGGATACAGGACATTACATAGGGCGCATCATGCAATAAAGGTTCCTGAATCAAGAGCCATCTATATTAAATTCAACCCTGAATCGGCATTCTTTGTCACTGATCTGAAACTGAACTCCTAACTTCTGTCAAAAAGCATTCAATATTTATGAAACTTTTGCAAGAGGTCCTCTAAGAGGTCCTCCCATCATGTCAAACCCAACACTGGAAGGCAAGATTGTTCAAGAAATCACCCAACCTTTAATTCCTCCTGGATTTTCTCCTCCTCCATCAATTTGGCTGCTTTGCGATCTTCTGCCTCTACTTTCCATTTCTCTGCCACTATTCGAGCTTTCTCCTTAGCCATGGCATCCCGGAACTTCTTCGTAATTTCAGCTTCTTTTTGTTTCCTTACCAAAGCAATAAAAGAAAAAGAGGCAAGGTAAGGAAGTGTAAGTCAGTCTCGAGTTGTCATTTGGAACAACAGATACTGGACAACTTTGGCTTTTTTTCCAGCAATCATCATAGTGACAGAATCTCATGGATATACATTAAAATTCACAGGACACTGATGAGTGCTGATGAGGATGACTGAACTGCCTTCCACATAGCCAGATGCTCTCAATTCATGTACAGGTCCATGGAAGCCTCAGAGACGATAGTGAACTGAAAACTTTTCCTGGCTAAACTAACTTTAAGTTAGTTTATATGTAAGTATAATTCAACTTGATTTTATATTTAGATGTACACCAAACAGTTCTACTTGTTATTTTTATACCATGTCAGGCATAAGAAGTACCTCATAGATAATTTAAGAGAGAGACTGGAAGTTCTACAGAGTTTTGAGTCATTCAGAGTACAGTTAAAGTTTCCATCCAGTTGAACTCCTGGAGACTTCACACACATGTCCATGCTGAAGGGGGCTTGCCGTTGTCTTCTTCTGGGAGGTCCTTTTGACTTTCCAGTCTAAACTACAGCCCTGAGATTCCCTGGTGGTCTCCCACCCAAATGCTAATCAGGTACAACCCAGTTTAGCTTCTGCACCCAAGCAAGGTGCTGTCTCTGACTAAGATTGGGGGTTTTAAAAACTGAGTATAATTTTCAAAGGAAACATTATCCAACAGAATTCCAAAGGAACTCTCATTCAACAGTATTTTTGACAGCAGTTTCTAGAAGTGATTTTTTTGCAGATGCTCACCATAGTTCTTCGGCTTCCTTCTGGGCTTGCTGTCTGGCTCTTTCTGCAAGAAGCTCCTCCGAAATCTGTTCATATGGCTTGTCTCCAGGAGCCTCTCCCATAATCCAAACCCAGACCTTGCCATCAGCTCCCTGAAGCCACTGTACATGTTTCTGGTTACCTGGAATAGCCATCCAAACACTTTGCCAGAAGGGGAACATCTCAAAGTCATCAATCAAACAACACAAGTCTTGAAATACAAATAATCAGAACTAATCACTAGGCCTGCACAAGGTTTTGAAGAAGAGCCTCATTTCAGCAAAGGTGCCTGCAAAGCATTCCTCTGAAGTTGCTTTGCAAAATGACATGGCCACCTGCTTCTGGAAAGGTGACCAGAGCAGCCAAGTCATTTCACTTTGCTGGAGAAAAGGGGTCCACGGTATGTAGAAGGGTCTATTTGTAGTTAAGGATAGGGCATGAAGAAGGTCTTCATCCCATGCAAAGTATTGTGACTGAAAAAACCCAAACACCATTCTGTATTTCAGTGGGGGAAAGGCCACTGCCTTCATGGCAAAAACAACCAACTTATGACCTCTTCCACAGCCCTTGTGAGCACATGAGTTGCTTCACAGAAAGAAAGAGGACCTCAAAAGGTAATACTAGCTTAAACCACATATCATTTAACATGTCACACTGCTACCGAACAAGCATTAGAATCAGCAGATGGCCATGTGGGATTTAACTGGATGTTTCAGTGATGTGAGCTAGCATTTGCCTTTTGAATAATGACACACCCCAATTCTCTTTGTCAACTTTTCTCCCTCCCTTTTCTGACTCCCATTTAAGTTGTTTGCTATCAGAAATGCCTCCTGGGCAACGAACAGCTCTGAAACTACATTATGCAGCTTTCTGACCAGCCAAGAGGACACCAGAAAACCTAACTGAAAAATGATTATTTTTGAAAGGCAGATGCCTTTACCCAAAATCCTGAGCATACTGAGGGTCTTTACAGGTAACTATGGGCATGTCCCTTCAGCAAAGGTGTAATGATTGCCTAGTCCAAATACTCAGACTCACAAGAGGTTGCTAAATGAAATCTGATTTATTAGGAAACTTATGACAAGTACAGAGAAAGCTGAGAATGACAGAAAGCGCGCCAAATACAAACTAAAAACCCTCGCTGCAAACATAACCCCGCCTCCCTGCCAGCAGAGCCACCCGTCCCAGGTGCTTGCAACCGTCAGCTCTTCTAGCCTGGGAAAGCAACCTTGAACACATGAGATAATCCAAATACATTTCGAGCTCGCAGCCAAGAGATAAACACATTCCCAGCAGGAACCATCCTCCCGGCAAAGATGAAACACGCATCCAGCTAATGACATGCGAAACGTTACGATGTACCAAGCACATTGAAACGGTGAACATGACAAAAGGAATGTTACCTTGTTGTGGTGCTGGAGCTTGAGCACCTCAATGGTGCCATGAGCTGTTGAGGTGCTGGAGGAAAATTCTGAGAGTGCCTTGGACTGCCAGAAGATCAAACCAGTCCATCCTCCAGGAAATAAAGCCAGACTGCCTACTTGAGGGAATGATATTAAAGGCAAAACTGAAATACTTTGGCCACACAATAAGAAGACAGGACACCCTGGAGAAGATGCTGATGCTAGGGAGAGTGGAGGGCAAAAGGAAGAGGGGCTGACCAAGGGCAAGGTGGATGGATGATATTCTAGAGGTGACAGACTCATCCTTGGGGGAGCTGGGGGTGTTGATGACCGACGGGAAGCTCTGGCGTGGGTTGGTCCATGAAGTCACGAAGAGTCGGAAGCGACTGAACGAATAAACAACAATAGTGAGGACAGTTAGTACTGACTAACTTGGGGGAAGAAAACAGAAAACTGGATAACTAGGAAAAGTCATGAAGAGTCAGAAGCGACTGAATGAATAAACAACAACAATGGGCACATCCATGCCACCACCAATTGGCTTCCATGTTTTTTTTTTTCCCAACCAAAATGATCTTCTTTACACTCAGTAGTCTTCAGCATATTTTATTTGTGCTCAGCCCTAGTCTGCATGGTCAAAGGCAGGGAACCCATGGAATTGTGGTCCACAGTATTTGGAAAGTACCAGTTTTCCTCCTCCCTGTTGTAAGATGCTCAGACTGTCCTGTCCTGCAGTGTCCAACTTAGGCTTTATTGTGGAAAAGGCTTGGGAGTAAAGAATGCTGATACTGTAGGTCCCACCAACTAGACAACCACAAAGTTGGGAAGGGAGTTATTCCCATTCCTTTGTGTAATCTCTCTGTTTCCTCTTTCAATCTAAACATACTTTGAAACATACTCTGTCACCATTTCCTCCCTCAAGAAAATCTGGATAGGTTGTGACTATATGTGCCAATAGGCATGGAATAATCCAGAAGAGACTTTAAAGGGCTGAACCACAACTATTGATAACCAGAAGAAATGCAGGTACTGCAGCTGTTGGACATCATTTTCTAAATTTGTCAGATCTGCACATTCAGGTTCTTGGAAATGCCTTTCCCAAAGTAATTCTTGAATTTATGTCCATATTTATGAAGGTGGAAAAATCAATAAAACACAAGTAGCACTTAGAGTGTGCAATGATCCTGCTATGTGCTGGCGGGGGATGGACCACCATGTGCTTTAAAAATATCTGCTGTCTTCAGTTTGTGATGTAATTATGCATTTCTGTTAATTTACTTGATTTCTTGGATTAACAAGGTACGAAGTATACAGCGGCTCTTGATAAGGATTCATAAAGTCTATCTCCTGCACTCTTAAATTATAAAATAAAATGCACCACTGTCTCTACTGTCACAAGCTAATCTTTTTCTGGATATAGGCTGATATGATAACCTTGCTTCCTGTATATAAAGGTTTAAAACTGGCTTCCAGAGAAGGAACAGTTATCACTCTTTTTCTTATTGATCCAGACTTTGTAGGGATACATAAACACTTTGTTACACCTTGCTGATTTGCAATTTTATGCCATCTTTTTCAAGTTATATACTGTTTTCTGATCTGTGGACTAGATGAACCTTGCTGAGAATAGCCACGCACAAATTTGGTGTCTCCAAACATAATGGACAAACTCTATTTATGTGACTGCTGAAGTCAACAATGACTTGAAGGTACATAATCAGTCAGTCAATCAATGACCCTAGTTGCATTACCTGAGGATTATGAGAATTGAAATCCAACACCTCTGGAGGGCAACAGGTTGGGAAAGGCTCTTTTCTATATCGTCTTACATCTTACATCTTTTTCCAAGAATAATGTCACCGTAGATCTTTTTTTTTCCAACTATTGTTCATGTGTGTTTACTTTATTCAGCTTTGACTTCCTTTTCAATACCTTTAGGATTCATTAGCTCTCATCTTTGATGAGACATATTTGTGGATTTGTGAGCTCCTTTTCATGCCTTATGCTTTTATATTCTTTGAATCGGGTAGTTAATCTGTTTCTAATACATAGGAACTGCCTTCTATTCTCCTTCCCACTCCTTTTTAAAAATTTCATTCCTCCATATGTTCTGTTTACTTTATGACTCTTATGAATCATTGCTGTTTTCCTATCTAGATGGTGTTATCTAGAGTTAGTTAAAACATAGAGTCTATGTTTTAAAATTCATCTGCTGATTGAATCAAGCAGTACCTTCTAATCTTTCTCAAACTTTCTTTCCCCAAATACACTCATCTTTATCTTCCTTATACCTACAGTTCTCACATCTTCCTTTATATTGTATTTATGACACTCTCATATTGTATCTTCCCTTACTGTTAAACTTATTTATTCTTCTACACATGTTTAGAGATACCGGAATGGAAACTTTCAGAATTCTGATAACGAACCTATTTTTAATTTTAAAAACTCCACAAACTGAAGAGTTTCCTATTAGTTGAACAGTCTACCTCTCATGGATTATAGTTCTAAAGGGAAAGGAAATGATGAAGAAAAGAATAAGAAGAAGCTACATGGGTTTGTACATGGTGAGCACCAAAATTGTATTAACCAAATTGTTGAATAAGCCACAATGGCCAGGTTCCATATTGCACTAAATGATAAACTGCGTTTTCTAAACCCCCATAGCACAAGACACTAGCCCATGATCAAATAAACTACTTTATGATTTAGTGCAATGTGTGACCTCCAGCTACTGATCTAAGAACTTTGGAAGAGCCTAAATAGAGCCCCCCAAGAAATTTGCAGAACAGAGCCTCAAGTCATATAGTAGTGACTGAGGTTGCAGGAGTTAGATTGCAAAAGATTCATATGGAGTAAATCTGTGTCCTTTCATCCATAACTTGCAAGTCTTCAATGCACCAAATAATTTGGGCCATTTTGCAGCCCATATATAGTAGCTCTGTGAAAACAGTAATGCCAATTATGAGAAATATTTGAAAATAATATGAAATATTTGTCAGCCCAGTAATACAAGGAGATTTTTGGCCCCAGACAGTAATATAATGTAACATTTTTACATTGTACAATTGCCTGGAGTCAAAAAAAGCTACTTGTATAACTGTGTTCCATAGGACAGGAAATATTTTTTAGGACTTCCATCCCAGGTAAATGACATTTTTTTTGGCCTCTGTGCATTCAAACTATCAATTAACCTGTGAGATTTTGTTTGTTTGCTTAATAAAAAAAAAATGTTTGGATTCAAGTTAAATAAATGACATTTGGGAAATATGTGGTTAATGAATATGTGGGGGTCACACGACAAGTAAGTTTGAGCAAACTAATAGAGCAGGAAATAGTTTAACTATACAGTGAAGTAAATGTGAGAACAAGACCCTTTATAGAAATTCATAATGCAATTATTGCCATTATAGATGGCTTTGCAAATGAACAATATTTATAAATAGATTAGCATCAAGCCAAACTGTAAGCATGAAAGTAAATTTCAGATCTCTCCTGGTGTATTCCACATCTCCTACTCTGGCTGTGAAAAATGACAACATTAATAATATAATTTCTAAAACAGAGGAGCTAAGTGAAACCTATTAGGAAAAAAAAAAGGAATTGTACCAGTGAGCCTGTTGAATTTTCACTATTTTGAATGTAACCTTCCAGATAAGCAGAAAAAGAACTTGGTGGGAACATTATGAAAGAATTCACAGTGGAATGGATTAATGCATAGAGTCTGACTGCATGTTTTGAACATATTCAATGGCAGTCTAGATCTCAAAATTATTATAGGGGAAGCCATTGATAATTGGATACTTCTTCTTTCAGGAGACAGTGTTCTCAGAAACTCCCTGCGTTTGAAAGAAATTGCAAAGAAGGCAGTTTTCAAGAAATGGTTCTTTACTTTTACAGCCAGCAAAACCCAGAGACAAATACATAATACTTTGGAATTATAGTTTTTCAAAATAAACTTTACTCAAAATTGATTTAAAAATCATATACTGTGTTAATGTTTTCAAACATTACTATAAATATGCTGAGGAACTACAAGTTTCCTTTCAGTCCTAGTTCTCCAAAAAGGTTTTGAATTTTCAAATCTGTAAATGTTTCCAGCCATGGCTGGACTCTTACATCTATTTATGAAGGAGTAAATGCCGTTGATCTCAAGGGAGATGAGTTAGGATGATATGCGGAGTTTTGCACTATACCTGAATCAAAAAAGAAGAAAGGCCGATATATGTTACCAAAGCCACAGATGGGCAACTTGAGATCGTGTGAAGCCTTTTTGAGTCTTTGGGATGGCCCAGCCCAGATGCTAATTACCTTTTCCACTGCCTGCCAGGTATCCTGATCCCATGTTTCTTGGGTTTTATATATCACAGTCAACATCTTGAATCCAGCTAACTAATTAGAACCTAGTGCAGTAGTCAAAGTGTATAAGGTTCAACCATGTAATAGCTAAACCTAGTCACACATGGAGCCTTCCAATAAAGGAAAAAAAAAAAACCCTCCCCAGTTCCTGATTAAAAGGAAAACAAAGAATCAGAGAACTATCTGCTTAATGATTAATTGCTCTGAGTGCCAGTGATTTGAGCCCATATCACAGAAATAACACTGTGGTAAATTCTGCTTTCTGCAGCCTAACACACAACACCAGCTTTCCATGAGACAGAAGGCTATGACTAATGTAACATGGCAAATGCACCCTTAGCACTGCTTGTAAATGTATAGAATCCTAGTGCTGAAACCATAATATTTGTCTGTCCTTTTCCAGTGCCTTCTATAACAGATTAATAGAAACTGCTTCTGGCTGAAATTCATAGCAATGAACTCCAGAAACAAGGCCTTAGAGAGCAATATCAAGTTCAAGATTCTGCTCTTTAAGATCATTCATCTCCAATGAACTGCCCTGCCTAATACAGCGCATAACAGATGCTGAGGTTGTTCTTTCCTACCTCATGTTCTCAAAAACCCAAGATTTCTTTTAAAATTTCAGATTGTCTTTTGCAAAAGATAAACATTAATCCACAGTGGACCGTGCTCAGGTTATTTTCTTATGAAGATCTCTGGAACTCTGCAGACACCTTTAGCACCATCTAGGTATGTTGGGTGGCAACTTCACACATCTGGAAGAGATTTGGCCCAAATCACTACTATTTTTTCAAACATCTTCCTTCAATTGAAGGAAAATTTCAATTGCACCTTCTACTAAAACTTATTTGCTTGTTCCACCAGATGTTGTCAGTGACCTCTAAAGCACAAAGAACATTGGAGAAGGGCCTTACTGAAAATTTTAGGCAGAAAAGTTGCAGAGGTATCTGTAAATAAATGGAATGAAACAATTCCCAGATTACAAATAAAATAATGTTTCAACCTTAAAATAGCAGAACAAGAAGTAGAAGAAGGAAAGGAGATTGGGCTAAAATCTAATAGAGCTCTCTTGGGAGA
This sequence comes from Candoia aspera, assembly GCF_035149785.1. Classification (NCBI taxonomy): domain Eukaryota; kingdom Metazoa; phylum Chordata; class Lepidosauria; order Squamata; family Candoiidae; genus Candoia; species Candoia aspera. The sequence goes on along the minus strand of NC_086158.1, from coordinate 95,341,126 downwards.
GATAGCTTTGATTGTATAAAACTGTAATCAAACTCAACTCTGGTCTGTGGTCCACGAGATACATCCTGGGCCTTCCACGTGGGCCAACTCCTTTCTGATTCACTCAGGAAAGCAATAAAAGGATTGCTCTATTTGTTAAGTTAGCATGGTTTGCTGGATTTTTCCAGTCATTCCTACTTGATGGTACAGCCATCATATGGAAAACCATATGGAACCTGCTTCTGAAGTGCACACAGACAAATGCACATACTTTTCTACAAGTGAAGAGTTGTCTTTTGTTGCTTTGCCCGACTGCCTGTCTCCTCTGGTAGTTCCATCAACTGGAAGAAAGTTCAGTGTTTGCACTGTATGTGCACAGAGGCCTCCTCTAACTGATGGAAACTGCTGTGGGAGAATTCAGAGTGAGAAGAGGCACCTCAACAACCCATAATAAATGCTGGCAATCTGGTCATGCAAGTTCGTACTGAACACAGATTCCTGGGAATGGAAGAATAGCCAAGCCTGCATCCCCATTACTTAGAAGAAGGACCTGCAACAGAACCAGAAGCTATAAGGGATTGGATCAATTTCTAATGGCACCTTCTACCTCTGCCCTATGGCCAGTTGCATGGTTGATATTTAGATCTGGCAAACAGCAAGCCCAAAGTAAATTGGCAAATTGTCGCAGTGGCACAGAACATAAAACATTTGTCTCTAGTTGTCAGTGCGAAGTCTGAAAGTCCCAGGGTGCTCTGCAACCTGTCCGTTTCTTTGTTTAAAGAAGCTTGCAGTAGGTGGCTGCTGCAATGAAGTGTGCCAGTGGCACATACCAGTATAATCAGACATTTTTAGACAACGTAAGAAAACCCATTTCTAGCCCTGACAGAAGTCAAGTGGATGCAAGAGACATGCCTCTCTCATTTGATGCCTATGTTCATTTGCATTCATGCTGCTAATTAAAAGCTATGTAAAATAAAGGGCTGCAGTTGACGAAATATTGCTGGAATCAGCTTCTTGCAAGCAGGCTTGTTTATCATTGTTTTTGGCAATTACTGCACCCCTGACGAATCTCAATTGCTAGCCATCTTCTCTGCCTCTAGAAATTGATTCCCTTTTGCAGAAAGTCTATTGCAAGCCCAACTGGATACCACATCTCAGAGATATACCTCCCATTAGACAAAGTTGCAACACTCAGCCAAATGCAGCATTCAGGTACTTTTCCATCATCCTATTGTATGGCAGATTAATTGCTAATTTAATTAAAATGTAACCAGATAGTGGCTTAGGAATCTCTGGGAAATTAAAGCACTTCTAGACTTAATAGGATTTCCTGATAAAAACTGATGCAGGAAGCTTGTATAACATGATGCTTCTCCCCATTCCCCCCTCCCCAGTAGGGCTAGATTGTTAGTGCACAGGGCTTCTTTTACTTTTAATAGGACAATCCATCACAATAAACATGTACAATTATTGCCTAAGTGTACAGTCAAAAAATTCTACCATCTAATTTTTTGTAAAGTGTGGATTAGCAATCTGAAACTTGTTCCACAGTTATGGATGTCCTCCTCCTAGAGATACATTAAAAACCATGATGGATGATGATGATGATGATTGTCCTTGGTAGTACTTAGCTAGGGCAAGCCTCCTTTTTTGACCATGACCTGAAGTACTTCAACCTTCTAAGAGCCAGGGGAGATATATCTGATGGTGTGGTGACATCTCTAGTTGCAAAGCTAAATATATTGGCTTCTCATTGTGGAGGAGGAGGAGGAGGAGGAGGAGGAGGACTTACTATAGTAAGGGGTCAGTCACAAATGTATAACACAAGCCTGCCAGAACCCAGCTGGACATCTCCAAATTCCCACCCCCTTTACCAGAGTTCTAGGTTATCTGTCACCTCAACTCAGAGAGTTCCATCCGAGGCAAGTAGCTAAGCTTCTACCACATGTTTTATTGGAAAGATGTCCCCTTTCTCACATTTCTCAGGAGGGGGGCAGAACAGGAGACTTTTCCCTTCCCCAGGACTAGGCTTATCAATAAATGGCTCCAGTTTTTCCTATAGGCAGGATCATCAGGCTCAAGCAATTTTAGATTCTGTAATTCTAGTCCAAACCCAACACTGGAGTTACAATGAATTAAAAAAAAAAAGAAACCATAACAAAGGGAGAACTTGGGGATTAAGAAGCTTAACTAAGATACAGGAGCTCTAGATCTACATTTACAAGCATTCATTACCAGACAGGCAAATGAGGAAACAGAGAGACCGAAAACGTGAGTAAACTCAAAACCACATGACTGAGCAAAGCAGCAGTGAAAAGAAACAAATTATTTGCTGGCCGTCCTGCCTATTCATTTCATGTCAACTTTATTCTCCTGGTTCCAGTTTTTCCAGGGCTTTTGGGCAGAGAGACCTGCCTAGTCATGAAATATGCTCTTCCATGAAGCCAATTTAGTGGCCTGCTAGAACCACTGAAATGGAGCAGAGCTTATAACACAGCGGAGAAGCTGGCACGTAAAAAGAAAATTATCTTAGATAGCTTCAGTGAGCATGCCAGAGAAATACAGGTTATGGATCTTACACACTCAGCCCTCCCAAGCATAAAGAATCACACACTTAGACAGATTAGGTTGAGATAAGTAAAAGAATTTCTTGCTGACTTTATTGTTGCTTCTGTTACATCCATCTTGGTGGAAAAGTTGAAGTTCCTTTGTTCTTCTTTTCTTTCTAAATACATAGTTTGCCCTAAACTCTCAGCCCTCTAGCTGCCAAGAGCTGTGTGAAAGAAAGGGGCAGAATCCCTCATCAAGGCCCAAGCACATGGCCCTGATGAAGAGAGCAGGGGAAGGGGAAAAGAGAGGGAAAGAGGAAGTGGGAGTGGCAACAAACAGCTTCCTCAGAGTTGCAGTGTGGGACAACTCAATTTACCTGCTAATTCACATGCTAATGAGGCATGCTGGATTTTGCCAGGACTTCCAACATTCCAGTCCTTGCTTCACTCAGGACCAGCATCCAAATTGGAATGGGGGGGGGGGTGGACTTCTAGCTGTCCCTTGCAGCTTAAATTCCATCCCTGCCTTCAACTGGAAGAGGACCTGGGACTTGTGGGGGCTATAAAGTGCATGGAGTCACTAACTAAGTGAAGGCCCCTTCATCCACTTGCAGATCCTTAAAATCTATTTTGCCTAATTTTAGATCAAAAGGGGGAAGAAAAAAAATATGCTGGTAAAAATAGGTTACTTTGTCAAGTATGTTTGTATTCCAGGAGCCACACAGAGACCATGTAGGCTTCCTATCCTTGGCCTGATCTGAGAGTAGCTGTTTGGAAATATGACTACTGCATCACTGTCAAGTCCAGTCTTGTGTTTTTACTGGATCAGTTCTCAAAACTGTGCTGGTTCCTTGGTGATACAAGCTCCAAGCCGAGTATAGAAATATGTGTAATAGTTGTTAATGCTATAATCAATACAGACTTTTTCTCAGACCCCTACCTCTTCCAAGATAAAGTCCTATTCATGCACAAAATTATTAGAAAAAAAAGAACAAGGATATCCCAGTTGAAATTATTCTAGTTCTCCAAAGTTTAGTACCTCACTTTGTCATCAAGCTAAACAATTCAATATTGAAGTAAGACGAATACACTTTTTAAAGTATGGGGCATTGTAACTAAAAATGCATTTTTATTATGCCATGTATTTAGCACAAGTTTTATTTTGATAGTCTATGTATTCAAATATATATATATATATATATATATATATATATATATATATATGTGTGTGTGTGTGTGTGTGTGTGTGTGTGTGTGTGTGTGTATGTATGTATGTATGTATGTATGTATGTATATATATATATATATATATATATATATATATATAAGCTGTTCTGAGCCCTAGGTGGATAGACTAAGGATCCAAATGAATAAGCATATAATGAGAACAGGCTGAACTCATATTTATAAAGCCAAGTTTTCATTCTCATTGTTAAAATATTTCAAGCATTTTTCCCTGTAACATTCTGTGAGAGCTGTTTGTGCATTTGAAATGCACTTCATCAGCACTCAGTGGTCTAGATCAGAGCTAATCATGCCTCTTTGTCATACTTTGGGCAAAATGAAGGATTGAAACAAATCTTCATTTTCTCAGCCAGTCAGCCCTTCTAACTAGCCACTTCTATGCTCTCCCCCATGAACTGATGCAAAAGTCCAAAAAGATTACAGCAGAAATTTACACATTCTCATGGGTTTGGTACTTCCATTCTGAAGGAAAGGAGGATCTTGCAATCCACTGTTCCTTGTCCAATTTTGCTGATTTCCAATTTTCTCCCTACCAGCATCAGCACCAGCACCAGGAGTCACAGTATTCAGTGGATGAGGACACATGGACAGTAAGAAGCTGCAGTAAGAGCTGATATTTCCTACTACCTTCACCAATCAAACTGATATCTAGCTTCCCATCTTAAAATACTGCATGATTGAACAATATCCAAATTGTATTCTGCATGCATGGTAACCCATCATCCCATTCCTTATTAATGTTTAGCCAGTTTCTACTTATTCTTGTAAAAGCCCCTTTCCTAACTCTTATGGATTTGTTTAACAGCTCTTGCTTAGCCTTCAGATTATTATTATTATTATTATTATTATTATTATTATTATTATTATTATTTCCAGTAGGAATCATTTATGAATACCTGAAAAATTATTCAGTAAGAGCATTTGGAACTTTGGGAGTTAGAGTTCCTAGGTGACTTGTATTTTAAAAGAGATGGCTTGGAGGCAATTTGTGTTTTATTTACCCTACTGAGGAACCAATTTATTCATATAAAGAACACACCACATTATTGATGAATAGCTCGCACATGTATAAATTATGACCCTTGCAGGTGAAGTACCTGTAAGTAGACTCCTAGTAAGAATTAGATTGTTCTTACAAGTATTTCCCCAGAAAATATTGCATTTCATATAATGGCATGCTATTCATAATTAAGAATGCATTGCAGAATAAAGAGCCAGATGTGAGGTTCACAGATTTACAGAGCATTATGCATAGCATTCCTTCTAAACACAGGAGGAGCACAGGGCAATGACTATAGGACTGTATTCGCACCTTGCTTCTGAGATTTGAAGACACAAAGGATGGGTAGCAAGCAGCCTAGTAGTGCAATACTGAGGTAACCCTTACACACAGACATGCACACACCCATACAATAATAAGATTACAAACTTGCTTCCAGCATTTCAGAGGAACAACACTTCCAGTATGGAAATATTCCTACTTGTTCTGTCTTCCTTCTTTCATTCAGAAAAATCTGCTTATATTCTCCAGTGTGTCTCTCTGCTTTGGTTTTCAGTCCAAATAGGGAAGGCACAGATCGTTTTCCTGTTGTGATTTTCTATGTGTCTCGGTCCTTCTCTATGACCCATTTGGATTCTCATTTGGCAAGCACTTTCCGAGTAGAAATTATGAGTAGCACTGGTCAAGCAGGACAACTCCATACAGCTGCTGCATGACCACTGGGGTTTTTTTAAAGGCATTTGCCAGCAAGTTCCTTCAGACATTTCTCAGATTTCAGGTGTTCCAAACCTTTCTATTTATTTAATGTGTTAACAAAAAAATTGATGGCAACTCATGCTGCAAAAGACTATATTTGTATTCTTAATGTTTGTTTTTAGTTATAATTGCCCTATGACCAATGTGTGTTTTCTATATACCTTTTTTTATATTCCCTATTTTTTTAATATAATATATTTGTAATATGTATGATGTGCTGCCATACAATAAATAAATAAATAAATAAATGTGTTAGCAAAAAATGTAGCAGGGAGACATTTTCTGATTGTTTGGATGATTGGGCAAAGGACAGTTCTTGTCCCCCAGCTTTCAAAGCAGACAAGCAAGGGGACAGAGAGGATTTGACCTGTTCTAAGTAGTGGGCATGGTCAGCTTGAGCTGCAAGATCAGGAATTCAGACTTGAACAGAAGGCCTGACAGAAACCTTACTGGCAGATAAGGGGCAGCTCTAAGTACTGGTTAGTACTGGGGTACAAGCTGTGGATTACAGAGTGCTGGACAGTTCCCAACACTGGTTATACCAGGTTGTTGTATATTGGTTTAGTCACTTCCGACTCTTCGTGACTTCATGGACCAGCCCACACCAGAGCTTCCTGTCAGTCGTCAACACCCCCAGCTCCACCAGGGACGAGTCCGTCACCTCTAGAATATCATCCATCCACCTTGCCCTTGGTCGGCCCCTCTTCCTTTTGCCTTCCACTCTCCCCAGCATCAGCATCTTCTCCAGGGTGTCCTGTCTTCTCATTATGTGGCCAAAGTACTTCAGTTTTGCCTTTAATATCATTCCCTCAAGTGAGCCGCCTGGCTTTATTTCCTGGAGGATGGACTGGTTTGATCTTCTTGCAGTCCAAGGCACTCTCAGAATTTTCCTCCAACACCACAGTTCCAAAGCATCTATCTTCCTTCTCTCAGCCTTCCTTATGGTCCAGCTCTCGCAGCCATATGTTACTATGGGAAACACCACAGGACGGCTCAACTATCATGTTCAGGACCTTGGACAATTCCAGGTACTGTTTACATTGGGAGTTCTCAACTGTAAATCACAGTCCAAATTACATTATTGTTTACTAAGTGATTTTTGTTCTTGCCAAATCCTATCCCCAGTGATATTATTAGTTTTATTTATGGAGGAGTTTACACAAATTCATCTCTCATGCTAGAGCATCATGGTATTGCAAACTCTGAGGCTTTCCTGAATAGTCACAAGCAAGATCTAGATGTTGCATCAGTGGCAATATGGACTTCACTGAGGCTTTCAAAATAAACTGCAATTCAACTCAGTTATTAGTTCCTTCATTTTAAGAGTTTCCTATATTTAAATGGTTGCTATGTTTTATAAGTACTGATGTCAGTGACATTGGTGACAAATGCTCTCTTAGAAAGATGCAAATGTTTACCCAGTCAAAACCCAGTCAGATGCTGCAAAATTCCACAAGATTATTTCCTAAAATCAGTAATTCTCTTAGCATCAGTGAAATTGCTCTGGTCATCCTGTGTAGCCCCTCAAAATCAGATTTTTTTTAAAAAAAATGCTTTAATCATTATATAATTGATGACAGCAGTTGATTAACGCAACTGTTCTGTTAACAAAAATAGATGGCATGGCTAATTAGTGACATAATCAGACTATTACTTGAATTCTATAATTTTGACACAAGCTATTTGTTGATGAGCAATTGAATGGCATGGCCCAAAGCCAATAATTCCATTCAATAATCTTTGAACAATTGGTTTGCTAGTTATTTAATTTCAGACACATGTAGACCATGTACTACATTCCATGTAGACCATGGAATGTCCTCCATGATGTGGTGTATCTTCAGCGATGTTGAGACTAACGCTGGAGGAAATCAGAGTCCTGGTAGGGTTACTCTTGGTGATAAAGTCAAAAGGAGAGGGGGAAAGCTAAAAGTAATCCACGATGGTGGAGCACTGCTTGTATGAATGAAGCCAACCAACTTAGGAAAAGAACTTCCAAAATCAAATTCAGATGAAGGCAATGGCCAAATTACCTCTGTATTGTTGCCAAGACACCTGTATGGACTTGTCTCAAACATCTCAAAAAGACTGGGCCAGATGGGCCAGATGATGAGACTCAGTTTGGGGCATGTGATGCAAGCAGGTGATGGATTCAAAGGAGGAGAATGCAATGAATAAGTCGGATGGCAGATTCAAAAAGATTACTGTCATGAACTTTAAAAAAAACCCTCTGGATTGCCGTTAGACACAAATTATCACTTTTACCAGAATCAGCCCCAATTTGATGGAATCTAGATAACTATCTGGCTGCTACTTCAACCTGTAAGCTGGAAGGAGCACGGAGACTGTGATTGTGATTTTCTCTTAGTCACTTACAGGCTGTCTAAATGATGGGACAGAGTTCTAGCACATTTCCTTCTCCTGTGAAATGGGAACACCACAAAGGTTAAGTCAGTTGTGTAGAATCCACCCTTCTCCCATCTCTGGATCAAGATATAGTTGCAGGCCATAGAGAATAAATATTTCATATATAAATACAGAGCTTTTTCCCTGTCTCCTCTGTAGTTGTTTTTCTCCCAAATAAAGGCAACCTCAAATCAAGTGCCAGCAATGGCAATGGCACTGATACACTTTTCTTGGCAGTGTTAGAAAGTAATCTGCTGCTGCCTTCCTCCAGGATGTTTTTCCAACTTTCCAGCCTAGCCTACAGTCCTGAAATTCCCTAGTGGTTTCCCACCCATATACTAACCACAACCAACCATGCTTAGCATATGAATCAATCCAATTCAGCTAGGTGTCACTGCCTTTCCCTGTGTAAACCTAGAGTTAAGGATGGAAGAGTTTCTTTAGAAGGTGTAAATAATCATAAAATGCTGGAAAATTGAATGACAGCCAGTAGAGGATTTCCTGAAATCCTTCCCTTCCTTTTCTCTATCTTTGGTAAATAAGAAAATGAATGAACCAGGGAACAGTACTGTGTATTAAAAAGCAGACTAGGTATCATTTATGTATGGAAAAGTGACTGTCAGAAGTAGAACCAATGATGCTATGAGCATGTTGCACCAACATTTTTCAGCGTTGCTGTACACTGTTCATTTCTGGCCCAAGACCTTATTCATGCTGTTTTGCTGAACAGAACTGAGCCTTGTTCACAGTGTTTTAACCCTGCCCAAGAAACTAAAAAGCAGAATTTGAATAATAAATAAATAAAATTGAGGGGGTGGGTGGGTGGAGAGTGCCTACAAAAATGCAAGAATCTTGCTGAACCCCTTTCCATTCTATTTAAATATGGCAAGAAAGAAGAAAGGATGAAGGAAACACCATCAAGTTCATCATCAAACATTCCCCAGAACCTTGTTCTCTTTGTTCCTTAGTATCACTTCTGCCTAACTCCTCTCTGCCTCTACCCACCCCCCTTTCAGTAAGATTTGGTATTTGCATAGCCTGTGTTGTACCCATTCCCAAGTAAGGATGAAATCTCCATATTCATGCCTAAATGCACTCCCAATGAAGTGATACCATTTAGGGAGAGGAGAAATATCTTTCAGCCCCATTCCAGGTCAGTTGACCCCCATAATTTCATCCATACGTGGTTAGGCTCACTAGCTTCCTATAGTTTTAGATGCTGCTAGTTATATTATTTATCTGATATTACAAACAAATCATCCGTCTAGGCAGTAGGTGTGCCAGTCAAACAGGGAGGGAAGTCATATTTAAAGGGGAGAAAATTGTCACAACTAACCGTATTCCTACCAGCCAACATGCTCACCCTAATTTTGGAAATTAAAATGTGTCCAAAGCAATCTCATGGATGCATTACTTTTGAACCCTAAATCTGGGTTCAAAACATTTAATTTCAACATGCTTAATTTCCCTCCTTTGTATTCATTGGATTCATGGGCAACTGATAGGGAGAAGAATATATAGATTGTATACAACTTTGCACAGTAAACGAACGACCCATGGAGAACAGGGAAAAAAGCCAATCTTACTCTGTTGGAATCTCCTTGTCCTCTTCAGACCAACCTCTCCCTCTTTGCATTCTTCCTCTCTTTCCTTCCATTGCCGGACCTGCTCTTCCCTCATCTTGTAAAAGAGGATGTGTTTCTGTTCTTCATTCAGTTCAGCCAAAAGCTCAGGATCGATGTACAAATCTTGCAAAATTTGCTGCAGCATGGCAGACTGGGAAACCAAGCTGCCCCACAGGTAGAGCTACAAAACGGAAGGAGGAAGAAAGGATGCTAAATTCAGAATAACTGAAGTCCCATCCAAGCCAACAGAATGACAATTTAAAGCTTTTCAGAACAAACGAGGGAAAAACGAAAGAGGGGAGTGATCCTTCTTGGACAAGTTGTGGATTTCCCCCTGGTCTGCTTGCAGTCCTTTAGTGACCACCAAACTAATTCCTGGCAGTTTCACCCATCAAAAGATATTCCGGAGGAAAGAAGGAGCCAGAGCGTGGCAGGTTGGTGGCATTACAAGAAAGGATTCTATTAAATTGGCCCAAAAGACAGAAAAGAAACATGAGAGATTTGCTTTTGTGATTTCCCTGCAGAATTTTTAAAAATCAGAATATGGCGCTTTGTTCCTGCTCGGTGTGTGGTACAAAACAATGCATTGCTCTGAGCGTACATCCCTCTGCTTTATTTTTAAATCTGTGATGTCATGGGTAAAAGTAACAACTACACCAGTGATATCTATGTCAGTCCAGTGCCCTTTGGGAACTGATCCCCCCTAAGAAGAGGCTAAACACCTGGAGGCATTCATTGCGGCTCTGCTTGCCAGGCACTGTAACACATGCCACCACCCACTCTGTCCAAGGTGATGTTTAGTTACTGCCAACACACACGGTGATTCAGCATTCCCTAATTAAAGAGGATTTCTCGACTTGCAGAAAGGGACGGAGAGACAGAGGAAGGCTGCCTTACAAAACCCATAGGGTAGGTAATTAATATTAATTTAGCAAAAGCCAGCCTTTGGCAGCTCAGAGTGCACTAAGCCTTTTGCCCGTCCGTCTATTTTCCATTTCACAGAAAGAGAGAGGAAAGAAGATTGCTTTTTAAGCGAATGGTGACCTTTGTCTGTTTACTGGCATTTTGCTGCTCTTAATGAAATAGTATTGATAGCCCTTTAGAATCTCTGTTAAAATAACTTGGATGCCACCATTTATTGCCCCCAACAATCCCTAGGTGTAAAGCAGTATAATACAAGATTTCAGTTTCCAAAAGCAACCAGTAGCCAATAACTTTATTAAGCCCACTCAGAATGGCGTGAAATCAGACACAAATTCTCAGGAGGGAATGGACCTGCGTAGTCTGATTTTTCCTGTTTCGTAGTCTACCTTTAGGTCCCATTTGAAGATGGCAATTGCAGACTGAATAATTTGCACCTTTATATGCACCTCTAAAGTTACACATAGGATTCTAAGATAAAGAAACAACACTTTACCCTAATTAACAATAACCCCAGATCTTGCCTAGATCAAACTTCAATACTGAAATTGTAGTTACAGACTAGACTGGGAAGTTAAAGAAATCTTCTGAAATAATGCAATGGAAAATTTCTTCTGTACTGTTGCCAAGAAAACATACTGAAAGTGTCTAGGCGTTGAATTTGACTCCACTTTTTCTTTTCCTCTTCTTTTTTTTAATAATTCAGGCAAATTCCATTTCAAAAAAACTAGATATATACACAACCACCTGAAGCCAGGCCATCAGTGTTCTTGAATATATAATAACTTTAATAGTTGATGGGGTACTTTAAATGATACCAACATGCATTCAAAATAGTTTATCATAACAGCCATATGCAGACATTTATTTGCATGAACATAGGGTTTAAAAGGTCAGGAGAACATTGGGCTTGCAAATAAGCTGGGTGTCCTTCATTATCAGCCATATTGCAGAGGGCAGCCAGAGTCAATCCTGGGGAAAGATGAGCTCCTTTAAAGTGTTGCAGACAGAAGTTTGTTTGCCCTCCCAAGTGTTGGATACATTATCATCATTCCTGGTGCAGAATAGAGGAAGGATCACTTAGTGTCCTACTGGCCATCTCCATTTTTGCTACTGCTGTGTATATTAAAGGGTTAAAAATGGAATAACCAAAATCCATTCATTTTGGGACTCTCCATGCTAATTACCCCCAGAATTGTTTCCAGTGGCTCAGGAAAGTTCTGTGCCTTTTTATACTGTAAATAATACAGTAGATATCAAGATAATGTTAATTCTTGCCTGTGGTTAATGTGTACATCTGTGCCAGTTAATTATTTTTGCCCTTGCTAATGTTTGGTAAATCATAAAGCTATATATTTTTCTAGCTGAGCTGAGTGGTTTTCTCTGACCTTGTAGAAAGTAGGGAATCTGACCATGATGCAGGAACTTTACCTAGGCAAAAGGGGCTGAAACATTTTTTACCTAGGTAACATTTAGAATTGGCTCAGCAGACATCTCCCTGATTCACTGGAGTATAAGAAGGGAGGAGGAAGTTCAACACAATCAGGCTTGCAAGATTCTGTAATTATAGCCAGTCTCAATAAAAGTAGTTTTAGCCTTCCTGTGGAGTTGATTTCCTGGTCTGGTCTACCTGGTGGATCTGACAGATCTGGATAAAGGGATTGACTACGAGTATCATGGGTGCAAACTGAAGTGGACATTCCCAGAGTGATCTTCAAACACAAAGCACTTTTTTCTGAATTATTTCAGAGTTTTGCATAGCCCTTCAAAACGGAGTGGTTCAAAACCAAGATGGAGATATTAGTCATCAAGCTGAAGAATTCCTAAAGTTAGTAGGGGGGGCAGCCTCTCCCCAAGGAGAGGAAAAAAACACTACCAAATGAGAACTGATTATTTTCAGGATCCATGGAATTTTCATTGTCAGAAATTGAATGCAGGAATGTGGAAACTCATGGCAAATGATTTGTGCAATTAAAGGTGAATATATTGGAAGATATTGTTGCAGTTTCCCCTTTTTATCTAACAACTGTCTAAAAACAGTGGGAATTATTGTTAAAGAGCACAGCAACTGTATCCCATAAATTAGCCGGTATATCTGCCAAAGGCGGTGTATGCAGTGAAGACAGGTATTCTCACACATCTGCACATTTCTTTGTTACATGTTATATATTTCCATAGGATGTGGAGAACCAATGGATCAACATTCGGTTGATCCAAAAAAGAGGACCCGGCACCCATGGTAAAATCCTAGGAAGAAAAAAGGGGTGGAGAAGCCATTTCTTACCATAGTTGACAGCCAAAGATACAGTAAAGCTACCTTCCATGACAGAGATGACTTGCAGATACTTAATCCCCCCCATTCTTTTGCACTGTTAGCTGATATGTTTTAAAAAAAAAATTTAAGAAGTGCATGCTACAGACCCCGTCGATAAGAGAATTCGATCTGGCGGGGTCCAGGAGGCAGGATTTCTCTGCAGTAGCACCCGCCGTCTGGAACATCTTGCCCCTGGTTAGCCCCATTGCTCCTGGCCTTCTGGAGGAAGTTAAAGATCTGGCTGTGCCACTGGGCTTGGGGCAGGGAGGAGAATCGCTATACTTGGGGCTGGCTAGTGCCTTGAAGTGCCCCTCCTACGCAAGGATTGAATGAGACCATAGCCATCAGGATTTTATTATATTTGGTAGCTCTGTGAAATTGTTTTATAGTGTGTTTTATATTGAAAATTTATTATATATTTATTGTTTTGTATTGTAAACCGCCCAGAGTCCCTCTGCTCGGAGGAGATGGGCAGTGACAAATTTGATATAAATAAATAAGTGGAGATTTGCTTGTCATTATTAAGGAAAAAAGAAAAGGGCACTTTGCTTGCACATGTGGGTCAAGAGTTTATATTTGGCAAAAGCAATCTTGAGATGATGCAAGAGAAATTTATTTATCTCCTCTCAGCCAGCATCTACCAATTTTGGATGCTGTCTCTAATGGTATAATAATTGGTTGCTACCTAAGAACTTTGGGGGTACCATGTGAAGATGTTTTATTTCTTCAGGCATTTCAGTTTGTGAAATCCCACAGCTTTATACATTTGCTATATTATGGCTGTTGGACCATTCCATTCCATTCTATTCGCTCTTAATGAATTGAACTGTTGATACTGCTACACATTTCCCTTGAATCTAAATTTGACAAAAGATAGACTATTCTTGTTTCAGCTAAATAATTTTAAAATCTTCCTGTTGGGTCCCCTTGCCCACCAGCACTGCAGAGCCAATTTTGGGCATACTCGTTGGAAAAGAATAATGTTTTGTTTCAGGCAGTTGCCAAATATGTTTTCTTTAATTAGACTGATTGAGATGGATGTGGTGGTTTCACAAGAAGCTCAGCCATTGGCTCTACTTTCCATTTAGAACCAATGTACATTTATATCCCACGTACATTAGGATACAGTCTTTCTGATTCCCTACACCCTCTAACAAAAAAGTGGGTCGCTTCACTGAAAGTGGGGAAGCTTGCACCAGGTTGTTTACAAAATGGTTTTCTGAAACTTTAGCAGTTGGGGAACCAACTCTTACACCTCCTACACATCCTCATCTAAAAACTGATGATTCCCATATTGAGCAAATAGGGTTTTATGGGCCGTTTCTGTAAATTAATGTACAGCTGGCCTTGGGGAAGTATGAGAGAGATAGGGATGGTGGAAGGACTTGAAGAAGTAATTACACAGTCCAGAGATTGAAGCATGAGAAATAAACTCAAAATCACCCCATTTTTATTTTGTTTAGTATAAGGTAGGATGAACTTGGGCAGGCTTATTGTTACTGTTATTGTTCTAGAGCTAGTTTGGTCTAGTGCTTAAGGCACCAGGCTAGAAACCAGGAGATGGTGAGTTCTAGTTCTGTCTGAGGCACGAAAGCTGGCTGGGTGACCTTGGGACAGTCACTCTCTCTCAGCCCAACTCACCTCACAGGGTTGTTGTTGTAGGGAAAACAGGAGGAAGAAGGAGTATTAGGTATGTTTGCCACCTTGAGTTATTTATAAAAATAATAAAGGCAGGATAGAAAATAAATAAATAAACAGCTAGCTAGCTAGCATTCCCAGAATCTCTGCTGTGCCTATATCTCGACCTGGCCTATTTTGAAAGGCTGAAGGTTCTACAAATAGTCTTCCTGAGTAAGGAATACAAATATTCAGAAACAAAAAGTTTAAAAAAGAAGAAAAACTTTGTACTTTAAATTCCCACCACTCTTTTCTACCTAAAAAGTGTTTTTGGCTCTCACTACCCTGTCCTGAACTGTGTTGGGAATTTTCATGTCCGTTATAATAGCTAATGAAGTTTCTGGTATTTCATCTAGATCTGTTTACCTGGTTGCTATAGTCTTAGAATATGGTGAAATAGGAAAAGTGAATCCAAGGAAGGAAGGAAAGGAGAGAAAAACAGGGTGTTGCACAAAGTTTGCTCAACCAAAGCCAAACTGGGCTTCTGAATGGTGTGCCAGGGGCCACATACCAATGTGACCAGGACAGAACTAAATTGCATTTCCTTTCATTACATTTCAATGTAATTAAACTTAATTACAGCAATGGTCACTACCTTCCAATCATGCATTTAATAAGTTTCCCCCTCTGTCACATTCTCATTTACAGTTGATAGCAGCTTGGAACACTGCAACCAAGAGTCTCAGTTGTTGAATCCAGCCATGGGCTAAGACTAAGCAAATTCCAGGGGGAAGAAGCAACATTAGGAGGGGAGAGCCGGACTTGTGGAAGGAATGAAAGCTGAAGCTCCTCAATAATTTGAATTAGCCACCCAACTCTGTTTTCAGGCCTCTAGCCATTCTTTGCTACTGTATAACCTTGATTCTATAACTTCCTTTTCTCCCCTGCCCAAAAAAGGGCAGTTTTTTCTGAATGTGCCTTGAATGTGTCCATTTGATTGCTGCCATTGTACATTGCATTTAGTGACACTCTGCTAGCACAGCCATTTTTTATTCTGAAAGCCAAATTGTTGAGAGTCCTGCCATATGTAAGAGCTACCTAAAGAATTTAGGAAACAGTGTACAGAGACTATGTTTATATCTCAGTGTTAGAAAAACCAGAGTAGCTCCTGTAAATTCATCCAGCTTTTTAAGTCAAAGTGACTCGGGTAAGAAGGTTAGTATTTTCCTTACCGATTAAATTAAGAAGTTATTCCAGCTAGCATTCAAGTGCAAGGTGGTGTATCATAACAGCTGAAAGTTTGTGTGAGTTTATTTGTCATGAACACACTAGGCAACCTTAGGTAAGATTAGATTGTAAAACAGGGAATACAAGTGGAGAAGATCAGTGGAGGAAGGTCTTCAAGATTGATGGGAGCTGAGCATCTCAAAGACACAATAGAGGGTCTTCATCAACCACACTGGATCCAGACTAAGTTAGCTGCATTTAGAGTCCATTGGACAAGATGGGCTAGTTACTTATGACTTGTTCAATTGATTACAGGACAATGTACAGATTTCATTCCAATGCTCAATGATCTGGGAGAAAGTTCTATTTAATCGCCTGGAACTTAGGACACTTCATTTAAGGAGTCTGCTGCAATCCGAAAGGAGCTCTCAGTAATCCCATAATATTTGCTGAAGAGTTGAACTAATTTATTTCTGGCTTACCTGTGGTGTAGTTGAAGTACAATTGAATTTGTCTTCTCTTTGTAATATTGCAGTGAAGTGGAGCTTGCACACGATCCATTTCTGCATCTACAGGAAATCTCATCACACCTCATCACACCTCCCGGATTTGGGGTCTCAGTCTGAGGGCTTTACAACTCCTCCACCTCATGGGAACTTCTTGGATGTTTAATCAATTAATTTATCTGGATGTTTAATTATTAATTTATTGACAAATGCACACGACATGGACATGGATGGGGGGCGGGGGAGAAAGAGATTTTGAACAACTTATTTTATTGCTCTTTTGCACTGAATGGGGAAAGTAGATTTTTGTTATTGCAGTGAGTGCAACAGCCTAGAAGAGAACAGTGATTTTTGTTCCTTGAACTCTGGGTTACAAGGTGAAGATAACCATGGGCTGGACAACATGGAAATGCCTTAGTTCTTCTAAATTTAATTTCATATGGCATTCTTAGTCTGGGTCCAGCCTAACACTTTTCTAGCCTGTCTAAGCAACCTTATAACACAATTGCCAAAGTCTTGTAATTGTAAATTCATTGGTTGGTGTTACAAACTTACAATCCATACATGTTCTTGGCTATTGTTACAACAACTCTTTAAATTGGTCACCGATGTTACAGAGGAGAATGAGCTGGCCTTGCTACATTTAGTAAATTCATATTTTTGTCGCCATTTTGCAGATGAAAAGATCCAATTCTTCACAGCAATTTTCATAGTAAGAAATTGGATTTTAGAGCTACAATTTGTAGGACTAAGGACAATATTCTCTCCAGTTATTCTACCCTCTATCAAGTTAGATATGCCACCAATGCATGACTATCAGTTAAAAAAAGAATGTTTCACACATTCTAATTTGGATTATATTAGTTGTAATTTGTGACCCTGTTTTAAATTTTCTTCAGAAGATTATGAACACATCAAATTAAATCCCAGAGAAAATCAGAATTAAAAAAACAGCAGCCTATACACTGAAAGAATTAAATGCAAGCACAATTATCATTGCCAATGGTGTAACGAAAAGCCTTATAAGACTGTCAATAAATAATATTTTATTTCGTTCGTTGAAAACAGTAGATTCATTAGCCTGGAATTACTATTACCCTTGTTTCTGTATTTATGATTAACCTGTATAAAAATACCAGTTCAACTATTCTGGGTTTTGAATGTGGTTTTAAGTTTCGCTGTAATACTGCAGGATTCTTCAGTTTTCCCATTCTAAAATCAGAGATAGGATATCAGTTTGGAAAGAGATGGTAGGAAGAAAGCCAAGAATCAGAAGGAATCTGGTAGCACCTTTTCAAACTAAAATATTATATTTAAAGGAATAACCATTAATTTAAATTTAAATTCTTTAGCCACTCCAAGCATATCACAACTGTTCACAAAAGCTGATACCTTTTAGTAAAATTTGTGGGTCTGAAAAGGGGCTACCAGACTCCTTCTGATTTTGAAACTGGGAAGAGCAATCTAATGTCCTGTTTCCACTCCCAAATTCCTGCCATCCTTCACAATTAGTTCTGATTTTGGGAAATCCTGAGTTCAGAAAGCTCTAAGAAAGGAGGCAGTTAGGATGAAATCTGCCCCAATCATTTGTCCCTAAGCTACCAAAAATATGTCCTCATTGAAGTTTAGAGTCCTCATTTAGATGATTCTGGAAGATGCTAGTAGTACCTAATGGGAAAGTTATCTAGTTACCTTTGTAAAGTCTTTTGTTTAAGGTAAATAACTAAGGGATCCTGTCTGAAGTTGCATGACCTTTGCAGGCTAAATCATCTCTTCATTCTTCACCATAAACCTAGAAAAGAAAAGGAACAGCATTTTCCTTCTTCCTGACAAACATTTTAAAAATCATATCCCATATAAAATGGGCCACCTCAAGTTGAAGACTCAGTATTGTTCCATTTTAATTTAATCTCCCAGAGAATAAATAAAAAGGCCCTCAGCAGTCAAGTTTATGGAAGGAAAAGTATTTCCTTCCAGAAAAAAAATGTTCATCTCTCACTGTCTGCCAGCTTCCATGGTACCAAGCCAGCCGAAAAAATCAAATATTCCACAGCACTAATTCCTGTTTTTTTTTTTCTGTTAATCCACAAGCCAATTCACCTCTAGTCTATTTTATTATTCTTTTAACACACACTGAGCATCTGCAAGCTTACTGAAGTTGCAGCCAAAGTGTTTCCTCAACACCTTCCTTTAGGAGAAAGTGAGGAAGTCTTTCTTTTTCCCATCTCTTCCTTACTACTTGGATTGGAAAATATCAGGCTGTAGATTAGACTGGGAAGCATATGTGGAGTCCTTGGTACTCTCTGAGCTTGGTTGTTTGCTTGCAGATGTTTCATTACCCAGCCAAGGACTCTATAGTTCAACCCTGAGCTACAGAGATTCTCTTCTATTGGGAAGTGTATCTCTACCTCTATCTCTGTCATCTCTCTCTTTCTCCTTCTATCTCCATCTCCATCTCCATCCATCACCTGCTCCACACTACTGAGAAGAAAGCAACATGGATGGGCCCATGTAGTCACCAAACTTCAAGATCAATTCAAGGGAGATTTTATCTTTTTACCACTCTCAAAATGTTGGGCAGTCCTTTCTATACACTCAGCTGCTCTACTTTCTATAACTCCTCATTTAGTAATAGGCATCATTTTGCCATCTTTCTTCCTTAATCATCTTCCCCTTCCCCAAATATCTATATGTACATCCTTTGCAGAAATGCTATAGATGCATTTTGACTGCTCTACTAATCTAATCATTGCTTTCACTGGATCTTGTTGCATTACTGCCCTTTCCATATTTATTTTATTTTATTTCCTGTATGAGCCACTTCCTCTGATCTATCAACTTCCTCAGCTGAGTGTGTAACATGTAATTCTAATAGAGGTTTTGAACTTGTTTTAGTTTTTGTCTTGAATAATCAAGGTACTGATTTGCACAGATGTGTTCCTTTGGGGTAGTCCAACAGCCCAAAATCCTGCATAGGTGCACTCAAAGTTGCATGACCCTGTTAATTATATATTTGGGGAATTTGTGCCCTGCCTTTCTGCCAATGGATGATATTCCCAGCAGCTTACAAATCAAACGATGTAATTCAAACACATCTAAAATGCTATCAAAACAAACATTAACAGAGAAAATAAACACTCAAGTGGCGCCCTGAAAGTGAAAACAATCTGAAAACTGAGCAATGCCTCCCCAGCACCATCACTCCAGCTGTAATGTAAATTATATTAGTGTGATCTTGGGCTGGTTAGAATTCTATACTCACCTCGATCACCTCAACTGACCAGACTGTTGCCAGACAGAGTCCTGCTGGTCACAACTCGCAATTCTATACTATGCACCAAAAAACCTGTTAAATTAAAGTGTGCTTGCTGTCTTAGGGTGAATTCATATTTACAGTATAGTAATGTACTTCTAAAGGAATCTGTCCAGCTTCTCTTAGCATGCAGAGGTACACACACACACACACACACACACACCAGTTTATTCACAATAACACATAGCATTTATTTTCAAACTGTTCTGGCATCACTACCACTTCCTTGGACAAATGCCAGGCATTCAGTAGCGAAGAAGGGATAGCTATGGATCCTTTTCCAGGGACCCCATTAAGACCCCCCACAATACTTCCCCCCACTTTTTTTTAACCTATAAATGCCAAGTGGCCATCATTTTAATTCTTTACCTTCCTTAGGTACCACTGCCTGAACAAGGCGGCTGCCTATGTAGAAAGTTCCAGTGACAAGTTGCTGGCATTCAGAGAGCTGTTGCTGCAGTCATTCAATTGTCCACCACAACTATTGCAGGTCTGCATGTTTAGATGTGGTCTCTGCAGCTTCCTGATCATACTTCTTTGCCATGAGATCTGGAGCATAAGCACCTGTTCTTACCAATCGTATTGCTTAGAGCCATCTCTAATCCCATGTATCAGATGGTCTGAAGGCACCATTATTAGAGGTCCCTTCATGCTCTGCAATAGTCCTGTTTTGGAGCTGGAATAATTTTATGCTTAGAATTATCAGCTGTGGGAGTAGGAAGAATGTACATGTAGCTAGGCCCAGAAGGTGCTGATTCTTCTAACAAAAACAATTATCTCTTCCTATTTACCACATACCTCTACAGAAGTTCTGAAACATAAATCTATATAAACATAAATCCATATCCACATATATAAACATATCTCATAAATCCCAAATATTTTGCATACATTTTACAACAGTCTTCTCCACTCGGTACACCCCAAATGTGTTGCACCACATTTCCAATCCTTGTTATTCACTATGGAGAGCAGCTTTAACATAATGATGGTGATGTTTCTCATGTAGGGTTACTAACAAGGTAATGCCAGACTTGAGTCAAGTTAGATTTTTTTTTTCTGATTACAAAGACATGGGCAGATGGCTCTGACTACATGGAAGCCTGTTGTCCAGGATGTTTTTCAATTTTTACAGCCTTGTTAGTCTGAGAAGGAGAAGGGGAAGGAGAAGGAGAAGGAGAAGAAGGAGAAGTCCAAAGCTTTTCTTTCTTTAAACCTCTAATCAACAGACTTGGTGATGTGTGCGGAAGAATAACTAAATCCACATTTTTAATCCTGATCATTCACCCACAGGTATGGTTTGCAGATTACTTAAAAATCCTGCAAGACCTAGATATGTAAGTATGGTGGTTCTGCAAAAACATAGGACTTCGGCTCCCATCACCTTCACCCAGCTCAGTCATTGGCAATATTTGACTGAAAGCAATGGTAGCTGTGCTCTCAAGAACTCTCCAGCGGGAGGCTGAACAAGTTTAATGCAAACCAGAATCTGGAAACAAGAATTGGGGAATGAAAACAGACAGCATTAAAAGCAGGAGAGTGGGATTGTGGAAGTTGTTGTTGCTGTTGTTGCTATTTACACCATCTACCAGATTGTTCTGATTGGATTTGGTTCCTGAGATGCTGGGATAGCTAAAGATATCACTGTAACATAGGCACTGTTCCAAGTAAAGCAACATTTTATAATTGATGATGTCCTAACAGTCAGGAATCACGCTGAGACGAGGAATAGGTCTCTATTGTTTATTACTGCTACATAAGACAGAATCCTAACAAACTGAAGAAGCATGGGAAAAACCCAGACATATAAACCCCAAAAACTAAGGTGGGTCTGATCGGTGTCTCTTTGAATGGCTGCTTAACTCCTCGCTACTATGCATGTGTTTTCCCCCCTGGATAGAGGCCCCCTCCTGCTCGCCATCAGTACTCATGACAGATGAGTTGATATTCTATCCATTCCTGTTACATCCAAGCATTTTCCAGAACTTTTGGTATGGCACCAAGCATCTTCATCACCATCACCATCACCATCACCATCATCTCTGTTTTCTCCCACACAGAATTATCAGTAAGAAAAATACAAGGGAATATATACCAAAACAAATATTTCCTGCCTCAGAACTACCCAAACATTGGGGTGGGAGGAACATGGAATTCCCTGCTTTCTGCCCTTAATTATAAATGGTTGGTTTGTCTCATGCATTTCTTCCAAGAACATAGTTAAGCCTATAGTGCCCTCTAATGGACAGACTCAATAATGTTTTTGGAAGGAAGGAAGAAAGGCAGGCAGGCAGGCAGGCAGGCAGGCAGGAAGGAAGGAAGGAGGGCTCAAGTGAAATGTAGCTCTTTTCCATACTAAGACCCTTTAGGATGACTATTTTGCCATCTCTTAGAAGTATTCTTAGCAACACTGGCTCATGCAACAATCAGCATCCTCTAAGCTGCTTTGGAAATCATGATCCTAAGAAGAGAATTACCAGTTCTTTGCATGGATTTACAGATGGTGATGGATTCCAATTTGCAACATTTTTCAATGCTAGCAGTTTGGCAGGGGTTACCAGGAATTGTAATTCAGCAATGTTGGGAAAGCTGCAAAAGCCATGCATCTTAGGAAAATAGTTGGTATCATAATAGCTGGGGAAGATAATGCATTGTCATGTCTGGGCCATGAATAACAGTGGTGGCCAAGTAAGGGGATGTACAGCAGGACTGAACACCAGCAGTGACAGAGAAGAAGTGCAAAGGAAGTAATGAAGAAATATCTCACCAGCCAAGGCGTGGATGGAATAAGCATAGGTCTTTGTCAGTCCACCTGGAAAAGCTGGCATGCCAAAGATGTTCTAAGTCTGAAAAAAACGTCACAGAGCTGATCATTAAAAAAAAAAAAAAGGCAAGATGTTGGTTCCAAAGAAAATGGTTAGATGTATCATCATCACATTGTGACTTATCCTATCCTTGGTGGTACCACCTATCTTCTACACATTACTTTTGTTCCCTAAAGATATGCAAGCTGAACATCACTGGAATTTAACCCACCACCCAGCTTGAGCTGGGTTGCTAAAAATAACTGATGTCATAAATTGGACTGTCAAACTGTGACTTCCAACCTGTCTTCTATATCCTTGTTAAACATTTGTCTTGTCCTGGAACCCAATCCCATGAGGACCTTCATGATTGGCATGGAGGGAATTTTTATGCTTCTGTATCCCTCCAACATACAGAAGGTCACTGATGGTCCTTGAATATCTCTGTCCTTGCTTGCCTGCTTAACGTAGAAGTCAATATATCTAGCCACAATAACCTTAACTGCTAACAATTGCCTTGAATGCATGCCACAGCTATTCCCTCATGACATATTTTCTCCTACAGTTGTAACCTTTGTTGCATCAATGAATGGCCTTTGATTCACAAACATATGTCTCCATGAACTGTAACATTCTCAATGATACTGATAATGGGTGTGTTGACAAGTCCCCCTGTTTAAAGTGGGACACAGTGTCAAACTGTTGACTGCCACTTTTCAAAAGCTGTCACATACCCCATGTGACAAAGTGTTCACTCTCTAGACACAGAGACATCTAGAGTCCTTATCTGCACTCAGTTGTAAAACAATTTAATTAATTTATGAAATGGACAAAAACACCCATATGTTCCTCTTCCATCTCTGCAACCCTGTATAAGAACTTGCTTGACCAGTCCCTAGTGACTGTTGCTCTTAACAGTGGCTAGTCACTTGCTGTAGCTTGCTAGCTGTACTAAAATGACTGCCAGATCCTCTCTGAGCAAAAACAACTGTCTTCTATCCTGAGGTTAAATAGCAAGGGAAGACTTTGCTGGAGGCAGTGTTCCCCCAGGTCCAGCAAGGGCTTGTTATGAGAAAGCTAAACAAGGAAACTAATCTACACACAAACACACACACTGTGGGATGAAATCTTTCACACAGACTTCTGCCGCAAATAACTGGATAAAGAGGCATTGGGGTTCAATTCCATTTTGTATGCATCCAGATCAAATCTCACCTGGTTTCTTGCAAGTTTAAACTTTCTCTGAGTTGGGACTGCCACCTGACACTGAGCCACCAATTGTTCCTTCGTTCATCCTTTCTCTTGTGAAGCCAAATCCTTGTCTTTAAACCTAACACCCATCCATGTTTGATTTGCTGTTGCGTGCATTTTAATAAACTTTAAATATTATTTAAGTAAATGGACTTGTTGCCAGTTCATATCTTTGGGGCTGGGACTGAACTTTTCCAACATGCTTACAAATCCTAGACTTCTGCAGATTGGTCACCAGATAATGGACTTATACCACCCTTCCATTTCCTAAATTAAAAAAAAAGAAAAAAGAAACGGAAAAGGTGTCCTCCTTCTCCTTCCTTCGACCTTGTTCCTACATCTCTGAGGGAGGGAGGAAAAGAAGATGGTGCCAACAATAACTTAAGAAAATTCAAAATAGTCTGTGAATGATCCATTCCATACATGGAACAGCTAAGGGGGAATGATGGGGTAAGAACAAAATCAAAGAGATGGGCAGCAGTTAAGGAAAAATAAGGAAGGGGACTCAGTGGGAGGTATGGAGCAATAGGAAGGTGAGCTGGGTATGCCATGTTTGAAGTCCAAGTTACTGGTGGTGTTTAAAGGAAAGTAGGAAAAATAAAATCTTGGGAAGATTGGTGGGTGAGTCAATTCAGAGGAGGAGGAGAGAGGCACATCACTTTTTTTTTTTTAATCCATTCAATTGTGTCCAATTCTTGGAGACTGCCTGGACCAGTCCCTGCAGTTTTCTTGGCAAGGTTTTTCAGAAGGTGATTGGCCATTGCCTCCTTCCTAGGGCTGAGAGAGAGGGACTGACCCAAGGTCACCCAGATGGCTTTGTGCCTAAGGTGGGACTAGAACTCACAGTCTCCGGGTTTCTAGCTTTATGCCTTTAACCACTACACTAAACTGGCTCTTGTCCCATAAAATCCTCTGGATTTTATTACAATCTAAACCTGGAAGGACCATACAGTGGGATTCTGCTTCTGCTGAACCACAGTGCACTCCCCAACCCCACAGCATTATTGGCAGGTCACCCATAGCACAGCGTGTTTCATCAGCTTTCAAACTCTTTTTCTGCTTCATTCACAGTCCTACATTAACTGCTGTATCACCCCAGGCTGTCCTTTTTGTTGGAAGTCCTGGCAAATCCAGAATGCCTCATTAGCATGTGAATTTGCATGTAAATTGCGTTGTCCCACAATGCAACTCTGAGGAAGCTGTTAGTTGCCACTCCCATTTCTTCTCCCTCTCTTCCTCCTTCTTCCACACAGGGGGAAGCAAGCATGCTGCTCTGCTCTCCGTTCACCAGGGCCATGTGCTCAGGCCTTGATGAAGAATTCTGCCCCTTTCTTCCACACAGCCCTTGGCAGCAAAATAGGGTTGAGGATTTAGGGCAAAACTGATTCTTTATGCTTGGGAGGCCTGAAAGTGTAAGATCCATAAGCTGTGTTTCTCTGACATGCTCACTGAAGCTATTTTAAGATAATATTCTTTTTCTGTGCCAGCTTTTCAGCTGTGTTACAAGCTCTGCTCCATTTCAGTGGTTCTAGTAGGCCACTAAATTGGCTTCACTTTTTAGGTGGGGTAGACCCAGCGATAGGAGGAGACAAGAGGACAAGAGAGGAAGGGAGAGAGAGAGAAAGAGAGAAAGAGAGAAAGAGAGAAAGAGAGAGAGAGATGTCCTGCACTTACAAATGAAAATAATTTCCCATATTATGACTTCTCTCCCTGTACTAAATTCTTCTCCATCCTCTCTGTGAAGAAATGTGCAATATTTAGAAGCTCCTGCTTTAAAAAATAATGAATAAATTCTTCCTCACCTGAATCCAGGTATGCCTGGCTGTACTTCTTCCATAATGAGGGCTGTCCAAAAAAACCAACATCCCTCAAAACCCCTCAAAAACTTTAAGTCAATACTGTAACATTACAGATAGTAGGGATGGATAATTAATCAATTTTCTTTCCCACCCCCTACTATTATTTTTTATTTCACCTTAAAAAAAAAAAGATTTTGGAGGTCATCCACAAATTCTGGTAAGTATTTTTTTTTTTAAAAAAGCCCACAATTTTCACACATCTCTACTCCAATCTACAGCTTTCAGCTACTTCCCTCCCACATTTAAAGTTGAAAACTCAGCTTGGAATGAGCTTACACTTCTAAGAAATATTAAAAATAATTTTAAAGATATTGTGGGATCTCCTAGATTCAGAGTAGAGGGGAAAAAAACTATCTCTAAATTTTTAGACCAGCTTTCAGCTTGATGGATGCCATCATATGCTTGGTAATAAGGCTAAAATAAAAGCAACGTATGTCCTCATACAGTGAAACTGTAGGGGCATAAAAGCAAATAAAACCAATTTCCAATTATTGTATAAAAGTAAGTGTCTTGACCTAGCCCTGAAGAAATTATAATATCAGTTCCAACTTTCATTAGAAGTAATATTCCTAGAGGTCTGTGATAAAGAAAATATAGAAAAATATTTTAAAAAACATAGAAAGTCTCTTAAATTAGCTAAACTCCTGGTGACTTCATGGGCACATTCATGTAGTTTTCTTGGCAACAGTGGAGAAGTGATTTGCTGTTGCTTCTTCTGGCCTGTTTGTGTGTGTTTACTTCCCAGTCTAACCTTCAAGCCTGCCATTCCCTGGAGATCTCCCATCCAAGCATTAGCCAGATTTGATTTTGCTTATTTGCTGAGCCCAGATATCAGCCAGGTGGTGCCACTAAATGTCATGATAATGATCACTAAATCAACATCGTCATCATCACTAGAAGGGTATCTGAAGAAAAATAATGAGAGACTAATTTTATTTCTGCATGCTCATGTGTTTTCCTAGATAACTATACTGATAGACCATGGGTAGAACATTTTTCTCTCAGTAAAATCCTACCATTATAGTGTTGTTGGTAAGCTGATAAAATGTGTTTTAGATGATAATAGTGTTAATAGTGTAATAGCATAGCTACACTTTGGCAACAGTAAGAACAGACCACGGAACAACAGACTGGTTTAAGATTGGGAAAGGAGTACGGCAGGGCTGTATCCTCTCACCCTACTTATTCAACTTGTATGCAGAACACATCATGTGACAAGCTGGGCTTGAGGAATCCAAGGCTGGAGTTAAAATCACTGGAAGGAACATTAACAATCTCAGATATGCAGATGATACCACTTTGATGGCTGAAAGTGAAGAGGAACTGAGGAGCCTCATGATGAAGGTGAAAGAAGAAAGTGCAAAAGCTGGCTTGCAGCTAAACCTCAAAAAAACCAAGATTATGGCAACCAGCTTGATTGATAACTGGCAAATAGAGGGAGAAAATGTAGAAGCAGTGAAAGACTTTGTATTTCTAGGTGCGAAGATTACTGCAGATGCTGACTGCAGTCAGGAAATCAGAAGACGCTTAATCCTTGGGAGAAGAGCAATGACAAATCTTGATAAAATAGTTAAGAGCAGAGACATCACACTGACAACAAAGGCCCGCATAGTTAAAGCAATGGTGTTCCCTGTAGTAACATATGGCTGCGAGAGCTGGACCATAAGGAAGGCTGAGAGAAGGAAGATCGATGCTTTTGAACTGTGGTGATGGAGGAAAATCCTGAGAGTGCCTTGGACTGCCAGAAGATCAAACCAGTCCATCCTCCAGGAAACAAAGCCAGACTGCTCACTTGAGGGAATGATATTCAAGGCAAAACTGAAATACTTTGACCACATCATGAGAAGACAGGACACCCTGGAGAAGATGCTGATGCTAGGGAGAGTGGAGGGCAAAAGGAAGAGGGGCCAACCAAGGGCAAGGTGGATGGATGATATTCTAGAGGTGACGGACTCGTCCCTGGGGGAGCTGGGTGGGGGGGTGATGACCGACAGGAAGCTCTGGCGTGGGCTGAAGAAACATAAAAGGAAATTCACAGCAGTATATGAGAAACGGATGGGGAAATTAGCAGACAATAACCTGACCCTAACCAGTGTGCTGCATTGATTTCAAAGCTGGTTTAAGTTGCTGCCATCAACAAAAATAGCATGTCCAGATTGCAAGAAGTAATGGTATCCCTCCATTCTGCTTGGGTGAGTCCTCACCAGAGGTCCTGCCCTGAGCAGAATGTTGGATATCATAACTTAAACAACCGTTTCTAACTCAGTGATTCCACTTTGCCCTCTTCTGGGTATCATCATATGAAGAAAGAAATGACAACAACAGGAAAGAGGCATGTTTGGGTTATT
The DNA here is from genome assembly GCF_035149785.1 of Candoia aspera. Lineage (NCBI taxonomy): Eukaryota > Metazoa > Chordata > Lepidosauria > Squamata > Candoiidae > Candoia > Candoia aspera. The sequence goes on along the minus strand of NC_086158.1, from coordinate 95,313,406 downwards.
GATGTAGCCATTCCAAGAGACAGCAACATTGAAGACAAGAATTTGGAAAAGTTTACCAAATACTGAGATTTGCAAGTAGAGTTTGCAAAAATCTGAAAGGAGAAGCTGACTATAGCACCAGTTTAGTGTGCAACATCTGGAAAGGCAAGGAATTAAAAGTCAGTCCTTAAAACTAAGAACTGATCCCTATGAATCTACTGCATTTCATCTCTGCTGGTCAGTGGCAGTCAACTTGTACTCCCATTTTTATGGGAAGCTCCATAGAGACAAATCTGTATCAGCATAACCCTGAGCCTGTGAGCATTACAGTGCCAATGTGCAGTGAACCTGTGACTCGGGGCTTCCCCCAGAGCTAGCATAATGTTTTGAAGGGCTCCATACTCTCCCCATAGAGCCTGGCACAGAAAACCTATTTTTCAAGTTGTCAGCTGCATCTCCTGCTGCCCTTGTACTATGCATGATTACTTGGGCCTCTAGGAAAGGCTGCATGGTTCAGCAGAATTTCTTAATGCTTTGACAAACTGGTCAGAAAAGGCATGGCTCCAATTTTTTCTTTCAATTGGTAGACGGTGTTTGAAAAGCTGGCCCCTATTACAAAGGGCGGAAGCTAAATATAACCAGAAGAACTTTCCTTAAGGTAGTTTATTCAGTTCCAGTAATGTTTTCTTTTTTCTTTTTCCCTAGGGCAAGACAGACAGAGATAGAGATTATAGAAAGAGAGGGAGGGAGAGGGAGAGGGAGAGGGAGAGGGAGAGGGAGAGGGAGAGGGAGAGATGAAAGTGGCATATCTCAGTGGTGAACAATGAGTTTATTTTACAGACTTGGAAGGGATCTATTTCATTGTTTCTTGCTTGCACAGCAGCAGACAAAACTAGTTCAGCCACATCTAAGAGCTTGCATATGTTTAGAGAAGGAATTGGAGCAAGAACTTTCTAATAGAAGAGAATATCTGTAGCTCAGGATTGAAGTGTGGGGTCCTTGGTGCTCTCTGAGCTTCAAAACTTTCTTGTGAAACTCTTCTATGTTTCAACGTTGATTTGTCTTGGGGGTAAGCAGTGTTTATCCTTCTAGGTGTTCATGAAATACAGTGCCCGTCAGTCCTTACTATTAACCTCCCTAGTGGTACTGGGAGTTCTGGTTCAACAACATCTGGAAAGGCACAGGTCTCATGTCCCTCATGGGACCATCCATGTTGTGGTCTCAGTCAGCTAATCTTGTTTAGAAGAACCTAGGTAAAGCAAGAAGTAAACCATATTCTTTCAAGCATTACACAAGGTAATGTGCAAGACCTCCACACTCAAAATGCCTCAGACAAGCCCCCCACCCCCTTAATTCATACAAAGATTAAAGAGAGAGGAAGGGAAGCACATTCAGACTTGCAGGATCCTGTTTCTATAGCAGTTAAGTAGCTTTAGGTCTACCCAGTGACTGTTCCTTATAGGGCTGGCAATGGCTTCCATAACAGTGAGACCCATTTCATCCTGTGGGGTCCCAAAGCCATAATCTACTAAAAACACACAATGAAACTCATTTGAAAAGAGAACAAATAAAATCCAGAAGAGAGATTGGGGCATGTGCCAAGTGCCTCATAAGTAAGCCGGAGATACTGTAGATTCTTCTTTGAGGTGTCTGGAATGATTGCAGTGGGCTTTGCATTACAGGGAAAGGAGAGTAGGGGAGGCCTTCAAGGCCACCCTCTATATGCACTAGAGCCAAGAGGATGCTTGTACGAAGAATGCCCACCCAGCCCCTGAAGGGACATTTTCTTCTGTGATGGGAAGGAGAGGAGGGGGGAAAATATTGGTTCTAGACTATAGACAGAGGAACATGAAGTATCAGCTCTTCGGTTTTGATGTTAAACACTGCATTTTCCCCAATATTGCTTGATCACCGCATTCATCTATTTTTTTTTTTAAAGGAAACTTGTCATTGCTGCAGCATTGTCCTTCTCTTATAGCTCAGTCACAGTAGAGCTATAAGAGAAGGACAATGCTGCAGCAATGACAATTTTCACAGTAGAGAGGGTTCCATTGTGTCCATGCCACATGCCAACAAGTAAAGATTATGTCCTGAATAAATACTGCTAACATACAGGTAGTCCTCGCTTAATGACCATTCATTTAGTGATTGTTTGGACTTACAACAGGGCTGAAAAACTGATTTACGACTGGTCCTCACACTTAGTGCCATCATGGCATCCCCATGGTCATGTGATCACAATTTGGGCGCTTGACAACCACTTAGCATTTATGACCGTCACAGCATCCCATGGTCACGTGATTGCCATTTTCAACCTTCCCAACCAGCTTCTGGAAAGCAAAATCAGTGGGGAACAGCATGACTCATTTAACACCCACATGGTTTGCTTAACACCCATGGTGATTCGCTTAACCACTGCCACAAAAAAGATTGTAAAATTGGATTGGATTCACTTAATGACTGCTTTGCTTAGCAACCAAAATTCTGGTCCCAATTGTGGTCGTTAAGTGAGGACTACCTGTATTGCCCCATGGATGGAACAGGTCGCTTCATTGAAAATCCTTCCCAAGTCTCTCTATCTTGTTCTTTGGCACAACTTCACTACTGGAGGAGGGGCAGAAGAACCAATCTCCTCTGCATGAGGAAAACTGATTACTTTTCCCTTGGGAGAAAAATCTTCCTCTTAAGTGCTCAAAATTCCCTAGGAACTGTTTGGAAAAAAAAAAAAAAAGTTCTTTTCACCTGCAGTTAATAATTGTAGTGGCATCAGCCTCCTTATTCTTCTCTCTGTGTGCCCCATATATTTAAGGAGCCTGAACACAGTGGCAGAGGGGACTTACTGTAAGTTTCAAATCTTCCTATCATTGGGTGAAAGTCCTGCTAGTGAATAAACAACAGTTCAATTTTCAATGGACTGAAATTTTTCAGGAACCTTTTTATTACCAATCTATACAGCCAAGTTTCATATAATGTAGCTCCAAGATAGAATTTTCACCTCCTGCTTTGTTCCAGTAACCTTTTGATCTTGCTCTGTCTGCAGCAAAACATGTTATATGAACCTTCATTTGTTTTAATACACTCTCTAGCATAACTTAGCTTCATTACATATAATTCTGCCATCAGAGCCACATTTGCATCACGTTTGATTAAGGATGCAATTAGAGGTCATTGATAAGGGAGAAAAAGTTAACCATTTTGATTATTAACAAACAGAAGTTAATTATTTGTTAATAATCAAACCTCAGTACTTTTGTGTAACTGGATGTTTTTATTTTATTTATTATTACATTTATACACTGCCCATCTCAATATAAAAGTGATTCTGGGCAGTTTACAAATAAAAGTTATGAAAACCATTATAAAAATACAAAAACACAAAAAAGAAAAATAGAAGAAGATTAAAGAGGGAAACTAAAAGGTGGAGAGACCGTCTTTAGACCACCAACCACCCCCAGGGCTACCTATCACTCTCGATGAATTGATTGATTGATTCTTGATGGACTGAAGCAACTGAATTGATGATTCCTTACGTAAGATTTTGCTCACCTAAAGCCATCATAGCAATTTCCTCGCTAAGGAAAATTCAGATTTGATGTGGCCAGTAATAAATAAGCAGATAATTATAGAATTACCTGAACATAAATCTTTGGAGGTGGGGGGTGGGAGGGGTTATAGCTCAAGGCAAGCTCATCTTTTCTATCTTCTGCCCATATTCTTTTTCTCCCCCACCTCCCAAATATGCAACTACCCCTCAGTCAGGAAATGCATATAGTATATTCTTCACTATAAATTATCTCCTTTTTTGATTATTTTAGTTGCTAATGATTTCCTTTTTTAAAAAAAAAGGGATACCAGTTTTCCTTTTATACATGCAAACGCTATTTTTAAAAAATTCCATAAAAGGACAGTGCTTGCTGACATTATAAAACAGTGTGAATAAGATTTCCAGTCACTGAGCAATGGGACTTCACTTCCCTGCCTTGCGAATTATATAACATTAGATAAATCACCTGAAGTATTCTCTCTGCCTAACTTAGGTCTTCTCACAAATTAATGATGATTTGGCTTTTTGAGGTCTTACCAAGTCAGCCCTACCTGTTTTGTGACTTTATAAAAGCGTGCTGAACTAAAGCAGAGGCTTCGGGATCTAGATATCCAAAATGACAGGACCAAAGTCTGCCATCCCTTTTATAGCACAACCGTTCCTCCTCCCTGATCTGTCCCTAAATATTTCTTTAACATCTTATATGTTCCACATAGGAGACGATTTACTATGGCCTGAATTGGGCACAATCTATTAGGCCAACAACTGGTAGATATATAAGCCTCCTCGGTGAAAGCTGAACCTGCTTCTGTTCAGACTCAGAGATAGAATCTGTCTCACATGTGTTATTATTAAGTCCATTGTACACCCAATGGCAATTCAGTTTAATACTTCCAATTGTTAATAACTAATTGCCATTGCAACCAGAAATTGCACCCTTCTCCTGGGTGACCGCTCATCAGAAACCTCTAAGAAGGCTGCAAATTCTTATGGCTAGCTATAGCTGTTAGAAATGGTCTCGTTCCTCCCTCATGTTATTAACTGTTAGCTTCTAATTGTTTTAGGATCTTCCCACAGTTTTTAAAAATTTCTTTTTTACTTACTCTATTGTATACTGGTCTTTTATTGTGTTTGATCTTAGACTGTAAATTTAGACTGATTAGGTCTTCTGACATTGTCTCTGCAAAGCGTTGGATTCAATTCGAAAACTGAAGCTTCAGAGCATTAGGGAGCACAAAGGTAGCCCTTGGCTGCAACTCTAAAGGAATCTCATCTTTTCCCATGACCACTCAACAGCTGCAGCGGCCAGCTGCAGCACCTTTCTGGAACTGAATCCAAATGCAGAACATTTTGAGCTAATTCTAGAGCAAATTAAGCTGGTTCTCAGATGACTTTGCCTGTTCTCCCTTGTTTGTGTTTTTGCGTTTTTCTGTCACTGGAAGACTTTTCCATCAGTACCACATGATGCCACCTCCTCTTTTCTTCAATCCCCTTCTCAAAGTTTTGCCTTGATCTTGACAAGATGCTGAAAGAGCAAAGGAAGACAAAACTCCAAGAATGAAAAAATAACGGACCAAAGGCTTTTATGCTTTCAGAGTCACACCACCCCTAAAAGTGCCTCCTTTTCCTTTAGATTCCCTCACAAACAGGGAATCCATCCAGAAACCCATAGAAGTTTCAGCAGTGGCCATCCAGGAAGCTGAAGTCCACACAACCAGTGGCCATCAAGTTGGAGAAGGGCAGTGCTCTTTGGCCTTTCTGATCATTCCTTGGGGCCACTGATGGATTAAGCTAAGAATATATATTCCTTGCACTGAAAGGTGTAAAAGCTTTATTTTTTAAAGATTCCAGAGGTCCCTGGATCAAGAGCCCTTGACCTGACTTCTAAATTCTCTGCCTCTAGTGCTTCTGCTCTGTTTGGTCCTCATTTAAATAAGAGGCCAAAACTGAGGCCATTCGCAACTGTGGGATGTGAATGTTTTCCTGTTAAGTCTTGTACGAACTCATACAAATTTCGTCTCTGCTTCTCTTTTTACTCCTTTTCTTCCTTTACATCAGTTTAAAAACTCCAATCCCTATCTATCACTAATAAATCTTGCAGAGAGGGCATGCTGAGGACCCCGTCGGTAAGGGAATTCCATCTGGCAGGGTCCAGAAGACAGCCCTTTGGAATATCTTGGCCCTGGAGGTGAGGCTAGCCCCATCAGCCCCATCACTCCTGGCCTTTCAGAGAAACTTGAAGACCTGGCTCTGCCACCTGGCCTGGGGCAGGGAGGAGAACAGTCATGCCTGGGGTTGGCTAGTGCCTTGAAGTGCCCCTTCCACGCAAAGACTGAATGAGATCACAGCCATCTGGACTTTACTTTTATTTATATTATTAATGATATGCAATTTCATAAGTCATTTCATGTATTTATTGTTTTAGTGGTTATTTTGTTGCAAACCGCCCAGAGTCCCTCCGGTGGGAGGAGATGGGCAGTGACAAGTTTGATAAATAAATAAATAAAACCAAACATTTCAGTCCACTTGAGACTGCTTGTTTGAGTGTCCACCAACCAAAGAAAATCCTACATACTGAATACTAGTCACTCAGGACCAGTAAGAAGAACCTTCTTGAGGAATGGAAACAGTGGGTTCAACTGATACAGTGGAGCCTTTCCCATCCCTCTTAGGTCAGTTTGGACTACATATGAGGTTGGTCCTCCTATAAGTTAGAGTTCCAAGATGCCTAGAGGTATGTCCCAAGCCCTTAGGGAAATGCTGCCGGGATGTTCTACAGGAAGAAGCCACTAGAACAGACACCACATATTATCAGACCCCAAATACACTCCCTACGATGACTGGAATACTCAACTTCCCATTAAATCCGACGCGTAAGTAATTACTTAGAATTCTCTTTAATGGTGGGTAGCATTCAGTACAGAAGAAAAAAATGTGAATGGAAAAGCCCATGCTTGTTCCCCATTAAACATCTTCAGCGACTTGTAATCCCCCCTCCCCTCTCAGTTATGCCCCCTCCCTCTCGTGCCAGCTGGTTAGTGTAAGCATGTGCAGCTGTCTCCAACGTTCTTTGCAGAAGACCTTGGCAGTCCGAGATAGACCAAACAAAATGATTTCACGCTCCAAGATGTTTCCCCATCCCTTTCCTTCAACTCACAAGAAGACACGTGTTGAATGAAGCATGCATGCGAGTCCAATCCAGTGTTCTGAGAACGTGTGAACTGGGAGCATGACACTCACCAGACATTTGAAACATGTACCTGCCTCATGCTAGGCATTTTCCCATGGCAGACAGGTCTGGCAAAAGGACATATGCTCACAATCAGTAGACAAAACAGATCAAGTCAAAACAAAGCCCAGCCATAAACTTGGAGAACTTCAGCTTCCCTTGACACTCAACACAGCTGCAACTCCAGCACCTGCATATACTCAGCTGAGGCCTTAAGAAGGCTGAAGAACTAGATAAATCTTCAGCTCCACTCCTACTTTCTGCTGATTCTGAACATAAACAACCCCTGATGCTTTCTGATCCCTGAGATACCCGAGTGACTAGAAAGCTGTAGAAACAATAGAAAAATCTGAATCTGGGCTTTCAGATGTTGGGTGGACCACATCTGCAGGCTGGGAAAGCATTAAAAGGGGGGGCCAAATGCTTTCCTTGAATTAATACAATCCAGGGATCAGCATAGTCTAAATCCTTATCAGAGACTGGACTGCTGATCTAGAGAGCATGACACTTCAAATCAAAGTTGTCACCCTAACATTCAGCTTCTGGTTTGTCTGGGCAACTAAAATAATGGCACAGCACACAAACACTAATTTCTCCAGTGGTAATCTAATGTATGAGCTCCTAGTGGAACAAAGCAGGCTGTTTCCAAACAGAGATGCCACCTAACAACACATTTGCCAACACTTATAATTGCCCAGATGCACAGAGGTAATGCAGTAGTCCTCAACTGGCAATTTGATTTAGTGTTTATTTTTGCTCTCATAAAAGAATAAGATCTGCCACCATAGTCTCCTTCTTAGGCATGGAAACAAAGCATTTCACAAGTCCTCTTCTACAGTGCATCAGCTTTTTTTGCAGATCAGTCCACATCCAGAAATTCTGTTATGAACAGCAAGAGAACTTTAGGAGCTCACAGAATATGGGCCAGTTTTGCTCCCACTAGGTTCCCTTCACCTACTGGAAACCCTGAAGTTTTCCTCACATGTGAACCCACAGGTGTCTTGAAAGGGAACATGAGCAATCACAAGAAGAACAGACTTGGATTGGGCCAAGAGATCATGTAGTCCAGCATTTGGCTTCCCCCTGTAGCTAGCCAATGATTTCTGAGATGCCCATTGGTCAAGACCTGTACCACACTGTGCCCTCTCCCCAACTACTGGTCAAGTATGTTGGATGCAAGTTTCCTCTAAATGGAAATGAGAATCTCTGTATTCAAATGTAGCTTAATGGACAACAGCCTAATTAACCTCTATTAGGCCTACCATAGCTGCGCTTGAAAAATCTGGACCATCATTCTTCAAGCAAAGAGATGCCAGAAACTCTTTTTGCTGTCTCTTGCAATCCTCTGGATTATGCAGCCCAGATATGGGAGTCCTATCTGCTATGACATTGCCCTCAGAAGAAGACCAAACAGACGGATCCAGTATTTCAGAAGCTGAGTAACCAAGGCCTAGTACTAGCTCTGGTAAACCAGATGCAGAGAGAACAAAGATGTCAGGAGAACAAAGAGCTGGAGCTAGAACAAAGATCCTCAGCCTGAGGTACTTAAGGATGCTCAGAAGGCAGATATCTTGTTGGAACAATTCATTGGCAAGAAGGACTTACTTATGTGAATTCTTGATCTCTGAACTGGATGAAGCTTGGCTGTTGTTTTCATCTTACCTTGTCAGCTGTGATATTGTCTCTAACCTGTTTACTGGAACCTGGGTCTGCCTGTTACTTTGCAACACTGATGAAAGGCGGTGTGACAATTTATTGCTTCATGATCCAGTAAGTAGACTGATTTATGACTGTTTTAACTCTCTGGGCTTGGTAGGATGTGAAAGTCAATGGGTTTCTAATGTATTGATAACCTGTCCACTCTCCAGAAAATTTTGTGATAGGCTACAATCCATAAAAAGAACAAAACCAAATAAAATAAGCAATAACTTAAAATACGGGGCAAAATGTACAGTCAGGCTGTGGATGCTGAGTCCCAATTGTAGTAACTGAAAGCCTTTACAAGGTGTTGGGAGGCAGGTAATATTGGCATTAGCCTAGTCTCCAAAGGAAAAGTTTTCTGCAGAGAAAACCCTCTCCTGAATCCATATATAATGTTCCCCTCCCAGCCATGGGATGTAGGGGAGATTCTCTCCCTGCAAGTTTTAATAATCAGAGAAGTACATCCTGAGAGGAAGACCCTTAAATATCGGGGTCCTAAGCTGTTAAAGGGATGCGGTGGCGCTGCGGGTTAAACCACTGAGCTGCTGAGCTTGCCAATCGGAAGGTCGGTGGTTCGAATCTGCATGACGGGTTGAGCTCCCGTTGCTAGTCCCAGCTCTTGCCAACCTAGCAGTTGGAAAACATGCAAATGTGAGTAGATTAATAGACACCGTTTCGGCGGGCAGGTAACGGCGTTCTGCTTAGTCATGCTGGCCACATGACCATGGAAGTGTCTACGGACAAACGCCGGCTCTTCGGCTTTGAAACGGAGATGAGCACCGCCCCCTAGAGTCGGACACGACTGGACTTAATGTCAAGGGAAACCTTTACCTACTAAGCTGTTAAAAGCCTGAAAAATGATGATTAGAGCCTTGAGGTTTGGTCAATAGCATATAGACAATCACTGCAACTATGGTAGGAGGGCTGTTAAATAGTCCCTGAAGGCTGCTCAAGATAACACCCATAGTACTTACTCTGCTGTCATGAGCACTGATGGTGAGCAGGAGGGGGCCTCTATCCAGGGGGGAAAATGCATGTGTAGTACTGAGGAGTTAAGCAGCCATTCAAAGAGACACAGATCAGACCCGCCTTAACTTTGGGGTTTATCTGTCTGGGTTTTTCCCACACTTCTTCAGTTTGTTAGGATTTTCTGTCTTATGTAGCAGTAATAAACACTAGAGACCTACTCCTCGTCTCGGCGTGGTTCCTGGCTGTTAGGACATCTGCACTGGTTGTAATTTCTGAATCATTTTCAAGGAAGACTCCTGAGCACATTACAGAAATGTGAATCAGAGGTCCTAAATCATGAACTATTATGACAAGACAATCCCTTTCTAGGAAGAAATGCAACTGTCAAACTAGGCACCGATCCAGAAGAATGTCAAGGCTATGTACCTGCTCCTTCAGATAGTGATAGTGATAGATAGTGATAGATAGTGGTGGAGACCTATCCAGCATCAGACTCCAACCCATCGCCTTTACTCATTCATCTTCCTCAGATGATGGGTAAAAAATAGAATCTGGTGTCTTCAGTATACAGGTGGCACTCAACCCCAATCTCCTGATGACTTCACTCAGAGGTTTCATAGATGAAACAGCAGTGACAGAATCCACCCACAGCCCAGCATTCATGGGGCCAAGGAGACATCCCCAAAGCCTCTGAAACCAATTCTGGAAGTAGGAGAGGATCCACCGAAAAGTAATGCCTCTTATATCAGTGCCAGACAGTTAGCTGAGTGCTGTTGGGATCCAAACCTGCTGAGATCCTGAAGGATCAACATATTTGGATTCTCCTTCTTTCTTCCCCCAAAGTAGGAAGACAGTAGTCAACTGACAGTGGTCAACTGACCGTGTGACCAAGCATTTTGAAACCCAAATGGAAGGAGTTATATAATCCCTTCCATTCAAAGTCCCATATCTCCTTTCAACTAAATGACTGTGATGTGTGAAGAAGTACTGTATGTACTTCTGAAACTACCAGCAGCCAATTTTACCGAGATGTTTACTGTCCAGGTGTTATCCTATTATTTCTTCTGTGTTTCTTAGCAGTTTCTCCATGTATTCAGCAATCTCACCTGATGGTGGAAGGACATAAGAACTGGCAGAATGGAGGCACTGCATTAGTGTGTATCCCAATGCTACTTCTTTTAACCCATTGAAAGGAGAAAAAGTCACACTGTCTGCATTTGGATCAATACATCCCATAGGTTCAGTCTCCCACTCCGGGGATGCAATCTCCCTGAATTCAACCTCTTGAGTTCTTCTGGAACCTAATGTCAGATTCATGATGCAATCGATGATAATAATGCAATCTCCCCTCCCTGGGTCTGCTAATTGCCTCTGTAACTGAGTGCTAAAATGAGAGGTAGCACCAAGTTAGACATTTGCACTGACTGTTGCTGCATTTTCCCAAAACCCTGAATTTTCCCTGAATAGCTGTGATGCAACTCAGGAGGAAAAGAGGACTGCAGAAGCCATGGCTATCCAGCCAACTACTTCTCCATTGAGCAGGAGGTTGTGAACATGAAAAGTGAATGCAGTTCTGGCACCAAGCTTGACGGACCCTTCAGAACCCATGAAACTCTATGAGTCCTGACTTTTCTCCATACTTGCTTCGTGCAGGCATTGTGCTGATTTGCTTGAACATCCCCAAGCTTGGAGCAGTTTGAGCATTCAGAAGCCTGCCAGGAGCTCACATCTCAAGCTACTGCAATCCTGTTGCAATATTCCAAAACTGAGATTACAGGAGGGATGCCGGGAGGAAACTCTTAGCTTTTAATCCTTGCAGTGGAATGTAGGCGAATGAAAAATTGAATCTGCAGATGGTTGATAAGAAAGGCTGTAAAATTCAGGAGCTAAATAAACCCTAAGGTGCTTTCTATTTCTGGTCCTTCATTACTTGTGGAGAAATGAAAACCAAGGTTACACCGTGTCACATAAATACTTTGCAGAGCTATCTGGATAAACTTTAGGTAAAAGGAACAGCTAGTCCCTCTTCTGATTCCTGAACAGAGCTCTCCTGGTTGAACCTTGGATGTGGGGTCTCTGTTGCTGCATTTCCACTTCTAGCAGACTCAGGAGTTAAGCTGCAGCTTAAGAGAGTCATTGCCTTTTGTCTCTTTTTGGCATGAATCTGATGGTAAGGATCCCTTTTTTCCTCTGGTTGCGCATTGCTTAAGGAAGGAGAAGAGCGACATTCTCATTCTATTATGGGCCTTTTCTTACAGCTGCCTTGAGTGGGCAGGCAACAATTCCACCTGCAGTTACCAATCTCTATCCCGCCTGTATTGGCTCTCTTCTGGTTCCCTGTTAATTAGTGCTCCCCAGATTCTGCCTCGTGCAGCACATGGCAGGCCAAGTGAGTCCTCCAGCTTTACTGCTCTCTCTTCAGCACGTCACCATCTGGCAGGGAAAACATCCTGCACTCACGGCCCTGCCGGAGCAGAAAGCAAGGACTGACTGCAGGATTCTGTCCATTCCTTTTCATCTCTTTCCTATGCCATTCCTCCGATGCTCTACTAGGTCATAACCTGAGCTGAATAAAGATTTGTTTTTAAAAAAAGAAAAGGAAAGGAAAGAAATCAGTAACAAAGGGAGCTGAGTCACCAGTACATGTAACCGCATGCATTTCAACCAAAGGGCTCTAAGCTTTGTCATATGATCATTTATAGGCAATTAGTTCAGTGCCACTGTGGAATCGCCCTTGGCATGACTGGGGGTGGAGGTGGAGATAAGACCAAAGGGTCGCCCTCTGTTTTTGAAAGGAAAGACAGAGCAAGAAAAAGCTGAGCAAGGTCAGATCCCAGGACTGTACAGGGGAAGCTACTTCCACACTGCTGCCAAGAAAACTACAGTGGTGGGTTCATAAAGTCACCAGTTGTAGCACAAAAGGAAAAAGGAAAACAAAAATGATTGGACATTAATGTTTAATGTTACCTCCATGCTTGCTTTCTCGTCTAGATAGTTTATAGCGACATTGCAGTTTGTAGCTCTTACTGATGTTTCATCCCATTGTAAGCTGCCTAGAATCAGAAGAGGAGATTTGGTAAATACATAAAATGATGCAGAAAGTTGGGATTTCTCTTTGTATTGTAAGCAGCCAGCATGAAACAACTCAGAGAGAGAAGCTCCAAATCCTGATTTTTCATCTCTTCTTCTGATATAGCTCAATAGAAAGGCTGCTCGGTGGCCTTTATGGTAGAAGCTAGCTCTTGAAAAGGTCTCTTCTCTTCTCCCCCTCTACAACAGTCTAATGGAAGAGCTATATAATAATAATAATAATAATAATAATAATAATAATAATAATAATAATGCCATCTCTGCAAAGAAACTGAAGAAACAATGAATCACCTAGTTAGCTGCTGCAAGAAGATTGCACAGACTGATTACAAACAACAGCATGACGAAGTAGCAACAATGGTGCATTGGGATATCGGCAAGAAATACCACTTGCCTGCAAGCAAGAACTGGTGGCACCACAAAACAGACAAAGTAACAGAAAATGAAGAGGCTAAAAAGCTCTGGGACTTTAGAATTCAAACAGACAAGCATCTGCTGCACAACACCCCAGACTGAAGACAAAAAAGTCTGGATAGTGGACTTTGCAACACCTGGGGACAGCAGAAGAGAAGAGAAAGAACTGGAGAAAATCACAAATGCACAGGCCTGCAAATAGAAGTAGGATGACTGTGGCAAAAGAAAGCAAAGGTAGTACCAATAGTAACAGGTGCCTTGGGTGCAATTCCAAAACATCTGGAGCACCCCTTGAACACCATCAGCGTTGACAAAATCACCACCAGTCAATTGAAAAAGGCAGCTTTACTTGGAACAGCTGACATCCTGGGATGATGCCTTTAACACCATCAAACAACAACATCTGCCTATCCCAGGTCCTTGGGAAGGACTTGATAGGTGGACAAAAATGCCAGATCCAGTCTAAACTGTGCGACCAGCCATAATAATACAAATGCAAGGCCAGGCTATTATGATATGATCTGTTTCTCTCCAATATTTACACAAATTTGGAAATCAAGGCACTTGATCCTAGCTGGCCACTAAATGGCTTCACAAACCGAATCTAATTATCCTGTCCAACATATGAAAACTGGAAAGCAACTTCAGATATTTGTGGACATACTTTTGATTTGTCATGCTTCACTCTAACCCTTCTGGGGATCTGGCCAGTTACAAATTGCAGTGACAGTATTTGGAAACTGGGGTAGGCAATATTGGTATATTGTTTTCTGCTACAGATTAAGGTTACTATGGTAACTAATCATTCTGGCCAGGTGAAGAGGTCGAATTTAATTGTCCTCAGTTTAGGTGTTAATAGTTGCATTGCCTGAGGGGGAGGAACCTTGCCTGGACTTGTTTTAGTTTCAGTCTTCTTTTTAGACTCGCAGCCAGTAAGCAGCTCTCTGAGAGAGCTCTCTCCTCTCCGAGAGCCTGTGAGAATGCACAAGCCTGTAAATATGTTTTTGTGCTTTCTGTAAATAAATTTATTTTTATAGAAATGCCTGGTGTGTGACTTTTCTGATCTCTCCTGAGCCAAATGCTTTCCAGCACTCTGCCAACAGGGAAGGCATGGTATACCATTATCTCAGCAGGTACTCCACCTTAGTGTGAGCTCTATGTTCAGCACATTATGATGCTGCTAAAACGGGAATCAGGGGAAATGACCCCAATTCTATATTTCAGCTGTAATATTACCCAAAACACCAGCAGCATAATGGATCAAAAATATTGAGGACTTTGAGCCACTGAAAGCAATTGAACTGGTCTTGGTCACAATGAACTTAAGTTGCATCCATCTAAGGTCAACCTGTAAGGAAAACTTTAAGGCATTTTCTTAGAATACTCAATTTCATTCACTGTTTAGCAGAGCCAGTCTATGTGAGCAGATCCAAACCCATCCACAATCCTTAGGTGCTTTAGAGATCCATAGTAACATGTAAAATTGCTTACAGATGTGACAAGTACCCATAGAAAGCCTGCCTCTTGAACATTTTGTCCTCATGCTGGTGGAGAGGAAAAAGAAGAAGATGAATCATTTCTTTTTATTGGAAGTAGGCTGGACAAAAGGTCCTAAGAGTCATCTAATCAAGGGAAAGCAGAGTAGAGTCAAGGAGATTGTGTTGTTCACTACCCACATTCCGAATGCCTTGTGATCAACAGGATAAAGATGGAAAGAGCTGCATTTCCAATTCAAGCTACAAATACAACAGGTCATGTGGGAGAATGGATAGCTCCATTTCAAAGAAAATTGAGTGATATTCTTCTTGAGTGAGTGCATATATCCCTCCTATACATGCTAGGGGCAAAGGCCATTTTTACATGCAGGAAACATTTTTATATATTGGAGAACTTAGTCATCTTACGTAGTATATCCACACATACACTTGTATAGTCCTAAGTGGTAGAATGAAGAATAGAGGAGATCAGGAATGCCTGTGTCTATCATCCTGTTTCCCATGCTACCCCCTCTAGATGCCTCTGAATAGTCAAGGAAGACCTGAGCAGAATCATTCCTCAACCACCACCACCTCCTCCTCCTCCTCCTCCTCCAGCAGCTGGAATTCAGAGCCTAGGCTCCCTTGAGTAGACACTGATTCAACAGCAGTTTTATGATGCAATCTGTTATAGGTGTGGACAACAATATAGGCTCATGTGCCAATTAGTTCTTTGCATAGTTAAATAAATTTGGACTAGTAATCCAAAGTATAAAGAAGAAAATAACCTCCACTAGCATATGCTCTGATCTACAATCATAATAAATGTGTTACTGCCCCCAGCATTCCAAGGGTTGAATGATCTAAGGATATGGTAAAAATCCAAATCCGTGGCCTCTCTAAGGGTGGCATAGCTGCCTCTGATTCTCCACCCTGGGACAGGAACAACACTGGAAGGAGCAACTAGCTACTTACAAATGGCCTGCATCGCCAAGAAGAATGAAATTCATGGAATTCACAGTGCATCACGCAGAAACAAATGCACTTGCTGTGTGAATTATGGCCCATCACAGATGTGTCTTGGGACATCAGAATAATGACAATACTGTGCAGGAGTCATTGAAAACAGGACAAGGTCCCTTTCAGTACTGCTCAGAGTGCTTCTGGGGAAAAATGATAAACAGCAGCCAGATGCAATAAGAAATTTCAGCTGCCAAGCTCCATTCTTCTCCCTTCCCTGCTGCCCAAAGCTATTCCGGAGAGCTTTAAGGATGGAGAAGAGAAAAGGAGGCCTTCAACCACAAGCCGGCCAAGGAAGTGTTCCCAGAATGAGAGTTCGGCTGGCTAAACTTTTCTGAGAACATAGCCCGACGATGAGGATGGTTGGAGTTCCTTGGTAAAATTCTCAACTTACCAACAAGTCAAGCTAAAAAACAAGATGTGGCACTTCTGTAAAAAACAGCAGCAGGAGGGACATTTTAAAGAAATGATGAGCCCAAAATGAAGAATCAGCATTTTGCAGTATTACTCCCTCCAAGAAGAACTAAATTCAGTACTGATTTGTAGGAAGGGGAGAAACTTCCCTTTGCACAGATTGCACAAAGTTCTCTACTCCCTGAAAACACTCCTTGTTTTTCTAATGAAAACTGTCCTTCTCCCTCAGTAGAAATAAGTCTTGCCTCTCCAACCAAATCCATTGCTTTCTGCAAAGAGCAATGCGATGATGGGGTTTTATATTTGAAAGGATTGCAGAGAAGTATCTGCCATTACCATAATATCCTACAACGATTATCACTGAAGCTTCTTTTGATGGAGATTTTTGGTCCCAAGAGAGCCACTGAGGCATTGACTGCATACTGTATGTATTCAGTTAAAGAGTGCATCTAAGTTGGAAGAGGCCTCTGAGTCCAACTTCCTGCTTGGTGTAGGAATTCTACTTAAAGTATCCCTGACAAATTCTGTCTAGCCTTCTCATCCAATGAAGGGCAACACACCGCTTTGGTGGGAACTGGTCCCACCCTTGAACTGATGTTAATGTTGTTGCTGTTTTAATCCAACTGGAATCTCTCTTCTTGTAACTAAAATCCTTCATTTCATGCTGTGCACTCTGGAAAAATGGAGAGATTTCTGTACAGCATCCTTTCAAGGATTTGAAGAGCACAATCATAATCCTCCTCAGTCTTCTCAAAGATAAACATGCTCAGCCCCTTCAAATTTTCTTCATATGATGTAGTTTTTATCTCCAGGTTATCCTCTTTTTCTCTGAACCCCTTCCAGTTTGTCTGAATCCTTCTTAAAGAGTGGTACTCAAAACTGGTGCAGCTATTTCTTCCTTATAATTTGGAAATGACACTGACATAATATAGAAAGGTCCATCCAGAACATTAGAAAGGTCCTTCACTAGCTTGGTGTGCAGAACATCTAATAAATCAGCTGAAGCATAGCCATTCATTGCTCCAAGCTTCTGACTTTTTCTTCAGGCACCATTACATCTTTATACTTGTTGCAAATATATGCTAGCAAATACAACACACAAATATATCCCAATAGAAGAGAATATCTGTAGCTCAGGGTTGAATTGTGGAGTTCTTGGTGCTCTCTGAGCTTGGTGGTTTGCTTGCAGATGCTTGTAGTAGTTAGGTAATGAAATGTCTGCAAGCAAACCACCAAGCTCAGAGAGCACCAAGGACTCCACACAAATATATATTTGTTGCAATTATATGCTTCTCAAGCAAGAAAAGAAACACGTTGCTGTTACAGAATCCCACCTCTTCAGTTTTGTTCCTTTCTCTAGCTGTTTGTTTACCAATATACTGTTCATATAAAGAGATAGTTGTTAGGAATTCCCCTGCTGAACTCCACTGGTAAACTCCTGTTTGCTCTCACATCAAACAAATTATCTGGAAGTTGGCTACCTTATATCCCTCCTACAGTCTCTACTTACTCAGAAGGAAACAGTCACCCAATCATCCATAATGGGAGGGGTCAGCCACTTTCAGGACACTCGTCCTGCAATCAAAACTGATCCTGGACAAGTTTTGACCCTCACAGTTCAACAGGAAAAGTTCCACTTTTTATCCAGCCATACTGTCATGAGCACTGATGGCGAGCAGGAGGGGGCCCCTATCCAGGGGGAAAACGCATGCATAGTAGTGATGAGTTGAGCAGTCATTCAAAGAGACACAGAACAGACTCGCCTTGACTTTTGGGGTTTATCTGTATGGGTTTTCCCACGCTTCTTCAGTTTGTTAGGATTTTCTGTCTAATGCAGCAGTAATAAAACACTAGAGACTTATTCCTTGTCTCAGCATGGTTCCTGGCTGTTAGGACACATACTCAACTTTTCCATGATTTATCCTCCTATTGAACTTCAGTGGCAAACTTCTGATTGTGTTTGATTTTTTTTTAACTATAATGTTAAGAATACTCAGTCTAAAATATCATTCAACATATAAACATTTGTGTTGTGTAGTCTGTGTTGATGCTGATTGCGTGTGCTTAATTTTTTTTTCTTGGGTTTATTTTGTATGGTATGTGTTTTCCATGGGTTTGGGATATCTGTGTGTCTGTGTGAATGAAGGCGTGTTAGGAGGATGTTTCTCTGAGCATCCTTATTTTGCTCTTTGTGAAACCGACACTTCTTTGTGGAAGCAAGGATGTGATTCAGGGCATGAATTTCCTGAGCCTCTTCTTCCACTTCTCAGCCAAATTACAGATCTCTGAGCTTCATTACTTTCTTTCCGGTGGAATAGCTATTGGAGCAGAAAATGAGGTACAATTGAGTAGCTTGGAATTAGGAGTTTAGAGTCATGTTTATGCTGTGCTTTGCTGAGGCATGTTACTTTTTTTTTTTAGTCTCTTCAATTTATCTCCTGGAAAATTAGTGTTCCTGACTTGAACTATTTGTAAGAGGCACGCCCCACCCCCTTCCCACAACTTCACTTTTGTGTGAATGCTCACAACACACACTGGACAATTTAAATGTTCCTGTTAACCCACAAAGACTGGCAACCCTTTCTCTAGAGTTTACACATACATCTCAGAATTCAGAAATGATTTAGCAGAAACTCCTTTATAGACAGAAAATCCAAAATACTGTTTTTGGCAAAGGCAAAGAATGACTTTATTCCATGTTCTATCTGGTACTGAGATGATGCTGTCGCAGAAAATGCACCCGGACGTGGAATCTTGATGTGAGTATATGCAAATAAGCATTTTCTTCGCACTGTTGATGTTCTGGCAGAATTATTTCAGCTTTGTATATTTTTCATCTGGTTAATTAAAACTCTAAGGGAAAGGCCGGTGTTCCTGGTGGTAGACTACTTGCTCATTCTGTTTTGTTATGCTTTGGTGTTTTTTTTCTTCTTTCTTTTCCCCAACTTCCAAGCATAATCTGTAGTCCTGGGATTTTCTGTTGATCTCCTTTCAAAGTGCTACCCATTTATCTGATCCTGCATAGGCTTTGTTCAAGATAATCCAAGAACAGGTTAGGCACTGCCACCTGTTTAGGGGATCCATACTCACTGGCACTAAAGAGATGGCAAAATATGGGATGCAGTTGGGGTTTAACTGAAACATGGGAGGCCAGGAAACTGTAGCCCACTGAAAAGATAATTGCATCCTGAAGGATAGCAAATTCACACAAATAGGCAACTATTTCTTGCCAATTCCTGCAACACCTAATAAGTACATAAGTGCAAGAATTTCACATTCTGCCCGTGGGATTTTCAACCAAAAGTCTCTTCAACTCTGAAGTGAATTTCAGAATATATTTTCTGCTTGATGCTATTGGTATCCATTTAGATAGCATGCTCTGTGTTGCAGGCGAAGGCGTCTGAAGGAGGTATCCACTGATAGGGATGCATAAAGGACACTAGTGTGAACCAAGGAGCTCTCTTTGAAACTTTACAACAGCCACCATTTTTGCAAGTCTTGGCTCTTCCTGGCTGTATCCCCGTGGATTCTGTGAGCAGTCCAAGCATGTGCCAACAACCAGGGAGAGCTTTCAAAGTAGCCATGTGAACCTTGCAAAGGATGCAGCTGCTTTCAGGTTGGCTTAATTCATAACAACACACTTCCCAATGCTTTGCACCACTCTAAGAAGTTGCCACTTTCCTTATCAGATTAGGCCTTTATTCTGCAGCAGCCTAGAAGGCATTGCATTTCAGATTGCAATCTGCTTGACAAACATTGAGTTCATTGCTGAACTATATGCAGTCCTTTAATCATTTGTAGGCATTAGGTTAAAGCTTTCATAAGGTCACGATTTAATAAACAATTTCAAAATGTTTTATAAGCCTGAAGCACCCTTCGATAAAAGTACATCATTTAAAAGCTTTAACAATAATAGCACCAAAGATCCATAAGAAATGTTTTAAAATAAAGAATTATTTTACAACCCTAGAGAGGAAGCCCAGCTTAAGACAATGTTTTACACATGCATTTAAGGAGAGCAAGGAAAATCAATTGCTTTCAAGTGAGTGATTAAGTGCTTGCTTTAACATTCCTAATTTTAATGTTCATAACAGCATATAATTACATATCCAAAGTTTCATCCTTCTCTGAAAAGGCAAACAAGCAGGAGGAACTTAACTATGAATAAGAATATTTTTTTAATTACAGTCACTGACCAGAATTGCAAACAAAAACACATCAAAAATAAAAACAAAATAAAAACAAAACATTAACTGTTGTTTTTAAGCTTGTAACAAGGAGAATATTTTCCGCCTATCACATTCCAATTAATTTATCCATTCAAAAAGAAAGGAATGAATTGTGAAGGAGGATCCCAGCACATAAAATAACGGTGCAAGACTCTACCTGTGCAGCCAAAGTCAGTAAGTTTTTTTTTTAATGAACAGATATGTGAATCTCTACAGTTGATCTCTCTGCTCTTAATTGAATAGTAGTTGGTGGCATAGATTGATACAGCTGATTAAGAGAAAACAACTGAGCTTTGGCAGTGGTATAATATATCAATTAGAACATAGTGAATTGGTTGTCAGGTTTAACAGACCTCTTATTCTGGCCAGATGTTAAAAAAAATAAAATAAGATTTTAAAAGTAAGGTACTGCAGGCAAGTGATCTGTTAGAAGCCCCAGCCTAAAAGAAAGCCTTTTGAAGGTTAACTGGGTTTTAATTTGTCTATGGAAAAGCTCTCAGATCCTGATAAAGGAAATCAGAAAATTCAATGAATTCTCTTTGAAAATATCAAAAGCAGCCCTCATGAAAGTAAATCACCTCTCATGAAAAATACACTAGAGAACATGGTTGAAGGAAAAGGCTTATCTCAGGTGGCTTCTTGGTGAAGTCCTTTGGATATATGAGCAGTAACTCCATGCAGATCTGAAAATGAAAGTGCTGTAGTTCATATTAATATTAATATGCTGATGGTAACCCTAACCCTTTAGACTGTGGCATCTCCTTTTTCCATGTTCTAGTAGAAGCCTTTTTGTTGTTTATTCATTCAGTCGCTTCTGACTCTTCGTGACTTCATGGACCAGCCCACGCCAGAGCTTCCTGTCGGTCGTCAACACCCCCAGCTCCCCCAGGGATGAGTCCGTCACCTCCAGAATGTCATCCATCCACCTTGCCCTTGATCGGCCCCTCTTCCTTTTGCCCTCCACTCTCCCTAGCATCAACATCTTCTCCAGGGTGTCATGTCTTTTCATGATGTGGCCAAAGTGTTTCAGTTTTGCCTTTAATATCATTCCCTCAAGTGAGCCGCCTGGCTTTATTTCCTGGAGGATCTTGCAGTCCAAGGCACTCTCAGAATTTTCCTCCAACACCACAGTTCAAAAGCATCAATCTTCCTTCTCTCAGCCTTCCTTATGGTCCAGCTCTCACAGCCATATGTTACTACGGGGAACACCATTGCTTTAACTATGCGGGCCTTTGTTGTCAGTGTGATGTCTCTGCTCTTGACTATTTTATCGAGATTTGTCATTGCTCTTCTCCCAAGGATTAAGTGTCTTCTGATTTCCTTACTGCAGTCAGCATCTGCAGTAACCTTCGCACCGAGAAATACAAAGTCTTTCACTGCCTCTACGTTTTCTCCCTCTATTTGCCAGTTATCAGTCAAGCTGGTTGCCATAATCTTGGCTTTTTTCAGGTCCCAAGCATTTTTTCTGGATCATTTTTGAAGCCTATGCACACAGCCCCACTAATTTCACAGGCATTGCCATGAAACAACCATCCAGGGGTATAGCCAGCTGTCATAATGGGCCTTATAGTGCTGGTCTGCTAGGAGCTTGTTTAGCAACAAGGTTTGCAGTTGCTTTTGATACGGTGGAATATTTGCGTGGATGGCTTGCTTCAGGTCTTCCCTGCTTAACCTGTGCAAAAGCATCAGGTGCGCCAGTGGGATTCACAGCTTTTGCAGAAAGTTCTGTAGGGCAGAAGATGAATTTCTTGTGTGCACATTCTTCTTTAACTTTACCTATGAACCCTGTATTTCATGTGGTTACTTCTTCATCCAAGCTGCAAAGAACAAATGATGCTTTGTCCTATTATTCTATACTAGTATTGTTCTATACTAATAAACTGCAAAAGTAAGACTAAAATCAGATGAGCAGAAAACTAAACTAAACTAAACTAGGTAGTGGTACGACAATGAAAATATATAGGGATAGGCTTTGTTGGGGTGTTTAAAGTCTTATTAAGGATCAATTCCCCCCAAATTTTGCAAATTGCTGCACAAAATGTAGTAACAGTGCATGTTATACTAGAATTAAAATCAGAAAGAGGTAAAAAAGCAATAGATCATTATGGCCACCTAGCATGTCTATTGCAGTACTCGGCATTTTCATATATAGCCTTATTTCATTTTTGCTGTTAGACATGAGGCAAGGCCTTTAGTCAATCAGTGAATGGCTCAGTTTGGTCTTCATTAGCATGATAAGTCAGGTCTGGCTCAGTGGATTTTGACTTTGGCTGTTTCCATGGGTCTCCTGAGCTGTGTTGAACTAACAGATAATAGCAATCTATCCTCTAGCATCTGCCATAGTGGCACTGGAGTGTGATGGACTCTGCAGGTCACCTGTAAGCCATGATAATGTTGTAGAGCATGATGGTTACATCCTAATCTGAAATCTTCCAGTGAAATCCAAACAAACGAAACAAGCTGGGAAGGTCACCATAAATGTTCATGATTGCTGGACATCCAAAGAGTGTAAGGTGTTTTAATTTAACAGCCTCACCTGTTCCTTCACCCAAATCCAGTGGAATTAATCTTACGACTTGAGAAGTATTACTGAATTCAACTATTAAATCATTGATTGGTTGATTGATTGGATTCTTTTTTTTTTTTTTTAATTTCAAGCTGATCCAGACTGACAGCTCTCTCTGCCAAACACTGGAGAGCTATTCCAATGAATACCATGCTGTGCATAATTCTTAAAGGCCAAGTTTGACTGGGACCTGCTGCAGCCATTGGTCCCCTGTGTTAAACAATGCATTACATTAAAGCCAAGACCAACATCAGCATGGCAGAAAAGATTGCTCCATCCAAGCATCATTCCATGCTTAGATGGCAGGACAAGCACAGCTATCCTCTAGATGAGAATGTAAACAAACCCTATTAAATGTACCACTTTTCCTGAAACCATAATGCTCAAAGTGTTTATTTTCCTCTTAACAGAACAGGAGACACAAGGAGTGCTGAAGATGAAGTAATCAGGCAGTGTTCGTTTATTTAGCAAATTTATATAGTGTTATAAGCATTTGAGCCCAAGGTCACAGGGAGAAAGAGTGAAAGGAAAAAGAATCTGTGTGATGCTTTGGGGCTGGAGAATGATAAAACATTCTCTTTATTCATGGTTTGGTGGTTGTAAAGGAAAGAGTCAGACCAACCACATGTTCCTTCTCATCTCCAGCCCAGAAGGGGTGAGTAGAACAGGAGCTAAATATAGACCATGGACTCTTTTTGGAAAAAGTACTGTTAAACTTTGTTCCCCTGAACCTAAGGGTGTAATTTCAAAAATGTATCAAATGTTATTTGAAATAGATGAGACTTAAGAGAAAGAATTAGATGGTAATACTTAGCAGTCCCTATGGCAGCAGGAGGGATTTTCTCAGCATCCGCAGAGGAAATTCATCTTAAACTTTTACACTGATAGCATCAAACCCCAATAAGAATCTCACATGTATCTTCTAAATATTCAATCAGGTGCTGGTGAGGCTGTAAAGAAAAGAACATCTTCAGAGTATCAGAGTTTTGAAGGAATGTGTTTAATGAAATGTCTTATATAAGTAAACCAAAAATTGAACTTTCTCCAAAGCTAGGTTTGCTACATATATCTGATGGCCAGAATTAGTAATTGCAAAGTAAAAAAACTCATTAAGTTTTTACTTCTAGCAGCCAAATTAGACGTTGCTGAACAATGGAAATATCTAGATCAGTGTTTCTTAAGGTGTGGTCCTAGGTATCCGTGAAATCAAAATCATTTGCCAGCCTATTTTGGAAAATAATATGATATTAAAATCCCATCAATTGTGAGGACTGGTAGTGGCAGGAAATGTGCCAGTTTTAATTTTTAATACAGTAAATATTGATAAATATAACCCATACAAACAAAAGCTCTTTTGGGGTCCTCCATAATTTTTGAAAGTGGGAAAAGGTCCTTAGAGAAAAAAAAATTAAGAAACACTGATCTAGATAATATATCTCAGTGGACAAATGGTATGATAAGATTTGATATATAGTGTTGCTTGGAAAATGTCTATTAAAATCCACTGTATGAATCAGTGTTTTACAAGCTATGGTGGGATTTTATTATTTTTATAAGAGATCAGTAACCTGGTATTAGTTTGCATAAAAAATTATAGGTACATTAAAATATACCAATTCTGTGTGTGTATGTGTTCCTGTGTGCATGTGTGTGTGTATACCATGAACTAGTATTTCATAAATTAGAGATTATTTTTTTCACACTGTAGAAAATATTAAGAAGAATGATAATAAGCGTGCAATTGCATATGTATGCATGCATTTTAAGAAATGCTCATTCTTTGTATGATCTCTTTTATTGTTTCCCATGCAAGAGAAACAAGATCACAGATCCAATTTTTAGTTGATTAATTATCCACCTGCAAATGGGATCGACTTTGAAAACTTCCCTGTACCCAGCTCTGCTGCAGATAATTCTATTTGTCATAAGAAAAGACATATAATACCTCGCTTTTTGATCAAGTCTACAGCAGGGGGGAACAATATCTACGTCTCTATCTCTGTCTCTATCTCTATCTCTATCTATCATCTCTGTCTATCTATCTATCATCTCTTTCTTTATCTATCATCTATCTATCCTATCTATCTGCTGTAGTACATTAAAACTAAATGTTTTAAGTAAACGTGTGCAAAATCGCATCATCTGTAATTTGAAGGCACTCTGTTTTTCATAAACAAATTGTGCCCTACACAATTTTTGACTGGTCCCCCCTGCTAGGACTCAACTTCCTTGAATGCTGTGTTGTTTAAAAATATCACTGCTCATCAACAGGTAGATCTAATTCAGGATTAAGTCCCACTGGGCTAAGCAGATTTTAATACCCAATACACATGTGTTGAATTGGACTGCATGTTGAGCAGGTAGAAGCCCCTGCAGCTTGTTTGTTTTTCAAGAAGACTAATCCTGGACACTTTGCAATGCTTAGTTATAGTCATCTCAGTTGCAGTTTGCCCTTAGCACAAAAAGACCTGGACACTTGAACTTGCTTGCAATCAGCTTTACCGGCCGCAGGACAGGCTGAAATCCCAGAAGAATGCCAACTGGCCAAATGGCTTCATTTCATTCAAACTGTGTTTTTGGCCCCACTGTGCAGGCAGTTCAGGGACAAAGATTAACTGTCTCTGCACAAATTTCGCACATAGCACACATGGATTGCCAAGCGGTGTGTTTCCTACATGGCTCTGTGACAGGCTTCTGTTGCAAAGCTCGCTGCATGTGAATGGACTTCAGTTTCTGGATGAGCATCACCATAATGATCTCTTAAATCTGGGAAGCACTCACTAATTTAAGATATGCCTTTTTTTCTCTCTCTAGTCTGCCCTAGTAGTGCTGAGGTGAGGGTGATTTACATTTTGGCTGAATAACATGACCTAATTCCTCTAAAGTTATGATGTTTCTGGGCAGCATACCTAGAAGTTAAGATATTAACAGTGTACAATGTTATCTTCGTTTTGCTTTTCCCATTTTCCAATGGCCAGCATAAATAGCACTGCCTTTTTCCACCACTGGAAAGAAAGAAAATGGCCAAATTACTAACTAGAGGGAGAACTGGAGACTCGAAGGCCCTAACGAAAAGGGCTTCAGGCTGATTGCCTGCTCCTCTTACTGGTAAGGGCAGGAACTCTTGAGAGAAAGGCTTTGGCAAACATCTCCCCACCCAGAAAGGTTCATATGGTGTCTCTAGGCTTCACCGATCATCCCTGAATACTGATCATGATGCATGAAAACAAGGCTGGCTGCATTCAAATGAAGCCTATCAGATATGGCTGCAAAGTGCCGACTTCTATGGCGGCAAGAGACACATCTACTGCCACCTGATGGTCATCCAGATCTTTGTAGCCCCTAATTCATGCATCCCCAAAGGATCCAAAGTTGTGAATAGTTGTTCAATATAGTCATCTCCTATGGTTCAAATAATTAGTTTCTCCAGATCGTTTATGATTATTAACATTGCTATCTCTCCCTAGGAGGGAATCATCACCCATTCCAAGCTGGGGTTGGCAGCAGGGGACACAGATAAGGCAGAATACAGCCTGGCCAGCCACCAAAATACCGTTCAACGTAATAACATTAATTGGTACATTACAATGGAATCCACACAGCAAATAAGACAAGGATTGACGATAATTCAAACTGTACCAAAACTACTAATTTCATCATTTATGAATTGTAAAGTGACATTTCATCTCAAAATCTGTTAGCATTTTTGATGGCTAAATATATTATTAGCCCACCCTCTTATTCTGCCAGAGACCATTAATCCAAAATAAAATAACATGTTGCCTGTCAGCTTTTTAATGGCAAATACTAGAATGAATTGGATAAACAAGTATTCTGAAATTGTATTCAAAAGTACAAAGGCTGATATTAAATAAAATCCCTTAAATTATAACAGTTTACAAAAGACTGGCATCAAAACACTTAGAGGACATTTTGGGAAATGTTTCTTGCAGTATTTATTTCCTAACAAAGCTTTTTCTCTTCCATAAAATATTCCTTTTTTGGGGGGAGTCTCTAGAATGAGGTTTCACACCACACTGCAATGCCTGTATTCATATACAAGAGAGGCTTAGTGCTATCTTACTCAGTGGCAAAACAGATATGACCACCTTTGACAAAATAGCAGCAAAACAGGAATCATCATATAACCTGAACACTTTTGTCCTATTTAGCAACCCATGCCACATTGGTCATGTTCACATGTTTGAAAAACAACAGGCACAAAGAATTTTCCTTGTGAAGTCATCCTTGGTTCAATGGATGAACTTTATTAAGTTCTTTATTAAGAACGTTATTAAGATCAGATTGTTTGGTTACTTTTTCCAAAAGTTCTTTCCTGGACCATATAGTCCCCTTTGGCCTAGTCACTGCTGACGTCATCTTCAGCCCTGCCGAAAGAAGAGAGCTCACCTCCCCTTTTTAAAGCAACACTTCAGTAGAGAACAAGATGTGCTAAAATAACTGTGCCCCTATTGTTGTATGTTCCAACTGGCCATGTTCCTCAGCATCTGCAGGTATAATTCAGGTCCAATTTCTGGGATGAATTGTTGCACATTTACACATGAGGCTTCCAAGTGAGTCAGATTCCTCCATTGTATATAGAATAGCCCTGCTCAATCATCAACTTTCCAACTGTTAATAGCTTGGAATCTGGGGAGTTATCAGGCCAACCTATCTGAAGAAGATCTAGATTGGGGAAGCTGCTTTAAACAAACTTTTCTTCTAGTAGTCTTCAGCCCTTCAAGTTTTCTCTCCCTTTTTTCATATCAGAAAGAACATAATAATCTTCCATCTGGTCAATGTCTTCCAAGGACTTTGAAAACCATCATGCATATGGTGTTACTCACAATGGAAATAACAAAACACATGGATTTTTTTTTCTCCCTCAGTATTATACAACTGCAGTGATTAATCCATCTCCAAGCTATTCAGCATCTTGCTGTTTTTAAACTCAAAGTACCCTGAGCCAAGAGGATGATGTTGGATTAGGACCAGGGAAACAGGTTCAAATCCACCTCAGCCAGTGAAACTTGATGAAGGACTCCAGTCTAGTCTTTCTCTCATTCAGCTCATGAAGTTGTTGTAGGGATAAAATGAAGAAGGCTTCCAAGTAAGCTATCTTGAGTCTTTAGAAGAAAAGATGAGATATAAATTTATCATGTAGGTATGACTAGGAATTTGGAAGGTTGTCAGCCCAGTACATTTGGAGTGCCCCAGGCTGGGAAAAAATGTAATCTCATAACAAAAACAAATTTTGAATATCATAGTGTATGTTTAAAGAAACAGTGAGTTACAGATATGAAAAGACTGAAACCTATTTGACTACATTATGTGATATCCTAAATGGATATAGCAATGAAGATGTGCATTCCATCAGTGCCTATTTAATTTCTTCTGTCCTTGGTAACATTTTGTACGGATTAGCCTGACACAAGGGTGACACCTGATGTTTTGCATATATCTATCTTTATCAGAAATAGTATCTTGAAGCAGGAAAGAGAAACACACAATCATGGCATCATGGCATGAGTGGGAGGCAATACTTGACATTCAATTGCCAGTTTTAATTAGCAATTAGGTATTTATTGCAACATGAACTTTGTCTCTAGTTAAGTCATTTTATGGTTGAGTGGAATTGTTTTCATGCTGTAGCAACAACATTTGAAAGTTATGAAAGGGATCTGTCATCTAGAGCAATAAAAAGCATTGGGTTGATTATGACCAAGTCATATTTGAGAGCCAGTTGGGTGTAGAGATTAAGGCACCAGGCTAGAAACCAGGAGTCTGTGAGTTCTAGTCCTGCCTTAGGCACGAAAGCCAGCTGGGTGACCTTGGGCCAGTTGCTCTCTCCCAGCCCAACTCAGTGCAATGTAGACTAGCCTCCTCATGGTGCACCCCAGGCAACCTGACTTGTCACAGCTAAATAGTCTACACATCTGGCTGCTGGACCTCACAAGGATTTCCCAGCAAGAAAAAAACAGCATGAACACCAAAGTGCTATGCCATACAATTTAAAAAAAATCAATATCAATTAAATACACTAAGATTGATGAAATCACTTAAGGGCCATGTCATAGCTGTTCAGACTGGTTACTCCAACCCTCCCTTTTGTTGAGCTTGACTCCTGGTGACTCCATGGACATGGCATTTTCTTGACAACAGCATGGAAGCAATTTGTCACTGTTTTCTTCTGGGATGTTTTTGGACCTTCTAGCCTAGTCTACAACCCTGGGAGTTTCTGGAGAGCTGGCATCCAAATACTAAGCAGGTCCAATTCAGCTAAGATTTGTGCACAGTCAAGGTTAATTAAATGCTGCCACCTGCTGAAGACACAAACAGAATTCATTTCTTTGTTCTTTCTTTTTTAATGAATGATTTTTTTTTCTTTCCTTTCCTTTTCTTAGAAAAATAAGCTCGGTTTAAGGAAATAGCTTTTCTTAGAATCGTAGTTGATTCTAAGCACAGTTAAGCCTAGATGTACTCTACTGTTATACAATAAAATATATACCATATTTTTTTTTTCATTTCTGTGTCTTCTTGTTTGCTATACTTCTTTGAACATTTTCATGTGTCCCATCACCTTCCTCTTTTTTTTTTCTATATCCAATATTCTGTATTGCTTTTCTTCATTCAAATGGGAGCCTATTGATATAAACACAATCCAGACTGATGGTGGGAGGAAAGATTCTCTCATGCTTCTCAAATCCTGTTATTCAATCTCTAGCTCCCTCTACAGCATTACAGCACAGATGATGTGAAGAGCCTTGACTTGACCAGTCTTGACACCGGCACTTCTAATAAGAAGAGACAATCCTCGGTTGGTTGGTTGGATAATTAGTATGACCTGATAACAGGCATTTCCCATGTTTCTGATTTCTCCATTAACCACATTTGCAAGAGAAGCAGGCTTACCTATCACAATTGACATGTTGAGCTCCAAACTGCTCACAGATGAAACCCTGGTTTGATGCAGCTAATGCCATTCCTAAAGATTCATCCACTATTCCTGAGGTCTCTGAGATGAACTTTGAGACAAAGACAGTGGCCATGTTTGGATAAGAAGACTGATTTCTGCCCCATGTTTTCCTCCACCTTGTGCTTTGATGCTTCTTTCATCACCACCTATCCTTTACTTTCTCATCCATCCTCCACCATGTCTCTGCAGCTTGGGCTAAATTGTGAAGTTCTGTTGATCTGTGGAGCCAAGCCAATATCTGCTGTTCTCCTGACCACATGCAATCTGCCATCTTCACCCTGCCTTGCTTAAATGAGCTTAGCTCAGCCAGACCCCAGCACGCTGTCCTTCTGTTACATCTAGAGTATAACTGACTACTTTCATCCATTGCACTCTTCTGAGTGCCATAAATAGGTACCACATAATAGCTGGGGGCATTGGCATGCTAACTCTGTTTCTTTTTACATGATCTTTTGTTGTTGTTGTTGTTGTTGTTCACGTGCTGCTACTCATTTCAGAGAGATTCTGGATTCATATGCATGAAACAAACACATTACAGCTTATTAGATCAGCCAAGCTGGGCTGAACTGAAACCCAAAAAATCCTGGTTGCTTTGTGTTTCAGCCAAGAAAAAATGTTGTTTGGTCTTTCAGGGTGAGTTTGGCAAGACAGATGTGCTTCTCTCCTCCTCTACCAAACCATCCTAGCCACCAACCTTCCTAGTGTCTTCCTCTTGCCCTTAAGTGCCACCGTGCTGAAATTTTACCTGCCAACCTTCCCAAACTTACTTTAGCTGCCCCCACTGATAGCTTTGCTTTCTCCCTGATCTCTCCCACCCCAGACCAACTGGGACTGAACCTCCTGTTCACCAGGTCCATCCCTGCAAGTTTGACACTGCCCACTTCAACCTGGCTATTTGCACATCTGTACTATTTAAGGTGACAGAAGGGGAAGATGGTTAAGTACATGGCTATAGAATTGCATGCACCTGTAATGAAATTAAGAGTGATTTGGGGGAAGGTATGAGAGAGCCAATAAGCCAGAAAAGAAGGAGTGAGATAGGATTTTTGCAGCTCAGATCTGGTAGCCCAAGGCTAGTCGATCAGTTGTGTACATGCACAATCACGCACACATATCCAGCTGTATAAAGCAAGATAAACCCATCTCCTCTGGGTTTCAAAGGCAACCTATCCTGTTTTAGTTCTCAGCTCTCTGAGGCTTCAGAAGCTGGTTGGCAATTTAATTTGACAAGGCGTCAGGAACTCTGTTCTAATAAGATATATGGGAATTGTAGCCATGAATGCATATTCTTCAGCTCTCCCTCTTTCAGCATTATTTTCTGATACTTCTCCCTGTCTCCATTTGAGGCTGAATGGCTTTTAAAAGATTTTATATGAATATTGGAGACAGCTTTATAAAATGGGTAAGATCAATTTACATTTCACAGAAAACACAAATAATTGTCAATGGAGATTTAACAAAGCCTTGTGAGATACAAAAAAGGAACAAGACAGGGATTCCCACTGTCTCCTCACTTGTTTAGTTTGGTTCTTGAAATACTAAGATGAGAGGATTGTGGGAGTAAAGATTAAAAAAGAAACTTATAAGTTAAGAACTTTGGCAGATGACTTGGTGTTGGTTTTGGAAACTTTAAAGGGAATTGAAGTATTAATGGGCAAATTAAAAAAAAATGGTGCATTATCTGGTTTCATGATTAATAAACAGAAGACAAAGATGTTAACAAAAATATGAAGAAAGAAGATCAAATTGAATTGATGAATAAAACAGGTTTGAAGATTGAGAAGAAGGTAAAATATCTGGGTATCACTGACAAATATGTACTGTATGTTACTTCACAATAACTATGTTAAGGCATGGAATGAAATTTAAAAAAGACATGTTAAGATGGAAGTTACTACAGCTGTCATTGTTGGGGAGAATTTCCGTGATAAAAATGAATGTCTTGCCTAGAATGATGTTTTTGTTTCAGACAATACCTGTTTTGTACCATTCAAACAGTGGCAAAAGGATTCAGTTTACCCGATTTGAAATTGTATTTTGCATCTTGCTGTTTGGTTTGGTTTGGATGAAAGAGTGGGTGATGCTGAGAAATAGAAGGCTTCCTATTTTTTCCCTTCCTTGCACTTTTAGCTTTCTCTTTGATTTCTTTCTTTTTTTTCTTACCTTATATTAGTATTAGTATGTATGTATGTACGTATGTATAAATACCAATGTGTCTGCTGAAATCTGCAGCAAAGGAAAACCAGAAAAGATGCTAGTAAGATGCCCAAGAAACACTCATTTCAAGTCTTATTTCACCTGCTACAAAAAGGCTATCAAGGATGAGGTTCTTAGTAAGATATTACTACAACCGCCTATTTCCTGCCTTGGCTAGATATCATGTTTTCCTTCTAATCAGGCAGAATGTTTCTCAGGAGCTGAGGCAATGGGGGCAAGCTGCAATCTGAACCGAGGGGACCTGGAAGACTCCATATGTCTGAAGGACTGGAGAAGCAGCCATTAACAGAGGCTCCCCTCAACCTGTCAGACCAGCTCATTTCCATCCATCACACCAAATGAGATTTGCAGGGTAGCAATCTGGTCATGGTTCCAAGCAGGCAGCCCCTCCTTTGCCACATCCTAGGAATCCCTTTCTCTCTGTCCTTTTCAGTCAGTCTGTCCATCTGTCCTTGAGTCCTTTCTTGTTGCAGATTCCAAGGCCACCTTGCTGAAAGTGACATTCTGCCAGACTAAACTCGTGCCCCAGCCCTGTTTATGCACTAAAGGTTGCCCAGAAGCTTGCCTAGAGGGCTAAAAATGGCATGTGGCCCAGCTCTGGAGAAAGAGAATCGATTGCTCAAAATTCCTGAACCCCCGCAAGGTCACCATCTGTTTATTAGCACCAAACTCTGAAATTTCCCACTGCCTTGCAGGGAAGACAGCTTTTAGTTAAAGGGAATTACAGGACTCCCCAATTATTTATTAATAGATCACATGTTCTAGCTCTTCTTCTGGAGTGTGTTTTCAGGGAGGGTTGGCCTCTAGGTGTGCCAGAGCCCAGGACAAATTATTTCCCCATTCTGTGGATGCATCCATCATCCATGGAGAGGGGGTCAACTGGGTGGTGGTTTTAGAGCACAGCAGAGAGAAGTGGAGCCATTTTGTTTTTCCCACAATACACCATGGTTGTTGTTTTTATCCTTCCCTAGGGCCCTGTGTATGTGAATAAAAGTAGGCAGAGAAGGGTTTGTGTTGAGGTAAATGTATATATACTGTTATTAATTTGTCCAGTTTCTAGGCTGGCCAAGACCAAAACAACTCTGATAGAAAGAATGACAGAGATTTAAATAAAAATATTGCACATCCCACTTGAGTAGTCAATTGACAGATGTGCCTGATGGCCTAGTCTGGCTAAAAGATTCAAGGTTCTTACTCTCCCTTCTTTGCATTTGATAAATTCAAAAAGATTTGGACTAGACCAAGAATATCCTTTCACATATTTTAAAATGTCTCCTGCAAAGGAGAACATTGGGTTGTTTGAACACCTCCCGCAAAAAAAGCCATCTACCTCAAAACCATTTAAATTAATAATTTTACAGATTTTTTTTAAGAATGCAATTTTTTTAAAAAGCAAAAACAGGGAAAACTTGCAAATACTGTTGAAACCTTATACTATTGAAACCAAGCAATACAAATGAACAACCAGCATAAATGTAAAAAAGGCATGGGATAAAAGAAAGTTAAAAAGAAGAAAAGAAAGGAAGAGAAATAAGTAATGGAATGTATATATTTTTCAACAATATGAGAATGCAGGTTGCAATATTTGGAGCAGGACAATGAAGATTACCCACTTTGGGTAAGATAATTTATCCTGTTTAGGGAAGACTCATGGCCTGTTTAATGTGCTTCCAAGGATCACTTGTCCATTATTAACTGAAACAGAAAGTCAAAGTCATTTTGAAATGTGCAAGAAATACCTGGGCAATTAAATCCAGTTTTCTCAGATTAATTAAACATTGGGTTCATTGGGACATTAATTGCATAATTTGCATATTTTGGTGTGCACAACCAGAATTCCACAAGCTTAATAGCACACAGAAGGATAATCTGCTATTCAACTTAAAGCACTGAGGTGTGGATTTGGGGTGGGGGGAGGTTGAATGATTATATTCCAGATCCACCCTCTAAATTCAGAACACCTGCTCTAGTTTTTTCTGAAGGGAGTGGTATTTCATTTGAGATAACATATCTTTGAAGCATATTATCCTGTCCTGTGGAATCAGAAGGAGTCCAGGAATATGGTCCATCTTTGCAGAGAAAATGAAAATTCTACTGGTAAACAAACTTGCTTTTGGTCCCCGCTTTGATACCTCTTCTGGACAGCACACATCTTTGCTTCATATGGGCAGAGCCCTTGGCCATATTTGCTATGACAACAGTAAGTAGCCAGAGTAAGGTTGGTAAGAAGTAGAAAAGGGAGGTATTTGCTGGAGCCCTTTGTTATGTGGACAAGCCTTTCTGATACTTTGGGATCTTTCTTATATCTGCTTCAACTTCCTCTTGTTTTGTATCCAAGTATAGTGGAACTGAGGGATATGTCAGCTCCACTACATAGACCAGACCAGAAAATCAACTCTACCAGAAAACCAGAACTATACTTTAGTTCAGAATCTAGCAAGTCTGACTGTGCTGTCCTTCCCTTCCTTCTTATACCCCAATGAATAAAGGAGGTATCTTCCTAAACCACTTCCCAATAGTATCCTGATTCCCAGGACTCAAAGACTATTTTAGTCCTCTTTGCCTATGCAATGGTTCTTGGATATTCCTGTCAGGGTCATCTCCCTTTGCCTCTCCAGGAAAGCCCCATAAAGGTCCATTCAACCAACCATGACATATAACATGTATGTCTACTTGAGATATTTGATCTTTGGTTCAAATGCCAGGACTGAATCCCATCATGGAGAACCAGTGTATTGCAGTGGGGTTAGTGTTAGAATACAACTAGGGATTCAACTCATCCTGCCAGCTCAGTGAGTAACATACAGCTGATAACCTCCTCTCAGTCTAATATATATTAGAGTAAAGAAGGTTTGGGCCCATGGATAACTCATCTGATGCTGAACAGGTCCCTGGACTCATCAGGCTTTATTTTATTTTGTTTTATTATTTCAATTTTTGAAATAAAAAATTAAGGGGGAATCCTGCAAAGGAAAATATTGGCCTCTGGTGTGTTCTTGAACATCTCTTGGCCCACGTAAGTCTCAGAGGCAGCTATAGAAAGTAAAATAATGGGTAGCTATAGCCTAGCACTTGGCACCTGGCAAGTCTACCTAGAACCCAAGACAATGGTAAATTTAGGTAGAATGGCAGAAATTTGAGAGGATAGTGGAAAACAACTCCACCCCTTTGGCTTCTGATAACTGGTTTGCAACTTATGACAGACATTTTGTGAGAGCACCTGCAACATGTTCTCAATATTCCCAAGGTGGCAGTTAGGACACCCAAAAAAAGCACCTTCCCTTGACCAAAAAAACAAAAGAGAGAGAGAGAGAGAGTTTACAAGTCTCATTGACCATACTGGTGATCATAAAGTCAATCTGCTGTTTGTTTCTTTGTTTGTTTGTTTGTTTTTAAGGGCACTGTTATTTCAGTATTTTTAATTGCTTTTTTGGAATTTCATTGTTCTTGTGTTACTTTACATTCTCAGAGTTACGATTAACTTTGTGAACTGCCTAGAACTTCACAAAGAAAAGATGGGATGTCAGTTTTATAAACAAATAAATAAAATATGTTTCTGTTCTTTTACTGTGCATTGCTTTCTCTGGATACCTCCAAGACCAAGCTGGTAGGACCAAAGTAATCACATCTTTGATCAAAATAATGTCGTATTATCCTGAAAATGAATCTCTTATCCATGCCTCCTTGCTGGCTTTATCCATCTTGGCAACCTAGGTGGATGTTATCTTCAACTGCAATTTATTTGTAGCTTTATTGGGCTACCTGCCCTTGGTATAGATAGGTAATGTTAATAGGTGTTTTTGTGCAGTGAATGAAAATGGCCTACAACCGCAAGAGATGTGTCTGTGTGTGTGTATTTGTGTGGTATCACATAGTAAGATCTCTCCTTTTATCAGATGGCCGTGACCCAATAAGGACTCTCAGATACATCTCAGATTGATGTTTTTAAATGATTTACCAGTATTTCTCATAGCTTAAAAGTTTACTCTGATTAAATGCTGGCACCTAGGTCATTGTGTTATGGTGTCCTCCATTTAAACATGTTGCTGACACTGGTTTTAAAGGGAAGCAGATCTTTGAGCTATGTCTTGATTCATAGGAGTAATGTTCTTTCCAGATTTATCCTTATGTCAGGATTTTATGGGGCAGCCCCACTAGCTGGGAAGTGATAAGTCTGGGTAAGAAAGATTGCCTCTGGCTCGCTTGTTCAGGAAACCTGTAACTGCAAAACACACCATGTTGAAGATGGGGATGCAGTGGCACTAATTCTTCAGCACCTCATGATCTAGTGACCACAAGAGGATAGTAAGTGTATAGACGGAGAATCGAAGATTTGCTTTTTATTCCCACTTTATCCCTCAATTTGCCTGCTCGTTGACTATGAGATTGTTAACTGAGGTCACTTCCTTCTGCCTTTCTTCTCAGGCACACACACACAATGCACGTACTCTTTAACTCTTCCTGTAGGGTGTGGTGAGCTAGGTGCTAGGTTTTCTCTATCTTTATAATATATTTCCTTAAATCTCCTTTTTCTGAGGTTTATAAAGCCTGTTTTATTCAACCTTGCTCAATTCCGATTCCTGCTCTTAAAAACACTCACGTGCACACAAAGAATGCTTCAACCTCCCACCTGTGGTTCAAAAACTTGAATAGCCCAAATTTTATTTATTAAAAGAATGTGCACTTTGAGGGTTGGTTCACACAAGCAAAATAGGGTGTAGCAAAATATTCCTGTTATTTCTGCCTAGATTGCGTGCATCCTTTTGGCTGTGCTTTGGAGCACAGCTGTTCTATATTTATCATGTGTCCATTAAATTCTGAGAAGTTAACATATATATTAAATATATAGCATGGAAAATAGCAATGGCAATGAAGTAGTAAACAACAGAAGAAAGCAAACGGAAGACGTTTGCTAAGAGTTCAGCCTCTGACCTACTGAATCCCAGGAGCTGCATGCATTATAGTTTAAAAGCTCCCAGATCTTTTGTTCTGATAAGGCCCCAGTTGATACTGGTTGATTAATGCAGCATGATCAATATCAATGACAGCAATGTCTTGTGGTTAAGGTGCTGAGCTAGAAACCAGGAGACTGAGAGTTCTAGTCTCGCCTTAGGCATGAAAGCCGGCTGGGTGACCTTGGGCCAGTCCCTCTCTCTCAGCCCAAGAGCCAATCAGGCATGGTATGAGAGTTCTAGTCCCGCCTTAGGCGCGAAAGCTGGATAAGTCCCTCTCTCTTAGCCCAACTTGGTGCAACGTAGAGCAGCCTCCTCGTGGCGCACCCCGGGCAACGTGACTTGTCACAGCTAAATAGTCCACACATTTGGCTGCTGGACCTCACAAGGATTTCCCAGCAAGAAAAAAGCAGCATGAACACCCAACTGCTATGCCATACGTTTAAAAATATATATATCAATTAAATACATTAAGATTAATGAAATCACTTAAGGACCATGACATAGCTGTTCAAACTGGTTACTCCAGCTATCTCTCCCCCCCCTGTAGTTCATCCATGATTAAAATGTCATGCACTATCTTGGTTTTAATTAGAGTTTTTAATGTTATCTTAGCTTCATCAAAAAAACATGATTTTTTAAAAAGAATTGCTGAACATAAAACGAATAATTTTCAATCTAATTCTGAACTCACACACAACTGAATTGACATACCAAGTAGAACTGTGGTTTGTTTAACAATTATTTACTGAATAAACCACCATTGACTGGGTAACATACTAAAGCAAAATCGAAGAGTTCACTTTGGTTTAGTGTATTGCGAGAACCCAATTACAAAAAGAGCATCGGGGAAATAGGTCCCCTTGGATATGTTTGACATATCTATTGAACAAGACCCTATTGTTTATAATGTACCATAACAGTAGTTATCTGCTGAGGGAATACATTTTTGTTAAAGAATGAAAGGTCTCCCTCAGTAAGAGCTAAACTCCAGGCAACAAATTTGTCCATGCTGGTATTGTTTTCTTGGCAGCAATAGGGAAGTAGCCTGCTAGTGTTTTCTTCCAGGAAGTTTTTCCACTTCCCTGTCCAGCCTACAACCCTGGATGTCTTCCTTCTAAGTACTAAAGAGGTCCCATCCCACTTAGCTTCTCAGACCAGATGAGGTCAACCAGGTGCTATCACCTGGTGAGATGTTACAGAATTAGATGGGCTTAATTCCTGTCAGAGTAATTCCAGGAGGGTTGTGGCATCAACAGACAACATTTTGCCCCTTTACAAACTGCATCCCCCAGGATTGTCTTCAAAAATGTGTGGCAATTCTGTTATTGGACAATAGGTTTATAGCCCATATACAGATATATAGATGATAGCCAGTAAGAGGAAATCACAAAGAACTAGGTTCCACTGCTGGAAAATATCTGAGGGCTGTTGAAATGGAAAACTTATTTCCATATTGTCTCATTTCATATGTCATGAGAGAGCCATAGAACAGGACATAAATTGCAGTGTAGAGACTTCATCTGCTTTGTCAGATTGAGAAAGAAGTTTTTAATGGGTTACATTAGGACATCCTTCAGAGGCCCTGAAAATGCAGTTGGCTGAAGCTGTTATTCAGGGACCTGTGGTAAACCTGCTGCTGAAACGCCAAGAGAACTCCAGTCCAGAAGACGTGTGCTTCTTAAAGGCTGCATCAGATCTCATTGTGCCATTCTTTGGAGATAAGAGCAAGAGGATCCAGGGAGGAACCCAGGTGTACAATGTAAGAGCAGTGGCAGGTGATACATCTGCTTCCTTTCCTTGCAAAAAAGTGATATGTCTGCAGCCTTTTCTTTTCTGATTCTTTGGGAACTGAGTTGCATCACTGTCCTGTTCAGATGATGAGATGGCCAGGCAGAATTACAAAAGGAAGTTCTTTATTAACAACCAACTATTTATAACAGAAAAGAGTCCTTATTAATAGGCAATATAATTCTATCAAGTCCACCCTGGCAGTGGAGGGAAACGAGGCAAGGCTGCAAGATCAGGAGTAGAAGGAGTTTGTGGCAACACAGCAAGGGAGAACTAGGCTGATTCTCGAAGTGAGGAAGCAAGATCGGGTGTGGCTAGGGCAAATGGCAAGGTGGTAGCTTGCGGTTTGATTGCAGGATGCGGCATGGAGGCGAGGCTAGGCTTGGCAATGGAGGCTAGGCAAGACTGATGGAGTGACAAGACAAGGCTTGGGTCTGGAGACAAGGCTGGGCTTGGCTGGATCGGCAAGACAAGCCTTGGAACTGGAGGCAAGGCTGGATGTGGCTGGATCGGCAAGACAAGGCTTGGAACTAGAGGCAAGGCTGGACTCAGCTGGATCCGGGTGCGAAGGAGGTAGGTCCGCGTCGGTAGAGGAAGCTGGCACTGATTCCGTGTTGGCTGCAGGCAAGGCTCCGTTTCCTGATGAGGATTCTCCTGATGAAGCTGTAAGCTCAGTAGAATGGTTGTCTCCAGCACTTTGCTCCTGGCGCTGGTGCCTTTTTATGCGATCCTTTTCACACTGTTTCTCCTCTGTAGCCAATTGGGCTGTCTTTGCTTCACACACTTCTCTGCTCTCCTCTCTCACACACCAATTGGAGGATTCAAACCTCCCTCCAGATTCTGCCCAATCAGTGTCTCCAAATTCTCCTACTCTGCTGAGTCACTACTATTTTCTATTTCCCCAGATCTTCCCTGATACGTTTTGTTCTCCCCTTCTGGCTCAAGATAAGTTTTGTTTTCAGAGTCAAGGTCAGACTCAGACCTCACAATCACAGATGTTTTATTCTCCTTTTTCAACATGGAATTGTTGTACCGTGGATGTCATGCCTTTTCGACAATCCACAGGAAGTTCCAGCTACAAGACTTAATTTTTAGTCAGAGAGAGATCAATTAACTGTGTTAGGAGGGGTTGGAATTTGGAGGGGACACCTCCAGGACAAAGGAGAATTGTAAGCAAGAGTTAAAAGGGGGAAAGTATCCCAGAAGGAAACAGTAAAAATGCAGGTCCATGAAGTCATCAGTCTTTGAGCTCCACTTAAAGGAAAAGTTACTTTCTGTTCTACGGTTCCCATAATTCTCATCCATTCATTGAACCCAATACATTAAGCTTCCAATGCTTAACAAAAAGAACATTGTGTTGCCTCAACACAGTCTCTGCTTGCCTAAATCAGAGTGCCATGGAATAGCATGGTCAAATTAGTCTCCTTGCTTTGTACTCATCTGGGATAAGATGACTTCACATAGTTCTTCTGAGTGTTCCTACCAGACCATACCCAATTGCTAAGAAAGGATTTGCAGAATTCATTGCCGTGAACTAAAGCTACAATTTTGCATGCAGCTTGTCGCCTTCACAAATGCTTCACATTCGCACCTTCAGAAACAGAAAAGAAAAGGACTCATGGTTGTACAGTATGCGCCAAAAATTTAACCAATGCAACAAATGCCACTTTCTTCATGTCTTCGCTGCTCTCATTCGGTGGTGACAAGCAGGCAGATTTTAGGAAGAATCTGCTGAATGGAGCTATGTGAGTCGGTGGTGTGACCACCATAGGAAGCAGGAGTCCATGAATCTTGTACTTACCCTTTCTCACCTCAATTTTCTCCCAAGTAGTTAGAGATGCAAGTGGGATCAATAGTTTTCAATGGAGAACACAGCAAAGAGCTAGCCTTGGAAGCAGCAGCTGATTATTGCCAGCCAATTTCAAGAGACATAAAACTGAATAAATGTTTCTGCCTTTCATCTTCCATCCCTTTAGTTCCCCCCTCCCCTGATAAGAGAGCATCATGTTCAGCATTCTGAGGACAAACATGGACCATCACTGACCATTTGCAAGTTCTATTAGCCACCTAGCTAAATTAAAAAGCTGAAAGACAGAGGTGTTGCTTCCTAGCAACAAGGGCTGGACATTAGTGTCAGCAGTATCTCTCTTCACCCATTGTCCTACAAATAAATCTATGCAAAGGCTGTTTTCAGAGAGTCATGGCATTATTTACCAGAACATTAATGTCTGGCTTGCATCCAGGCCTATACAGTATACAGGAGTTCTGGCTGTTGCATGTTGCCAGGAATGATAAGAATGCATGCTTGCCCTATGGGTTATCCAAAACATTTTTTTCTTCATGCTTTAATCAAAAAATCTCCATAAAGGATCAATGAAAATCCTTTGGTATTAGTTTGCTGCATTGACTAAGTGATATGATGCTGAAGGACAGTGGCTTGGCTCAGCTTTAACCACATAAAAATCAGTCCTCAAACATTTTTTTTTTATTTCTGTCTGTCAGTACTAAAGGATCTGGCACTGTGTTCCAGAGAATATTAGGCCAAAAGGAGGCTCCATATAGTGACAAGTTGGCAAGCTATTTGTGGTTTTTTTAAATGTATTTACATTAAGTTAATTGCCATTGGTCCTCCAACTTCAGTTTCCATTATCCTAACTAGCATTTCCATTGAGCTGAAGTCTGGCTCATCTCAAGGCCATCACACTGGCCGTAGGAGAACAGAAAGGAATTATGAAAATAATGACACCTATCAGAAAGAGCATGGGTGGATTTTCAGAAGCAAGTCCTATTAGATTGAATAACATTTTCCTGATAAATCTCCATGCAAGTGCAGCCTTCAAGCAGAATGTTCTGTAAGCAAATTCAACCCTGCCAAAATTCATTGTTCCCAAACGTTTCCAGAACTAAAACAATATGGGCCTTGTCTTGAAATGGTATTCCCTATTGATTCACTAAACAAATATCCTTTTTACAAAGGAATCAACACAGTGTGGCCACTACTGATGAAGAAGTCAAGCTGAACATGAAATGAAATCAATTAGCTACAATCTTTTTGAAGCATACAGACAGGCAACAAGGGGTGTTATTAATGAATTAGATCCTGGAAGTTCTCCCCAGGGAGTTATCCTTGAACATTCTACCATTCTCAGGGCCCTTCATTTAAACTCTTTGCTACAGGAGTCCAAGGAAATTACAAACAAATTAACTGACAGTTTCCTACTCCCACCTGACCTTCCTCTTCTTGTCCCCATTGCATAAGATGCATAGGATCAGTGGGGTAAGCAGTGAGTTTAAATGGACACCTCCCCACACTTCACACTAGATGGTCCCCAAACCCTGTTTTTTCCCCAGGGTTCATGTAAATGCTCCCTCTTGATTGCACTTTTCTACCAATTTTAGCTGGACAATATAGAGACGAACAGATAATGCATTTGCAGTGTTCCCATATAGGGTTGATTCAGTTTCTTCCTTTGGGAACGGATGTGCTGCTAGGAACTCTTTCATCGAATTGCAACAGATACTAGTAGACTCTGTTGCTGCTGTAAACATGGAATTTGAACAATATGAAATTCTGACAAATGACATGCTTCTGGATAAAGTTGCATAGTATCTGAACATAGAGTAAACTATTTTGGAACTATTTTGTTTTCTTCTACAGGAAGTCCTTGACCTACGACCATAATTGGGACCAGAACTTCCACCACTGTGATGTGGTCACTAAGTGAGTCACACCCAATTTTGCAACCTTTTTGCCACAGTTGTTAAGGGAATCATGTGGTTGTTAAGTGAATCCATTTTCCCCCATTGACTTTGTTTGTCAGAAGCCCCCTGGGGAGGTCACAAATGGCAATCACATGACCCTGGGATGTTGCAACCGTCATAAATAAAAGCTGGTTGCCAAGTGCCCGAATTTTGATCATGTGACCACAGGGACCTGTGACAGTCGTAAGTGCAAGGACTGGTCATAAGTCACTTTTTCAGTGCTATTGTAACTTCTAGTGGTCATTAAACAAATGGTTGTAAGTCAAGGACTACCTGTGTATCTTTTAATATTCCTTCCATACTTGACCAGAGTGTGCTTAAGCTGTTTAGGTTACAAGCCAAAGCACTTACAAGTGAAGAAGGCTTGTTAAATATAGTGGAATTTCTTTCAGAGTAAATGTCTGCATGATTGATTGGCTGTTTCTTTATGACCTCCCAACACGTTCCAGTTTTATATTCAGTACTGAAGGCTGATGAATGTATTTCCTTTTTTCTATTGGAAGATCCGAAGAATCAGGTTGGGGGTAGTCCGTCATGGAGAAACTCTATCAATATGGTCACGAGGAGTCAACCCCGACTTGATGACACATAACCAATCCAATCAATCGTGGTGGATCACACACAAAAACGCAACCAAAGACTGTCCAGCCCACCCTCAGTGTGAGGAACAGATTTATTAATACACACTCACACACTTACATACAAACTCAATTTTCTACGTGTGAAACGTTGAAGAATATAGGAGGCAGGTCATTGTTAAGCATTTGTGCATGGAAACAGAAAGAATTAAGGAAGAACATGAAACCAGTGACAGAAAGTTGCACATTTCTTTCTGAGCCCAGAACATTTACTAAAGAGAAACTTTGTTGTTCTTTGTCCAGACATTTGCTTCCAATGGTTCTTACCAGCTGGGGGCTTCAGACCATTAGATGAACTACTGTTGTTTAAATGCCAACAACTTGAACAATCCTATTTAACATAAAGCAAGAAAACAAAGACCTCAACTTTCTGTTCTCAGGTGCCTTTCCACCTGACTGGGCTCTGAAGCCTCCCACCTTAATTGCTGTCTCTTCTATTTACCGGTGAGCTGATATTGACCTTAATTAACTCCACACAATGCACTCCTGTGAACGTGTGTCTTCTAACAAGTCCCAGCTAAATCAGTTGATTCTATTATCTAGTGTAAATTCATTACTGTGACTATCGCTGGGTGCTGTCTGCAGAATTTTGAAAAGCAGTTTCCTATTTTAATTATAGAAATCTGAATCCTTGATGTTAACAGTTTTCTAGAGATACCACTGTAGGGAAGAGCTGCTTACTAACACTTCTCACTTCCATATATTTCTGCAAGTGAGCCACTTAAAAATAGGCACGTCGACACGAGACCTATGAACAAATGTTATACATTTCATAAGCCCATCGGTAAAAGCCAATTTTGATTTGTGTTAAGCCTTCCAAAACGTGGCACCAGTGTACACTCATTTCTCACTTGATGTCAAGATGTCACAAGAGCATTTTCTGAA
This sequence comes from Candoia aspera, assembly GCF_035149785.1. NCBI lineage: Eukaryota > Metazoa > Chordata > Lepidosauria > Squamata > Candoiidae > Candoia > Candoia aspera. The sequence continues at coordinate 95,269,555 of NC_086158.1, read as the reverse complement.
TGCTCTTTTCTCTGTTAAAATATTTGTATTTATGATTAAATGAAAAACATATTGTATGGCCTTTGCCTGAATTTTTTTATTTATATATTAGGTTATATCTTGTCTCTCCTCCAGGAGATCAAGGTGATATGCATAATGCTCCCTCCTCGAGTTTCTTCCAGAACAAAAACTCAGTGGGGAAAGTTGGGTTGAGAGAGGATGACTGGGCTGGAATCATAAAATCATTGAGTTGGAAGGAATTTTAGGGGTTCAACTAGTCCAACCTTCTGTTCAGTGCAGGATCCACCAGGGTATCTCTTCCAGATGACCATCCAGCTTCTATTTGAAGCCCTGTAGTGAAGGTGACCTTATATGGCAACATGTTCCTAACTGAACCTTTTTCCTTGTAATTTTAACCCACTGGTTCTGGTTCCACTCTTTGGGGCCATACAGTTTAAACTGCCAGTGAGCTTCGATGCCTGAGGGCGGACTTAAACATGGATCTCTCAGGTTCTACTCCAATACCCTAACCAGTACACCACAATGCCTCAAGATGTATACAAGCCCTCATTTGATAACACAAGTCCACAGTATTTCTCATCATGGACTTGTTTTGTGTTTCTTGACAGAAGCCATTGGAATACTGGCATATTGATAATACAAGCAACCAGCAAGTGATCAATGGATATGTACAAATAGATTTTATGTATGACTGTATAAATTTGTACAAGCATGCTTCCATTTGCATTCATCAGTGAAGCTGACAGTTGCTACATGGAGGGTACCTACAACTATTTCAATTTTTGTCTTCCAGCTGATGCAGCCAAAGAGCTGGGCTGAGACTGCGGGCATCACTGGTAGGTCTCAGCTATTCTTAAGAATTAGACTGACTTGCAAATAGGGTACAGCACAGTTAATTCTGATTTTCATGGAATGTTTGGAAAAGGGAATTTCTGATATCACAGCCGTACAACACAATAAAGTCCTTCCAAAGTCTGATACTGGCTTGACTAATAAACTACTTACGCTGACCCTAGCAGTTGTCTGAATCCAGGATTATTATGAGGATGCAGTCTTCAAGCTAGGCTGCTGGCAAATACCCTTTCAACTGTTTTCCCCTTATATTAATTCTTGCTTCAGTCAGTAGCTTGCGGGAAAGGACCATACATAACTCTAAGGACAAGTTTGGTATTGGGGCCTTTTGTAGTTGATCACTCTCCAAGACTGCCTCCAAAATTCCTGTGATGCACATTAAAGAGAAGATATCTCATCCCATCTCTTTTACCACCAGGAAGCAAAAGAGAACACAATAGTGTTCAATATCTGTGGATTTCAGAGATACACATATATGTACTCCTCACTTAACGACCACAGTTGAGACCAGCAACTCCATCGCTACATAAAATGGTTGTTAAGTGAGACATCACTTGACTGTGACTTGCTATTTTACTGCTGGCTTCTCCATTGGTTCTGCTTGCCAGAAGCCAGCTGTGAAGCATGCAATACATATATGGGAAAACCTGTACACACATGAGAAGACATGCAGAACATGGCTTCTGGAAATCTTTCCAAAACCTTTATCAGCCATAGCCATATGTTTGTGTGCATTGGTGCACTGGGAAGCATGGGACAGGCTGCATACATTCCACTTTGGGTCATGTGAGGAGGCAAGAGGCTTAGAATGGAGCAATTACACTCATTCTGAGTCCCTGCCCAACTTTCTCTCCCATAAGGATGCCTTGGGGATTTTTTTTTTTCCTGGAAAGTCTTTCCCTGTAGAAACTGGCCCATTTTCAAACTTGGTATTTCTTCTCCCAGCTTCTCTTCCAGCACCAAAATGTGGTTTTGTTCTGTTAGGTTTTCAGAAAATTATGAAGCTGACAGGCAGGTGGACAATATCCCATGCTCTTTACATAACTTTCTGTTGGGTTGAAAAGAAAGAACAACAACAACAAAAAGAATTTCTTCAAGATGATGTGCACTTACTTGATACTGTAACTGGATCAGTCTAACCACATTTTCCCATTAGGGAATAACAATTATTGGCAAGTAGTGATATAAATCTGGACCATAAGGAAGGCTGAGCGAAGGAAGATAGATGCTTTTGAACTGTGGTGTTGGAGGAAGATTCTGAGAGTGCCTTGGACTGCAAGAAGATCCAACCAGTCCATCCTCCAGGAAATAAAGCCAGACTGCTCACTCGAGGGAATGATATTAAAGGCAAAACTGAAGTACTTTGGCCACATAATGAGAAGACAGGACAGCCTGGAGAAGATGTTGATGCTAGGGAGAGTGGAGGGCAAAAGGAAGAGGGGCCGACCAAGGGCAAGGTGGATGGATGATATTCTAGAGGTGATGGACTCATCCCTGGGGGAGCTGGGGGTGTTGACGACCGACAGGAAGCTCTGGCATGGGCTGGTCCATGAAGTCATGAAGAGTCGGAAGTGAATGGATGAATAAACAACAAAGTGATATAAATGTTTTTTTTTTCTTGGTTAGCTCCAATCTGTTGATTTCAAGACACAAAAATGAGAATTTTGTAAGACATGAATGAGTATCTTAGCTTATTTATTAAAAAAAAAAGAGTCATGGTTGGCTATCTGAATTGCCTATCAAGCTACTTTAATGGATTGAGGGACATTAATGCATTCCAGTTAATTGATTCCATATTTCAGTCAAAGCCTCTTGAAAAACAAATTGGTAATTCCTCTAAACTGCATTAAAAGCAAGCTGATTTACATATATGCCATTCACTTCAGATTGTAAGTGTTGTGTTTCCTGTCATCCCAATAAAATAGGTTAATGCTTCTAAAAGGAGCAGAGTCCAATCTTATCCAGCTGAACAACTCCTCTGCGTCAAACTAAGACGATTTTTAAAAATGGAAAACCACTGTCCACAGATAGCTTATCTGAGGGATGAACTTAACAAAGAATATAGCTGTGAGCTGAACTACATGAACACGATTGGTGAACATTAGCAACAAAGCCATCTGAGAATGGAAGGGAAGGTCTTACCTGAGAAAATGGGAGGTCTTCCCTGAGGAAGGGAAGGCCACAGGTAAGGAAGCAGAACAGAAAGTACTGGTCTGTTTTTGGAAGAGCTGTGAGATATTACTAAAGGCAAATTGGGATGGTCAGCCTTTGTCCATATAGTCACCAGGAGTTAAACCCAACTCAGGGCACCTAACTAACATCTTTTCATTGCCACCTAAAGTTTAACCTACCAACTGCTGTTCAAAGGGGTTATCTAAATTAGACAACAAGCAATTCCTTAGTAGGTAAGAAGTGGGGCAAGCCGAACATAGGATGGACAGGCTGACAGGACAATGTGCTCAAAGACAACTTCACCAAGTGGATGTGTGCTATCCCTCCCCCTACTCAGCTCTTAGTCCCCATGCTTCTGGGCTGGCATGACTAGGAACTTCTGGCAAGGCTCTCCCCCTTTGCCCTTCAAAGCATGTTGCCCACCACATCAGTCGAAAGTCTAGTAAAGAGGCACCCCATTATTTGCACCCCATCTGAATGCAGCCAGCTTTTGTTCATGGGCCATGGGATCCTAGACTGCTGTGCCTCAAATGTTAGGATCACTGCCTTCTGAATACTGGATTGCTGATCTCCACATGCTGGATTGCTGATCTCCAAATACTAGAAGAAATCTGACAACTGGTTTGCAGGAACCATCTAGATAACACTCTTGCCAATATTGAGGGGCAAGGATCTGGAGGAGATGAGATCACACCTGGAGGTGGGTCATCTGAGTCCAGATGTCCACACCCTGAGTGTGTCTGCGAAACGGGAGGAAGGGGAAGACAAGTGAATTATGGGACCCTAAATGTTTATGCTATCTGGATGAGGACGTGGATTAGAAGAGTGTTTACAACTTCTCAGTTAGGGACCATGACCCTAATTTATGGGATTGGGATAGAAAGTGCTAAACCCAACAACACATGGGAACAATATGCAGATGCCAAGAGAGGCAGCCAATGTGGGGTTTGGAAAACAGCTTTGGTGAGCCTTGTAAACTGTATAAAAATGCTGTTTTGCTATCCATTCAGCACTTTTTTTTACCTCTGAGGAAAGGAGTCCATTTTCTTGCAGGCACCTGTAATAAAATGAGCTGTGATCCTCTCATCCTGTGTAATTATTGGCTTATTGCACCAGGCGAAATGAACCAACCGTGACTTGTGGCCAACAATATTAAGAACAGAGGGCCCAGCTGGAATTGGATTTCCTTCAGATTAGCTGGCAATTGTAAATATGAAATACGAGACACAGATTTTTCTGTATTATGCCTGAGTTGGAGAAGGAAGAAATGCATTGGGCAAGTTAGTGAATTTGAGGAATGCACTGGACAAGTTAAAGTGAATTCCACAATATCCCAGACAGCAACCTGTGCTATTTTCATGTCCAGTTTGTACACACACACACACACACAGAGAGAGAATGAGAGAGAAAGGTTTGTGTTTTGCACAAAACATGCAGTGTGTGATTAAGTACTGAGATTTGGAGGAAAAACTATTTTAGGACCAGTCATTTTCAGCTGAAGCATGCCTGACACTTTGACAAAAATATGCAAGTCTTTCAAAATTGACTTTCCTCCTCAACTGTGTAGGGACTGCAGAAGGGGAGAATCAGAGTTTCTTTCAGATTCAGAGATGGCCATTTTGATCCATTCATCAGCTGCCAAGAAAGGCCCAGCGCCATCATTAACTATCACTGTCTTTTTGTTGTTCTGTGGTTTTTAATCTGATTGGTCCTTCTGACTGTTTTGTAAACAGGGAATTGTCAATGCCGTTCAAGAGGCCCAAGCAGCGAAGCAGCTGATTTCTATAGCAACCAGCAAGTAGGTTATACTGCAGAATGGAGCACTGATTGCCTTGGCAATAACTTCTGTAGCCCATTTAGGCGCTGAAGCTCTCCCTTAAGTGGACAGTGAACAGAAGATGGACCACTAATTCTTTCACTAAAGCCTTTCTAGATAAAATGCATCCACCGGGAAATCTATACTCTTCCGCTTCCCTTTGTCATGTCACAGATAAGCTGGTACTGAGGCTCACAAGAGCTTGGGACCAATGTGAGCATGGCGTTTTGACCTATTTGACCTATTTTGGAGGCAAAGGGACCAGAACATAGAGCCTTGAACTAATAGTATCATTGGGCCTCTTTTTAGTCTGTTTTTAAGTTTAGGGATTTTTCAAAATATAATTCTGTAATCAACCTGGTGAACTTATAGAAGGGTTAATTAATTTATTTTCTTTCACACCTCCATTTGATAGGAAACCCCATTGTTGTTCTGTAATTTGGGGCTGGATTTTGGTGGCATAATCTAGGAGACTCTGCTGATTGTCAAGAAGGGGTCAGGGGCCACATATTAGCTGCAATAATCCAGACGACCACCATATGGCATCAATGATGTAAAGGTTTTCTAAATCTCTTTGCTGCCACCTAGTGGGCATTTGGACTTTTTTTCAGCCAGGTCCATTAATGTGCCATTAATTTTTCACTCCTAGAATAAAGGCAAAGGTGTATCACTTAGGGAAGGGGTGGGCTCTTCTGGAACTCAGGTTCTTTGACATTTCCAGGGGAAACCAAGAGATTTGGGAAACAAACCACCTGCAACGTGCATTAATCATAATATCATTAGATATATTGGGGTGCTCTTGTAGGGGAAATTTCTCTCACAAGCCTTTCCAGGAGTTCATTTAAACCAAAGACCAGCATACAATTCCATGGAAGCACAGATTGTTTATTAGGTTACAAGAGGTAGAAGCAAACCAAAAATTAAAGAAGGGGGGAGGGGGGAATGCAACCCTTCCAGAAAGAATTAATGCAGATTGGAACATACATAAGATTGGATATAGCAGCAAAGTATTGTATATAACAGCACGTCATGATTTGATGTGGTCAGTTGAGGGGTGGATTCCAAGAAGCAGTGAGGTCTGTATGACAAAGACATGGTAAAAAGGCAGTATTTCATGAATATAGGGGTTTTTTTTTCCCCTAGAGAGTTAATTTCATAGGTTTATGTTATAATGGCCTTGTTTCACAAGCCTGTGTTCATTTATTAGTACCTTCCCTAACTTCATCAACATTCTTTGGCCTTCTAAATGTTATATGGCTGAGCTGACAGTTTATTTTCCCTGGGAAAAATGGATTTGAGGACAAGGTGATTCACGTGCCTTAACCTACATCATCTTTTCTACTACACTCCATAATCTTTGACCTTCTGTGGCACCACGGGCATGATTTCTACAAAAGCAAATGAACTTTCTCTCTTAATGCTGGCAATCCTACATCAGGCCAGGCATTTGACAAATGCTCTGCCCATTTGTGGGGATATACTCCTCTAGAAATGTCCTTGAGTGGGAAAAATCATATTGAAGCTTTCTTCTCCTTTGCAGAAACCATCAAAGAGGCTTTGAAAGAGGCCAAGCTGGTTCAGGACATAAATATATGTCTTCACGGTGAAGACACAATTCAATGGGCCTGCTGTGCAGTCCTTTGAATTATGATAATTTAAATCCAGTTGGATATGCAAATCAAAATTCATCACTGATAAGAAAAACAATTATTATTAGGAAATGTACATCAGTAACAGAGTAGGGATGGGCATGTGAGACAGCAAGTATTTCTTCGCAGATGTTTTGAAGAACTGCAAATTATAAAAATTAGATTAGGATCACCCGAAGGGTTATAATAAATGTAGTTTATAACCAGGCAGAATGGTTGTTTAATCCCTATTGTGTGCTCCTTTATGAAATTTCTGCTCTGTCCCAATCAAAGATCAAGTGTGGTATAGATCTTTTTTGCTTCATTTTTTTCCTCCAGATGACTGGGACTTTTGCTGCCAATATCCCCACCTCGCTGCTGTAGCACAAAGATTATGAAAGTGATTGGACATTATTTTGCATGATCACGTTTCACAGAGTCACAGTAATGTTGGAGTTGCATATGATACCTAGCTGAACACTATGATGCATACAAAAGACAACATGTCCCTGAATTAAAGAGCTAGCAGTCCAGCCATCCCCAGTGAGAGAAGAGATACGGCTAATAGTAAAAAAAAAAAAAAGATACAAGCAACTACCTTCAATTTTGTCATTGTTTCTACTGCAACTCAGCCAAAGGGGTCTGGCTGGTGTACTTATCTATTTAGATTAGAACCCTGACTTTCTCCCAGAAGCAGAAGGTGGCACACATAGAAAGCTCATCTCCAGTTTTCTCCACAACACCCGCCACATTATATTGGTTGGGTTCAGAGAAGTCACCAGTGAGTTTCTCAGTGGTCAAATTACATAGGTGAAAACTGAACTGGAATTTGTTTAGATGCTGGACAAGAGAAAGGGAAGTTGGCCACCTCAAACTGATACTGTACTCAGGTGGATTTTTCTCCTGTAATTTGTCTACAAGGAGTAGGAGCTATCTGACTTCTTTTTCTTCTCAGTTCTTCCAGGAAAGTTGTCCCTTTATCATGTACACAATGTTTGTGTTGTTTTCACACAAGCACTCTTACTTCTGATTGGTGCTGCACTTGCCCATAAGCCATCTTAGTTATTGGTTCTAGGAATGGGTCCAGTTCTGGAGATCTAAGCATGTCCAGGAAACTGATGCTCTCTCTAACTTGGCACTGGTGTTTGGCTCAAAGGCCATTTCTCTAAACCATAAGAAGCTATTCTTGTTAGGTTTCCATTTCCATCTGCTATGCTAGACTCCTCTCAGCCTATAGATCCTTTATCAAAAGTCCCCAAATTCAAGGTCTTCAGTAGGTTTTCAAAATATACACATCTTAAAACTTGTTACAGAATAGATATTTTGAAAGTAGGAAAAAGATCATAGCATCAATAGCCAGACTGTTTGAGACCTCAAAAACACCCCCATAACATGCCTTGCAAGTAAGGAGATCCCCACTCATCCAGTGCTAATAATTAGTTTATGGTTCTAGGATGTTGTTCTCTGGTGCAGGATGGAATTAGTTTGATGAGTTTTTTTCCCAACATTATAGTCATCTGAGATACTATTCAGTAGGGGGGGGGGGGAATTCTGCAGGGGTTGTGCAAAACATTCTACCACAAGGTAGAATCAAAGAGTCAAAAAGGACTTGGAGGGTCACTAATCTAATCTTCTGTTCAGCGTAGGCTCTGTAATGGAAGATGCAGCTAAAACGTTACTGACAGATGGTGTCTTGCCTCTGCTTCAGTTTTACCAAAAACAACAGAGCCCACCACTTCCCCAAGCAGATGGTTCCACAGTTGAATGGCTTTTAGTGTTTGGAAGTCTGTCCCAAAGTTAGGAAGTTTCTCCTACTGTTCAGCGCAACTCTAGTTAATTGAGTTATTAAAGACAGAACATCCACTTTAACTCTAATGTCCTTGGGCCTGTAACCTGAACTTTGTCTGGGCGTGTACTTGGGAAATTGCCAGGTGCATCGATGGCACTACACAAAAACAAAATGTAAGAAAACCAGCACTTCTGTGCAGCAATTGCAGAGAGATCCAGATCCCAGATCTCAGATCACCATCTGAACACACCCAACCAATAGTGAAATATCTCCTCAAGCTTAAAGATGGCTTTGTTAGTTGTGTATGTGTACACTTTTTAGAAGAATACAAATTAAAGATCTGTGATTTTTTTTTTAAAAAAAAAGAAATATCTCATCGATCACCATTTCTGGTTTCCTGTCTAGAAAATGTAAACAAATACACAGACACATTTATACATATATATTATATAAATACAATTTAATGTACCTCTTTCAGATAAAGCAATTGAGCCAGCTTACAGTTAAAATAATACTTTTAAAAGGGACATGATGGAAAGGAAAATACATACTCACGCACCATTGGAAGACCTGAAAGATCAGTAGGGACAGATGGCCATGGAGCAAATCAATCTGTGCGGTGCTACAAGTCAACACTGACTTGATAGCACTTAATCAATCTACCACCAATCATTACAGTAAATAGTGATTGGGTTGTTGTCAGCATGAGCAGAGTCACCCAATGGCAGCTGGGGGTATTGTTGGCTTTCCTTCTGAAATCAGCGCTGGGGTTGTTCTCAAATACAGCTCAGCCATCCAAGTACCATCCTGAAAAACAGGGAATTGACCCTCCCCCAAAGATGCTATTCTATCAAAAAGTCACTTCAAAACAAAATGTGTCCTTTGAGTTGAACTTGACTCCTAGTGACACATCCTGACACATTTGTGAAAGTATGGAAGTGATTTGGGATTGCCCCCTTTCAGATGTCCTTTCAACTTCTGGATTGCAACCCCAAGGTTTCCTGGTAATTTTGTATTCAAGACCTAACTAAGTCAGATCCTGCTTAGCTTTCTCAAGATCACCTAGATGCCACCATCTGTGACAGTTCAAAATACTCCCCCTTCCATGAAGGAAATAACAAACAACTGCCAGAATCCCTTTTATTGTGTTATTACTTGACACATACCATCTTCCTTGTTGGCTCCGCCTTTATTCTTGTAGGCCACCCTTTTAACTGTGTTTGGTCTCTTTCAGATGAGCTAAGGCAAGCTGAAGAGGAAAAGATGAAATAAACCATTGAGAGACTTATTGACTACGTCAGTAGAAATCTAGCCAAGCAACCAGTTGTGGTTCTTCAGATGCTGAATTGGTCTTTTGGGGCCTTAAGTGGCAATCTTGGAGGGGGGGGGGGTCCATGGAACTTGCTATTGTGCTATTGCATTTAAAGGACTGCCCTAGCTAACAAGTCACATCCTGGGTTTGATCTTTTGTGTCCAAGGATCAAATATATTGCATGAGCTGGGTTGTCAATTAGAATGAAATCAAAACTTGATTATGTTCTTTGAACAGAATTACAAATGTCAATAGTCAGAGATGTGTTGACATAGCAAGTAAGATGATAGAGAGGCAGTATGTTACTTCACCTTTTAAAAACATAGCTTAATGCACCCAAAGATTCAACTGCTAAGCTATATAGGGGAGAGGGAGAAAGAAAAGTGGAGGAAGACTCAGCTCAAGGCGAAGATGACCTGATTGTTACATCTGTGGCCCTGATGATCACCATGGTTGACTAGATGGGTATCAGGTTCCCTGAAGCAGCCTCCAACTTCACAAGCTTCTCTTCACACAGATTAATTTGGTTGCTAGGCTAAAGCTTTCCCAACAGCTATCAAATGCTCAATATGAAACAGCTAGATAAGAATGTTTCCTGCAAACTAAAGTCTGATAGAACATTTGACTGCCCTCTATCAGCATGAAGATGCAGTTCCCTTTTATATCCATGGCAGTTTAAACCCCTCATTTCTTCCTGCCTTTCCCATCTTTGAAAGGCTTCTTTGCTTTTGTTCTATGGCCTTGAAGATGATTGGTTGTTGACATAATTGACATCTCTACCCTGAGAACTTCAGGCTGTCAATTTCTACCTTATGGCAGAGGTTCCCTTCCTCCCTCATTGTTCTACCTGCACCCCTTCCAGCTGTGCACATAAAAGGGAATGCTCATTCTTGATAGGAATGTATTGTTGGGTTAGAATGATCCAGTCAGACTAGGTGCTAGAGAAATTCTGAGGGTGAATAGAAGGGAAAGAAAAGAGGGCAACATCTTTCATCCCACTGATCACTAGGGTTGAATCAATTGACCTGGGTGGCTGGTTAGGTGGGGCCCCCATCCTTATTCCTCACTCTCTGTGAATCCCTCCTGAAGTTTGGTACTTGGTGGAAGCAGATGACCAAAAGGATTTGGATATACAATAGCTGCGCTTCTCTGCCACAAACTCCAAAGCAGCACCCCGTTTGTTGGAACACAGAGAACAGCCAAACCAATTGTTTTATATTCCTATTTTAATAAAATCATGGATTCAGAATTTCTGAACTTCTGTAACGTAAGAACATAATATTTTTGAATATTATGGATATTATGAATACTTCTGGATTTTTTTCTCTCATAACTATTCCACCCAGGTCTCCATAAGTGACAGCAAGCAATGGCAAAACAACGCCTTACAGTTGCTGGGAAAACCACAGGGATAGGTGTATGTGGTCACCAGAATCCACCTGGGAATGGACAGACGAGCTTGCAAAGCCCCAAGTTTGCATCTGTTTATTTAAGAATCCATTCCATCCATGTCCACTTGCTTATCTAACTGATAAAATGCTATCAGCCATGCATTTTGATGCCCATCTCTTATAAAAGATTTTATATATTTGTTGAGCACAGTATTGCAAAATTTAGTAAGAAATGTGCAAGGGCCATCCAATGAAACTGATCAGAAGAAGTTCTGGAACAGACAGCACTTCTTTACACAGCACATAAGAGACTTGTAGAATTCGTTACCGCAAGATATGGGGATGCCAACTATCTTGGATGGCTTTAAGAGGACAGGTCTATCAAGGGTTATTGGTCCTGAAGTTTCAGTGTTACCTCTGGGTTGGGGGGTTACATGCTTCCAAATGCCCATTTACCAGGGAACCACAGCAGGAGAGAAGCATTCCCATCTCTAGCTTGGGAGGCCCCCCCACAAAGTATCTTGTTCACCATTGTGAGAAACAAACCACTGGACTAAGGCCACCTGACCTAACATGGCTATCGTTACATTGTTAACATTACACAAATATTGTACCACATCAGTATAATAAGACAGATTAGACCAAGTCACCCCTTTGTCTACCTTCAATTTTTATTTTAATTTTCTCTGCTTCTACCCTCCTCTTATTATATCTAAATTTTATTTATGAAATGAGAGTTATGGTGGATCAAAGCTGGGCAGAACCTGGTAAGGAAGAAGCAAAGCTTGTGAAATTTCAAATTTGAAGAATCACCATCAGCAAAATAATGATTGTGCACAGGTGTAACGGTTATGCACAGGGGAAACAGGTTCATAAGCACTGCAGTTGACAAGCATGGCATTCAGAACAACTCCAAGCAGTCACATCTGCTTTCTGTAATTTCACAGACACCTTAGTTTTGAGAACACAGTGACTACCTGAACATGCCACATGACTATATGGAAGTTGCTTGCCACTGTTTCCATCCCCTCTGGATTTTTTTGCCCAATTTACAGTCCTGGGATTTCCTATTGGTCTCCCTCCAAAGACTAACCACATCTAAACCTGCTTAGCTTTTTAGGATCAGCCATGTTAGCCAGAAATCAGGTAGACAGCTGACAATGCTTGAGAACTTCAAAAGGAAGGTAATTAAGTAGGAGTAACATTTGGCTTTTAATGGCTGAGACCAAACCAAACCCCTAATGCAAATTTGCTGACATTTTCTTTTGCTATTACATATCTTTGATTAAAAAAAAGAAAGAAAAAGAAAAAGACAATGACAATGACAGAAAAGAAAAGAAAAAGAAATTCAAGAACTGGGAAAAAAAAGCCCTAAGTATTAACTTTCAGATGACAGCATCTCATTGAGTAATTTAAACACTCCTTAACTGTATGCAAAGCATATTAGTATTCTTTCAGTATAATGTATACTGCATGGAAGTTTAAGATAGCCTTCCTCAGAAGCTGAGGCTGGGAGTGCACTAAGTGTTTCAACCTTGAAACATTTCAAGCTCAAATGGCTGTTTTGAGTCTTCTAAGATTGGAACAGAACATGCAACTTCAAGCATCATTGTATAGTTTTGTGGTTAGTGATTAGATTATGTTCAGCCTAGCCAACATAGCAAAAGGATAAGCTATGCTTCTCCTTCTATTGACAGAGACTGAATGAGGCAATGTGTGATGCAACACTGTGATTACATGGCTAGACATGTTAAGCTTCAGGAATACTATATTGGTTGAGCTTGTCTGCACTTTTTTGAATTCTGCTGTTAATTTCATGGTTCAGTCAAAAATGAGAAGTTTAAGAAACACCAGTGGTTTTCTTTCTCAAAAGCCTAGCCGGCTGAACTTGGCCTTCTGTATCTCGATGTTCGTCCTCTGGATGCATTTCAAAATGAAAAAAAATCCTAGTTCAGACTAATTTGTTGGGCATGGGAACAGTTGATGAGTGCTTGCACCTTACTGATGTTGAGTTTTCAGGGCACAGTTAAATTGTGTAAACTAAGACTTCTGCGTTGGTTTAGAATAGCTTATACACAATTGCTCTTTTGCCCCCATTCATGAGCTTTTAGAATACTAGAGTTTTGTTTGCAGGTCATACAGCCTAAGGCAGTAACTGACTGCATTCAAGCAAATGTTCAACAGAACAGCATTTGGCAGCAATCATCACAACCAATCTGTTTCTTGAATGTGTTATGTGAATCTAGAAGGCCAAGGGAATTAAAACAAATGAAAACAAAAGAAAAGGAATGGAACAAATTGTCAATATAGCTGGCTGTCTTATTTATCTGCAGGCCATTAACTGTTAATTTAGAAGAAAGTAGAAGAGATTTGCTCTTTTGTCCAATTAAAATGGCATCAAACTATGTGAGGGTTTATTTACAGAACTGAAAAGGACTTTTTATTCTATTAAGGGGGTTGAGAGCATCTCACCCGATAATATCTTTGAACTTATTGCTATTCTCAGTTCAAAAAAATGTTTTAAAATGGCCTGCGCGGCCAATCTTCATCCAAGCTGGGTGGACAATAGTAGCCAACAAAGGCTGCCAACTCCCTTAATTGTGTAGCAAAGTAAAAAAAAAAAAGGTACATGGGGCTTACCCTGAGCTCGCATTGTTGCCTAAAAACATTTCAAGTTTTGTTCCATCAGGAACAGCCTACGGAATATTTCAGGTGGGATTGTTTTGGCTCAGAGTTCAGTATGAAGCAAGTTTTCCAGTTTGTGCACATCCTTCATGGGTGCCCTCTGTGGCTATGCACCAGACTCTGAACTTGACTAACTTCTATTAGCCACACAGTCAGGGCAGGAAGACGAGACGACGACAACGGAAGGGGTCGTGTGGACAGGCAGCTTCTAGGAAATCAGTAACTTACTGTATGCTTTCAGAGTTTCACAACGCGCCTTTTCTATTGCTATCAAAAATGCAGAAAATGTCTGTCCCCAGCGCTGCTGCCTTTGAGGTACACACTCAGCAGAAGGGGAGCAGATGATTTCCGCACACAGTCCATTAAAATGCACATTCCTTGCTTTTACTCAATAGCCCTATATTCCATCGAGATGTCTTTGGGGAAAACTTCCTTGTGGGCCTTGCTTGGTAAGCCTTCAGGCAAGCAGAAGGAAAATAAAGTCTCATGGGGGTGACCTCCTTGGCAGCCTTGCAGATAATTGCTACATGCACAAGAATAGTGCTTAATATTTCATCAGCTGATGAATTTTCCAGCCAGCACTTTAAACTTTACAGGCTTTGCTGTTGTTCCTGCTGTTTCTTTGCCAGAACCGTGGAACTATCCTCTAGGTGAGTAGTCGTCTGCAAGCCTCTGATATTGCTTTTCCCAATAACTCACACCACCAGCAGTTCACTGTTCGGTACAGCCTGTTGGCTGGTTGCCTTGAGCGCACAGAATCCTCCTCAAATGAAACATTAACTGGGCATCTTGGTGTTTCCCAAAAGCAAAAATGAGAAAGCTTTATTTTTTAGTCTTCTGTAATAGATTATGGTAAACAGACACTGGCAATCTCTCAGGAATCTGAGCTGACAGATGGAAGAGCTGTGTCAGGGGGCCAATGGCTGAAGACCAGTGTGTAACGCTCAGCTTAACTGTTCCAGAAATGGAGTGGCTCGGAACCACATGCTTGTGGTTTGATACTGCGAGCTCTGAAGACCGTATTTCTGACTTCAACCATTACTATCATGCGCCGTGAATGGACAGCAGCCCCAATCCCCATTATGAAACTTCTTCAGCCAAGCCACTTGCCAACTGCTGTCCTCTCTGGCCACAGATATCCAGGAAATACAGCTCAGAAGAGAATTGTTTGTACCCAGTGGAAAACATCTGACCTACTGCAAGAACAGCTTTTCCTGGCCTTGGCAACATGTTCGCTTCATTAGTCTACAAAAGGAGCTCATAAATTCTCAGCGGAGCATGCGTTTTAAAACTGGCTTTATGTAGGACCATAGTGCCTTGTGTTCCGAGCAGGGAAATGATCTACCTTGGACAAGAGAATTGCATAAGCACTGCATTTTTTAATGGGATTGAAAAGGTTTAAAAGGATATAAAATTACACAAATGCGGACTTCATACTGTGTGTGAGGGGAGTACAAAAATTGCAGTCCCTGAAAAACCAGGCATGATGAAGAGTTATAAAACTCCAGCCAAGTTAAGCCCTTTGACACCCCACTAATTTTCAAAGGACACTTAAACAAGCATTTTGTAGGGGTGTGCAAATATTCAACATGGAGATCTGAATCTAAGTTGCATCCACTTGTCAAACCAAATTGGAAAGGCAACGCAAATTGTGGAATCAAATGCCTCCAAATCAATTTGCTAATTTGAGGTCTTTGGCCCATGTGCAGATGCGCATGCATGCACATACGCACACTGGCACAAACATTCAACTAGATTTAACAGACCACATCTAATAAATGTAGTTAAGTTTTCTAAACTGAATTGGAAGCCTGAATCAAACTGAAGATTTGAGTCCCATTGTAGCTGATCAGTCCTAGAGCTCAGACATTTGCCCAAAGTATTCAGTGTGCTTCATGTTCAGTGCAATCCTCTATATACTTATATGGAAATAAGTTTAAATAATAAGACTTTCTCTCAAGTAAGTGTATATAGGATTACAGCCTAACTTCTTTCTGGTACATGTCAGAGCACTGCCCTCCTATCTTGGAGTTGCCCTCCATCTTAGACCTGCAAGTCCCAACATTTCTAACCTGCAGGCTTTAAAACAGGACTGGGGGACATGTAGCCTGTTGCTGAGCTACAATCCCCATTTGGCCACCCTCCTAGAAGCTTTTGGATATGCTAGTTCAGTAAGATCTGGAGGACCACAGCATCACAACTCCTGCTTAATTTACAGTAGACTAGCCAGAATGACACTCACCTTCCATGTCTGATGGCCTTCCAGCTGCTTTTCTGGGCAGTTCAGCTTTCAGAGAAGCAGTAACTATGATAAACAAGCTGTTGAGAGGCAGCATACCGGGCTTACACGTTTCAAGTTCCAGAGACGTATTGTAGACCTTTTTTCAGATGGAGGCCAATGTCCAGTAAGTCTAAGTACTCCAATTTCCCAGAGAACATTAAGGTAATCCACTTTGTTTTCTTCTTTTGGATGGGTCTTGTATTATTCAAATACATTTGAATTTTTAAATGCATCCAATTATTTCTAGGAAATTTTAGCACTATATAGTGTAAAGGTTGTTTTCAATGCTACCATAGAGAGGGAGGGAAGTAGAAGGTATTTCAGATCAACGTGGCTTTTTTTTTTTGAGAAACATACTTCATCATATTTAGCAATGTCCATAGGTGAATGTGATTTTGTATCACGTGTAAGTCCTTTCTACAATGTTAGCTATGCTGTAAGACAACACATTCCCTTCTCCAAACCTCTATAAATAACAATGGCAATAT
Organism: Candoia aspera; assembly: GCF_035149785.1. Lineage (NCBI taxonomy): Eukaryota > Metazoa > Chordata > Lepidosauria > Squamata > Candoiidae > Candoia > Candoia aspera. The sequence continues at coordinate 95,253,141 of NC_086158.1, read as the reverse complement.
TACAAAAGTCTAAAATGAAGAAATGAAATGAGAATCCAGTCTCGACACCAGTGAATGAAAAGAATAGTATTTGTTTTATAAATCCACTTAGGTAAGGATTTTCAACCTGATGAGAGTCATTTTGAAGTAAATCCAGTGTTCTCTCCAGATCTTGTAGCACCTCAAATGGATTCACTGGATCTGGTCCACACGAGAAAAACTTCCTTCTTCTATACACATGAGTCCAACCAAAGTTTTAGGGAAGAGCAGGAGTCTTTCACTGCACCCACCCATACAACTACGCACACATGGCTTCCATTTAAACTCTCACATACAATATACATCAATTTGTTAACATGCACAACATTCCCTGAACTTGTTTTCAGTATCAAAGTTATCTTGCAGATCTTCCCCTCCCTTTCCCTCCTTAAGTTATAATTTTTTGGCATCATGGGACCCTCTTTCTAGGCACTGATCAACATTTGGAATGTAACATTCTAACTTCAAAATACTGTAAAAAAAAAGAAGAAGAAAGAAAACAAATGAAGACAGCAGTCCTGACTAGAAATCTGTAAGCCGCTGCTGTACACTCAGGTCTTCATCCATCAGCTTGTAGAGGGCTGAAGATAAATGCATCTCCTTCAAAGAAAATAATGCTGCAAACAATCACAAGTGGCAAAAAGAAGAGCAGGATACCACTGAGCATTTTAACCAAAGACGTATAATGGCTTTAAGCTCTAGATGTATTCGATGTTTCCTAAGCCTCAAGTTTCCTTTCCTTTCTTTTTACAGTCATGGTACAAACAGTGAAGATCGACTGGTCTTTGCAGATAGTTTTTATCTTGAGAAGTGGAAGCCAGACTGCACTTCTTCAATATCAGAAATCAGTGTCCTAGCCAGGAAAATCCCAAATATCTAAAGAAAAATCAGGGGGTTGGGGGTGGGGGGAAAAAGAAAGAAAGAAGTCCAAGTTAGAATAGACTACTGATTTCACAATTTAGTTCTTCCCTCAAATAACAATAGAAACCAGTATCTTCTTGTTGGCTATTTCATGTTCTCAAGGCCCAAATGACCAGGTTCAAATTATCCTACTTTGGACACATTATGCGAAGACCTAGCTATCTGGAGAAGGCTCTGATGCTTGGAAAGGTGGAAGGAAGGAGAAGAGGAGGACAACCAACAGCAAGGTGGATGGACTCAGTTACAGTGGTGATGGATGCACCATAGAAGATCTGAAGGATCAAATTAGAGGCAGATCATCATGGAGAAAATCTACCTATGTGGTTGCTAAGGGTCGACACTGACTTGATGGCATGTCATCAATATTTCATGCTCTTTCATGGCATGAAAATGTTTTGAATTCAAAATGTTCCAGCTTCAAATGCCCCACTTCAATTGGGTTAAACAAATAAAATGTAAAGTGTGCCAGGTTCTAAAGAAAGCTACTCTGGTTCAACCTCTTCCCTGGTATTTCTGAGAGCTGAAGTTGGTAATGTTATTTCTCCAACATAGAATGATATGGAGGTCTGTTCCCATGTTCTTCTGCTGCCTTCTTCTCAGGCCTTTAATTGTGAAAGGAGTGGCTGTGACAGGTACAAAGAAGAACCGAGAGATGCCTTCTGGATATGCCTTGCTAGAGGTGTGTGCAAAATGAGCAGAATTCAAAACACCCTGTCTCAAACCCCAAGCAGGATGTTCTAACCCCACAGGAAATATTCTGAGTTCAGAACACTTCTAGTAAGGCCAGAAAAGCATTGAAACATTTCCTGTGTTCAGCAAGGGAACACTAAAGGGGCAAAATCTCATTTTCTCAATTAATATGATTGGGGGAACAATTCAAATAAGCCAACTATAAAAAGTGAAGTAGGGGCAGGTGAGGAAGGTGACAGATGTTTAAACTATCACTGTTTTCATAACTATCTATTAAAAGGGTTTGGGGATCCTAAATGGATATACTGATCAAAAACACATAGAATAGATTTGTCAATTTCGGAAGTGCGATTCCACTTTCCTGCAAACATATGCTATCCCATGTTTACAACAGAGAGGGAGACTTTAGCCTCACCCACAACAAAAATGGTTACCATTTACGGGTGACTTCTAATTAGGGGTTTCAGCACTAACGCACCGCAGTCTTTGGCTGGGAAAGCTCAGATATTTAAAGACAAAAGCAAAACCAAAAGCCAGGAAAAGTTTCTATGAAGAACTTCCCAGTACACAAAGCAGATGAACACTGATTCATTAGATATCCAAGCCAGGCTACCCGGAAGATACAGAATGAATTCTCTTCCTTTGCTGAAATAATTGGAAACCGTGGATTTTCACAGAGCCCTATTTGTAGGGTTCTCTAGAAAAGGTTTGAGCCTTTGCTGTCTAATATTTGGAAGATTTCCAAAGGAGCATGCAGCTCAATCCCTTTATCCTGACCTTTACTGTGGCCAAGAATTGATTGGTAGCAAACCAGCGGGAGTGTGAAAAAAGAAGAGCCGTACATTTCTATTCTCTACGTTCTCCACTGCGTTCCACTTTAGATAAAGCTCAGCAGCAGCCCTTTTGAATGAAATTATTAAATTCTCTAACATAGTATTCCTCTCTAAGTGGTGCACAAAATATTCGGTTTCAAACTGCACCCAGGGCAAAACTTCGCATGATGTCCCATTTCCAAGGGCCAAAGAGCTGTTTTGAGCTCAAAATCCTGTTAAAAAATGCCCCTGCAAAGCCTCTTTTACCCGCAAAATGGGACACTTTGTGAAGTTTTCTGCTCAAAATTGTCTGCAAAACCTTTCATTTCAGGCTATCTCTTACAGCCATCAGGAATCTCTTACAGCCATCCTCCCTCAGCAAGTTGGAAAATAAATATAAATATAAATATGTATCTTTAAGCCTGCAGCCACTCACCTGTAATAATGAAATTGCAACAAAGACTCCTGCAACGATATAAATATTCCTGGGCAGCCAGGCTTCCAGGGCAGAGATGCAGCCCCTTGTGAAGATTCGCTCCCCCCAGTACGATGAAGACTAGAAGAGAAAATGGGGAAGGGTGGCATGGAGGATCCAAAGAAGCATTAGTACTTAGATGTAGAACCACCAGCAAATTCCAGAACATGGGAAGTTGGGGCGGGGAGGGAATCCCTGAAGAAGGCAACAGCAAACCATTTGTGTGATGTTACCAAAAATAATACACGTATGCGAAGCAACCGACCATTGAGGTGACAGTCCGTATTTCAAAACAAAAAAATTCAAGGAACAAGAATGGGAAAGGATCTGCTTTGCTAAAAATGCTTACAATTATTCCCTTAGAAAAGCCGGATTCTGCAAAGGTAACCTCATCTTTGGGATCCTTTGCTCAGCAGATTTCATCAACATTACTGCTTATGTTTTACTCTGCTTTTCAGCAAAAGACCTCAAAACGGCTACCAACAAAGAACACCTTAAGCTAGAAGCTGAATATGTGTTATCTGACAGCAAGAAAAGAAAAGAAACGAAATGAAATGACATTGACACAAATAACAATTACATGTAAACATTTATTTGGGCAACCCAGGAGGTTGTGCCTTCTCTCCACCAACATTATCACCATAAATATCTTGACCCAACAAGGCCACCCTGTAGTATTTGCAGAACAGGAGGAAGCCCAGTGGTTGCCGGACAGAAAGCAAGGCTCAGAACCATCAGAGTTTTGTGATGCATGGAACCAGGCTCCAAGCCAGCTTGCCATGGTAAATACAGAGGGCCTAGGGGAAAACATTTCCCATCCATCCAGATGAATTATTCAAAGGACAAGACAAAAATATATTTTGTATTTCATGAAATTAAACACTGGAGGGAGAGATCTGAGAGCCAGCTTGATCCCTGCCCTCCTCCCTTCTACAGGGCATCCAAAGCTCTAAACAAGGACAAGGTTATTTGTCCCAGTTCTGACAATCACAAGCTTCAAGGAACAAATTTCTTGGAGCACCACAGGCCTCTGATGCTGTATCGTTTCCCCAGTCATAGACCACACCACACCAGCACGGATGTGGGAAGTCCTCCATGCTTTAAGTATGTGCTGAGGTCCAACAGGAAGCCCAAGTGTCTGAAAGATGTACCCATTAGGCAAGCTGCTCATGATTCTGGAAGGGCTACAGAAATGGAACTGAAATAAACTCCTTTCCTACACATGAATTAACATGTTTCATTGGCTAATGCTTTGCTTTTTTCTTTTGTTCAGGGAGCCCTAACTTCTACAGAACAACGGGACGGCAAAAGGATGTGAGAAGGAGGGATGGGAGAATTAGGACGTACTCACCATATTTCTGACATCATAGCCACACTGGGTATTCACCACATTTTGCTGGAGAGAGAGAAGAAAAAGGGTTGATACAGCTTTTTACAATGGGATTGATCTGCACGCTTTACGGGATAGATTTATTATTTTGCCTTTCCTCCAAGAGCCCTCAGGGACACCATTTCTGCCCCCAGTGTTTCAATATAGCAATATTCCTGTGAGGTAAGCTGGATAGAAACAGTGAGCAGACCAAAACTGTCCAGCAATATTCCAGAGCTGAAGTAGGCTTGAACGTGGGCCTCCGTAATCCTTCACCATTAATCTACATTGATTCTCCAAATGGATCAATCTGGTAAACAGGTTAAGCATGCTACATGATCAATTCTTATGCCAGATACCAAAGTTGAAATATGCGAAGCATCCTGGGAAATGATGACGTAGCATCCCTTTGTTTTCAATTTATTACCTTGTTTATTGACTAACTCATTGATTAAAAAACATACCCAGAATCCCAACATTCTTTGGGGGAACAAGCAAATACTCAGGGTTGTGAAAGATGAGTCTCACCCTTACAAGTACAGAGAACACTTCCCTGTATCCCAAACCTGGCATGAATGTAGGGACAAGAAGACAGGAGATAGCTCACAGCAGGATCTTGGATACAGCAGGAAAAGGGGACCCCACATCTCTCGCGACTTTTACTTGTACTACTGCAGTTGAAATAAATGTTAAGGTCCCAGTCGTTTGGACTCTGGGCACCACAACATTGGTTCTGCAAGAGACAACAAAAGAGGGATGCGTTTGAGCACCTGACGTTCACAACAACTGCTGAGAGAGGACGCGGAAAAGCTAAGCAGCCTCAGACTGCTTTAGAACACCCAGAAATTCCAGGGCAGAAGGCTAGACTGCAAAATTGACATAGCATCCCAGGAAAAGCAACGGCATACCTTTTCCTTATTATTCCCAAGAAAATGACATGGATGGGAACATGAAGACCAGGAACTAAGCTTAGCTTCCATGGACCAAACTCTCCAGAGTCTCCAATAAATGGTAAGAGAACGAAAACGTAGTCATTTAATTTTTTGTTATCCCACTGTCTCCTTATGAGTTACTGCGGAAGGCACAGATCGCTCCTGACAGAGATCTGAACTGATAGCTTGCAAGGGCTTTGGAAATTATGCTGAAGTTCACATGAAATTTAGATAGGAGGCTGCCGGCTGCCCACCCCATCTTAGGCAGAAGAAAGAGTTTTGCAAAGACAACCCAGCAGGAGAAAAATCTGCATCTTGCACAGATGTGTTCCCCCTCTGCGGTCTTCTGTCATTTGCTAATGTCACCTCCCCCGCCGCTTCTCCTTGATCAAACTCTCCCTTACTTAAAAAAGGGACAGCATTCGTTGCTGGTTTCATAATTTAACATAAAAGGTGATGCAGATCAAGTATGATTAACACAACACCTTACCAGTTTCTGCAATGAATCTATGAGGTTCTGCAAGTCAATGTCATCTCTGTAAGCCTTAATGTTGTTCTTGAAGAATGTCTCCACCCGGGCTTTCACCCAGTCCTGGAACAAGAAAGCCAGCACAGCCAGGGCCAACTCCAGAATGAAAATGAGCACGATTGTGAAACTGAACTACAGAAAAGAGAAAGGGAGTGGAGAGAGAAAGAGACAACCAGTTTCAGGAAGGAGAAGAAGGCTACCATCAAAAACAGAAGAAAACCAGCTGGTTTTCAACTGTGCTCCAGGGAATTCAAGCTGTTCTTCAGAAGATCATCAGCAATTTAGTCAGAAGACCAGTAATTTCATGGAATTGGGCCAACTGCTACTGATTGCATGGAAAAGGCCAACTGCTACTGATTTTCTGCTCCAATACACAAGGATGTGGGTAATTCCCCAGCTGTAACATATCTGGCTAGCTCCCCATGATTATCTAAGAATATGCCAGAACTTTTGAATTGGGTGCCTGATGTCATACACAGAAAAGGTTCCCTGAAGACAAAAAGTCTGAAGATCCTTGAAACAGGTCAAGACTTTTCATGCAGAAAAAATGTCTGTCTAGTTTCCAAAAGGAAAATAAAAACTCACCATGACCTCCCCACCCCACTAAAACCTCCTGTCCCGTCATATAAGATACTATGCCATAATTTGCAATACTTGACAACCAACAAGGAAAGCTAGATAGAGAAAATTGGTTCTTTCAAAAAATGGGAGTGGGAAAACGCCGGTCTGCCTTGTGCAATAAGACACATATCAGAGAGAAACTGAGTTGGTAACAAAGAGGGAAACTGAGACCTTTAAAGTTCCTTAGTACTCTTTTTGTTTCTTCTACTTAACAGTTCATGAGCAATTAATGTAAATTCCAAAAAAAAATAGGTATGATTTATATTTTCCTGCTTTTTATGCTTTTTATGCTTTTGTCTGAGGAAGCTTCATTTTTAAGCAACTTGCAAGATAAATGTGTTGACAGATGCAACAGAAAACTATTGCATCATATGGATGGCCAACCATCTTACATATCAAAAAGCAGAAAACCTCTTCTCTTCAATGCCTACCTAGTGAAATACTAATTCCCATATTTCATATGCAACCAAAAACAGTGTGAAAATTATCTTTGCTACCTCCCACCCAGGTGAGATACTGCAAGCTTCTCCGTCTCTGACATTTATGGCTGGAATTCTGGGAGTTGGAACAAGTCTGGAGAGCAATACGTTGGGAAAGGTTCATTAGGGCTTCTGTCCTCCCAGTTTTCGGTTAATACTATTGGGAACATTCAGGATCTTCAAGATATGAACTCAGTTGTCCCAACGAAGGCAAAAACAGACCCCATGCTAAAGTATTTCTCAGTCACACTGCATGCTACGAATTTGTTTCTTATGGCAAAGAATGTAGGCTGGAACTACTTTTTCATGTAAGAATGTGGGTCTGTACTCAAACTTTGGAAGCTGGTTTGATTCTGTAGTTTATTTCCTCCTATGAAAATCACCACAACAATCTAAGAGTCTCTTCAAAATCTCTTTTCCAGAGGAACTGGCTATAACCACATAGGAGCAAATTTGCATCAAACCAATGACATTTCCAGCAATCTAGTTACATACAATTCCTTTAACCATCTTTCCCAAACCTGGTTCTTTCCAAATGTGTTGGGGTTACAACCCCCAGTATTCCCAAGAGCATGACCAAAGGCTGGGAATTCTGGGAACTACTTTGAGGAAGCCATGTTCAATCAAAGTTAAATGAAGATGCAAATTTTTTAAGGCATGGTTTAGAACTTTCAAATTAACTTCCAGCTTTTCAGTAGTGCTATTATACCTGGGATGCAAAGAAATGGATGACCACCAGATGGTAGGAAAGAGTCTTCTGTATCTCCTTGCTGCCATCTGATGGTGGTTTGGACTTTTGGATACAGTAGTCTAGTTCTACCAGAATGGTACTGCCCTGACAAAAAACACTTCAGAATCCAGCAACTTACAAATTTCAAAAGGCAAATATTCTCCCGCAGAGCTCCCACGCAGCCAGCAAAGCCCAGAATGAACATCACCCCTCCAACGAACAAGATGAGGAACACAGGATCAAAGCCATGGAGGCGAGTCATTTTCGAAAGGTCAGACAGCACGCCCTATAATGAAACACAAATGAACAAGGATGAGAACCTGCTGAAGCTTCACGTGTGACCTACTACGTAGGTAACATATCCCCAACTATAATCCAAAGGGCTTTGAGCGCGCCAGGGTTCTGCAGAAGTGCAGAAAATATTTAGCCTTTGACAAGTGCAGCTTCCTATTTTCTGAGAGCCTCACTTCGCTTACTGTCTTTAAATAGGTACGTGGGGATACATTAGAGGGTGCAAAACAATTCTATGGGTGGGAGGTGGCAGGAGTGGCCAAAGAATGTATGAATTGAATGAATGAATGAATGAATGAATGAATGACTCAATCAATCAATCAATCAATCAATCAATCCACCATCCTGTGACTTGCAACCTTCAAAAAAATTTCAGTATCTGGGTAACATGTATCAGCTTTCTATAATCTACTGTAACAGTCTGCAAATATGTTATACTACAACCCCAGAATTTGCAATAGCTATGGAACAGCTTGCTTAGAACTTGGGCAGTTGAAGTCAAAAAAGGTGAAATCACACTAGGAAGGTGGTAGAAGAGCTTTCTTGACAGAGCAGTTTGAATCCTAAATACTGAACTATTGGGCTGAAAAATAAAATCTACAAAAGGAGATTTGGATACTTGTGTATGCAGCCTTTCACTTGGACCTTAAGCCAAGCTCACAGAAGACCAAATGAAATACTGTTTCATCACCATCACCATCACCATCCAATTTTTACAAACCACACCTTCCAGCAAATCAATGCTGCAGATCTCCCTTCCAGGGTTGTATTAGGGCTATGATAGAATTATTAAAAGGTTACATTTTAAAGCTGGATTGTGAATGAATCTAATTCCGTAATGGATAAAATGGAACTTTGAATAAGAACACCCACATGCACTGCTAACATTTAAAAATGGGTTTTCAGAATAAAGTAGTTTAAAAAAAGAAACTGCTGTTTATTGGATGCTGTTCCCACAAGGAATGCCTTTTAACATTTGCCTTAGGCAAGAGGACAGATCCCATTTACTGCAATATTTTAAACCTTTTGCACACTAAAATGCAACTTACTATTTACTTTGGCCCTTGAAGGGGCCACTCTAAAAGATAATAGCTATTTGCCATGCACACAGAAAGCACAGCGCAATTCTATTTCTACTGAATATTTCCTTTCAGCCACTTCCCCTAAAGCGGCAGAAAAGGGAAACTTCACACATAATGCTCTCTGAGCTCTGCTCAAGTATGCTTTCCAAGAACCAACTTTACTGGAAATCAGGGCATTGTTTAGCCAAGAAGGTGAGAGAACCAGAATTGGCTTCAACTCTTTGATCAGGATGTGTCTGATGACAAACCAAGTTTATCACTGGCCAAGGATCCTCAGGCGGCCAGCCCATCTAGGCAGTAAAAGCAGCCTCCACTAGATGGAACTAACAGGCTGGAGATTGCACAGCTTGATCTTGCTGCTGCTTGGAGAAAAGCGTCTAGAGCTGGCTGGTGTGTCTGCAGCAGTTTCCTGCCTCTGAGAGAACAAAGTAAAATAGCTGTTCACTCGACAGCTGTTTATTAACTAGCACCTACCAACGAAGAAGCCATCGATTCTCTAGGGTTGTCTCTTGCTTTTAGACACCTGAGCACTCAGTTAGAATGAGCTGTTTAAGCTAAGCCTACAGAAATGCCCACCTTGGAGGAACGGGTGGTGCCTTGTTTGATTAGGCAGGGAACAACAACTACTTTTATAAAAGACTGGAAACCCCTTAATGGGCTGTTCGCTGAAAATGGATAGAAATGAACTGGTGATTTCTGGATTTACCCATTAATAAGGGTTGGATATGGGAAGGGAACCATGTTATGTAATTTAGAAGAGGGGAAACGGTTTCACGTGTGTCTGTAAGCCCTGTAAAGAAGATCCGAAGTTGCTTCTTTAAGTATTTGTTGTTTTTGCTTTCTCTCTGCTTTCTGTTGCTTTCAACACCTTTTCTTTCATCTTTATTTTTTTCTATATTGTTTCATGTTGATCTTTCAACTTTGTAAACACATATGTGTGTTTATGTGTGTGTGTGTGTCTATGTATGTATATGTATATGTATAAAAGAATGAGTTGTTTAAGCCATTGGTCAGTGCAAAAATCCAAACATTAGCAACTTAGACTAAGATAGACAACCTAGTCTATCTTCAGCTTGAACACACCCAATGAATGGAGACCACCACCTGAGCAGCTTTTTCTATCATCTGAGTTGAGTCACGTCCTCCACTATGGAATGACAAAGAACAGATCTTCACCTTCTTCTGTGTGACCTTTCAAGTATCCCAGGAGTGCGATCATATTCCTCTTTCGTCTTCTCAAGGCTAAACACTCCCAATTCCTTCTGTATCTTTACAGAAGTGAGTTTCTAGTCCCCTGATCATCCTGACTGCCCTCCTTTGTCTCTGAACCTGCTCCAGTTTTAATTCCACTTTTGCATCTCAGAAAGTGTTGCTAGATGTTTGGGCCACGCTGTTCACCTGCCCATCCTCTAAAGAACATTCAGAAATTACTCATTCACTGACTAACATAAACAAACTCTGGAAGAAAGTGTACTGCGGTGCCTGGATGAAAGGGAAGAAACAGAAAGAAAAACACTAGAAATTGTTCCACGGGACAAAAGGTTAACTGCTTTGTAGGAATGTTAGTCATGAAGGACACATTCTTGGCAACAGTTTTTCATTTAAATTGATGGCACCCGGCTATCCAAATGGGAAAGTTTTAGCCAACCAGAAGGGAAATGGGAATTGCAGAGCAGAAGTGGAACAAAACATGAAGCATGAAAATCCATGCAAAACAAAGATTATTATTTAAACACACCTGGGGTTGGATGCAAAGGAAACTGGGTGAGGGGGGGAAAAAAGGGACATGGCTGGGATACAACTTTCCACCATCATTCACCAAATCCGTTTCACCATGTAATAAACATCTGCACCACCCTAGCTTCTTCTGTACTTCTCAATGGTTTGTAGGCACAAATGGCAAGATATTAGTATAAACTGGGAGTGCAAGAAAAGAATGAGAGATGGAGAAGGGGCCACGGATCCATCCCACTGACAACTGTTGAGAGACACTCCAGAGACCCTGAAATCCTACCTATTTTTCAAATAGATATTTCTGAAAATATTTTTCAAATAGATATTTCTGAAAATATTTTTCAAATAGATATTTCTGAAAATATTTTTCAAATAGATATTTCTGAAAATATTTTTCAAAAACTATCTTCACTGCTTATGAAGTACTTCAGCTACAGCACTTAAATTTACATTATATGGGCATCAAGTCGCATCATGATGCGACTTGATGCAAATGACATGATTTGCATTATTTGGGAATGCAGTGGGTACACAAAGACACACACTGGCATGAACAATGTAGTTTTGGATTTAATGGACAATCTGGAATAATGGAAGTAAGAACTTGTGCATCCTAAGAACATGGGCCTGAAAACATGAGCCTACTCCTGCTTACTCAGAAGTAAGCCTTGTTATGTTTAATGAGACCTCCTCCCAGGAAAAGGTAAAATCCTGTGCATATCTACTTAAAAGTAAGCACTCCTGAACTCAGTTTGGCTTCATTCTGAGCACACATTTACAGGGTTGGAGTAAACTCTGCATTCCTGAATGAGAAACTGAGTTTGCACCAATGAATACAATCAGCATGGAGACAGAACACATTCTGTCCTGTATTCCTTTATTTACTAGTCTTTTTTCTAATTAAGGAAAGACAGAGAGACATGCCATACTTCCTCACCAGGAAGAGATTTGATCCTATAACATCTAAAAGGTCTTAATTTGCTTACCTTTTCACTCCATGCCCACAGACCAGCTCCGAGAAATGCAACGCCAGCTAACTAAGAGAAAAAGAAAGAAGAATAGATATTATTTTGCAGAAAGTACAGCTTCATCTGCTGGGAAACACAAAATACAGAACAGTCAGCAAAGTCATGCTTCCTGTCCAAGTGACCTGTCTGTAAATGTTTTAGGTCAGCGATGTATGTTGTTGGGGAAAAAGAGAATGTGCCCTGGCAGATTTGCACCAATGAGATCCACACAGGACATGAGCTATCTAATAAAAAGATAATACAATCATGCTGGATAACTTGGCTGAAACAATTCAGTGCCCAACAGTGGTGACAAGTACAGTATCCATACTGGGGGTCAGTAGGAAAGGGATGGAAATAAAACTCGCCATGTTATAAAGATTATACAAAGCTAGGGTGTGATAGAATATGGAATATTATGGACAGCCAATCTCAGAAAGGCTACTCAGCCGCATGACAACAAACAGACAAGAGAAGTGACCAAAGGAGTAGGGCTTGTTAAGTTGATCCTCTGCATATGTGTGGGAAGGAAGACAGAGAGACAGCCCAGGTTTCCTGCATTAATCGGGAGTCAGGCAAGGAAATGATGACATTAAAAAAAGAAACATCAGATATCTGAAAATGAAGGGGAACAAGGACTCCATCCGCTCCTGGAAGGCACAGGATGAGAGGGAAGCCTGAAGGATGAGACACACGGTTCCTACAGAGTCAATTCTTCCGTTGTCTTTATAAATGCCATTCTCAGTTTCAAAGGCCAGGGAGACAGCTGTGCTGGCTAGGATTAAGTTAACATGGCCTTCCTGAGCCCTCTTGTCTGCTGACTCCACCAGACTACTGGGAAAGAGAAACTCTGCAAGTAAGTCAACACGGCTTGTCCAAGCCTGCCTCTGGTCAAGCCATCTGCATCCAGGCAGAAGGCTTAATCTTCAACTACAATTCTCTGGAGCTGTAAAGTAGAAAACAGAAGTTGGGGGTGGGGGGGGGGCGGTATTTTTTTAAGTTTGAAACAGTCCACTCCAACCTTGAAACAGTTTATTCTTCCAACTGAAAGCATTCAGATGCCATCTCAACTTTCCCAGAAGTCTTCTGAGACCCAAACAACTCTTTCAACTTCAAAACAGATGCCCTGAGCACAGACAAAACTCTTCCAAGCTCAGAACTTTTCTGGAAGGGTTGGAACATTCATGGAAGATGGAGCAATGGATTCAAGCTTGGAATATTACCAATTCAAAATGTAGAGGTAATCCCAACAGATGACTTCTTTTGCCCTTCCTCCATTCACCACTTTTTTGGCGTTGGGGGGGAGGGAGAACATATTAATCCACAATATTAAGATTTGGGGGGTAGGATTTTCTAAAAAGGAAAATTTCTAAAGAGAGAACCTTGAGTAGCTGATGGAACTGGAATAAGCAGCCCACTTTCAGATAGGATTTGAAATTCTTTTGCCTTAGAACCAATCTGCCCTCCTAACAAAAGCAGGCACTGAGATGCAATATGTCTTGCAGTTTCCATCACGCCGGTACATGTTCCACCCCGTCTGTGCAAAGGAAGTTTATTTTGAGCTCAGAACAATCAGCACAGCTGGGCACCATTTCTGCTTATTTACTGTTGCATAAAGTCAGATGGGAAAACAGAATTTTCATGAGAAAAAAAATATATATTTAGAGTAATTAAAAAGGGGGGGTTAATATTTAGAGTTGGGGTTAAGGTTGTGGGAGACTTGAGATGGAATACCATGTTAAAAATGATATATCATTATTGTGGCTATTTTGGAATCAAGGATGCTCCAAATGAAGCCCCTCATAAATTAAATGCCAGTTTTATGTTCCTATTGGATGCGTGACAAAATGACCCTTCAAAGGCCTTTTGCTGCTTTGCCAGATTTCTTACCTTCTATGCATTTCCCAGTTTTGAGCAAGTGTATCTAGATGTGGAACACTAACTTTTATATTAGCTTTGAAGGGTGTCTTAGTTTATATGACATGATCCAAATCATCCTTACCCTGTTTAGGGAACATCTTTTCTACCTTCCTTAAGGAAGAATAACTTCTGTGTTTTTCTCCCTTCATCAACTCCTTCTGTGCATCTGAGAGGTATCTTAGTGCTTCAAGATTACTAGGTCTTCAAAACACTTCATGTTTCAGACCCAGGATTCGCTTTATTTTCCACTTTTCTCCTAACAACATGCAGATTAGTCAGAACATCGTGGGAGAGAGAAAAAAGTGGGGTTCTAAGTATGTGTAGTCTCCAAGCAAGGAAATCCACTCTATTTACAACCAAACAAGAAATGTGATAGAGAAGATACAATAAGTGCTGCCTCCTTTCTTCGTGGAATTATGGTCTCACATCAGCTGAAAGGATCCTTCACCAAGATCCAGCTGGCTGAGGACCAGAATCCATTCGATGCTTCTGCTTCATTAAATGGACACTGCTGCTGTTTTCATGCTAACAGATGTTCCTTGAGGACACATGCATAATCCAGTCTGGCTTTGCTTTGCCTGCAAGGTTACAACATTCTTCCTATTCTGCCCTGTTTTCCCATTTAAGTGTCTCAAATGTCTTCAGAGAGACCTCCCATTTTACTGAACAGTAGAAAAAGATTCATTGCTGAACTAAAGCCACAGTCACCCATGTGTGGCACTGCGGCATGCCTCAGCCATTTTTTCAAGGACAGCAATTACCAAAAAAAAAAAAAATGGATGGAGCAACCCATCCTTATGGAGCTGTGTTCAAATCATGTTCCTGGTTTAAGAGTTTTTGATATTTTGGTAAGGCACATGAAAATAATGAAGTTCCTTACTTTCTTTCACTGCAGCCCATTGATACAAATCATCAGGCTGGCTTACAGAGATGGAAAAGCAATGCATCCAGCCAATATTCTACCTGATTGCAGAGTGAGAGGTAAACTTGCTTCTATCTGCCAGTGCAATAGAAGATGTGATCTTACATTTGATCAGATTCTTGGCTAATCTAGAGTGGCAGCAGCTTGTTCCCAGAGGTGTTTTTGACCACTTGCCATCTGATTCTTCAAGTGGGTGAGATCATAGGTTTGCAGTGTGGCATCATCAGTACAACCCAGACAGGCCAAATGAGGCTGTCAAGGTTCTGTCCCAGTGCTTGGAGTCTGTGAAACCTTCATTGGGAAGAACCAGTTCTGACTCAATCCTACCAAGACTGGGTGGCTGTGGATATTATGGCCTCCTGGATCTGGGGATATTCAATCTTTAACCTTGGATGGGGTCACACTTTCCCATTCAAGAGTGGTGCACAATCTGGGGATCTTCCTGGAATCACAGGTCCTGCTCAATGAGCAGATGGCAGCTGTGGCCAGGGAGGCCTTTGCATATATCTGGCGCACAGGTTGTATGATCTCCTGGTTCAGGAGGCCCATCAGACAATCACTCATGCCCTAATCCTCTTATAGCTCAACTACTGCAATGCATGGGGATTCCTTTGAAGACCACTCAGAAGCCTGAGCTGGTCCAGAATGCAGTGGCAAGGGCAGTGTTGGGCATGCCTCTGTAGGCCCATGTGACACTCCTGCCTTGACAGCTGCACTGGTTACCAGTATGCTTCCAGGTGCAATTCAAGGTGCAACTTATGACTTATAAAGCCCTATATGGCATAGAGACTGGTTAGAACGACCTATCTGCCTGGCCTATAGGAGTTGTCAAAGTTGGCACACTCAGAGTCCCTTCAAATAAACAGTGTCATATTTCAGAACCCAGGAAGCATGCCTCCTCTGTTGTGGTGTCTGCCCTCTGAAATGAGGTTCCCCCTGAGATCCATGGTTTCTTGTTGGTGGTAACTCCCACCCGGATAGCATTCTGGAAAGCCTTAAATTGCTGGCTGTTCTCCCAAGGCTTTGGATTGCAGTGGTCAGGGGTCCTGTCGGTTATGTTCACCATCTTGTTCCTTATTCTTTTTTATAATTCTATTTATATCGAATCTTCTACCTTGTTTGGTTTTATTGTGAGCTGCCCAGTGTCAGGGTGGGGTCAGGCTGTGCCTAAATTGAATAAATTAAATTAAATTAAATTATTAAATTAAAAGATTGTGGTTTAGATCTAGGACTTTTTGGCCAAGAATTACTTAGCTGTGGTTTCTTCCCATGATCCTCTGGCTAACAAACACACAAAAAATTAACATGAATTGATTACAAGCTTTACAGTTGAGTTGTTGTTGTTTTTCTGTTTCTATTACCACTACCACTTGATCCCAGCTAATGCATTGGAAAGGGGGGATCACTATGGCAGGTTCTGAAACACTCAAAAAGTTATGAAGCAATTTGAAGGCGACTGTAATGTAGGCTAAAGATCCAAGGTTACATACATAAATTTATCTTTCAGATTACAGAAGTTTTGAAGATGTGGATGCAGTTCCAGCATTAGATCTTGAAACTATAATGAGATCTGCAGAGACAGTCTATTCCTTTGGGCATCATTAATCACGTCCCAAGTATTGGGATTACAGGCAATGAACTTAGTCTAGGTCAAGGCACTGGAAGATATTTAGGCCAACAGAAGGCTAACGGTTAGTTTACTAAACTGGTGTGGTTTATGAGATGGACTTGTTTATTATTCAGTAATTGCTCCCTGGGAAAGCACAGAATATCTATCACTACAATTGATTGTCCAGTTTTTACATCACAGGATGCACCTAAATCAAGGTTGAAGAATGCTTGTCAAAGCAGAGATTAAATGATTTAGACAGCCACTGTAGCATCCACCTTCACCAGGAACCAACCTGGATTTCAACAATGATGAAGGAACAAAGTTTATCTCATACAATATAAGTTTTCACAGCTGCAATGAAATGACATCCAGATAGCATCATGTGAACAGATTTGTTCCCACACATTGCATTACCCAGAAACCATTTCACCAAACATTTCTCTCCCTTCCATATTTTTATTCCCAGCATTAGGAAAGAGAAGAAGAGGATGACCAGCAGCAAGTTGGATAGACTCAGTTATAGTAGCAATGAGTGCATCATTGGAAGAGCTGAAGGACCAGGTTAGGGATAGATCATCATGGAGAAAATCTACCTATGTGGTTGCTTAGAGTCAACAATGACTTGATGGCATGTAATCAATCAGTCAATTACAAACTCCTAGGATGGAGTTCATCAGATAGAAGCAGGAATGTTCTGACCAAGACAATGACCTCTAGAGTCCTTTTGGAAAGCTTCTCTCTGTGACTAAATAGGAGCCTTCATTTCTGCTCTTCCACTGAGACCCACAGCTCTCTCCCTGCACACATACACTCTCTGACACCCTTGACCCTCTTGACATGTTTCTGTTGTACAACTCCTCAAACCATTTTGTAAGCATTCAGGTTCTTCCCAATCCCTTCAAACATCCTCTCTCTTGATCTGATATGGAAGGCATCTACATCTTTTTACTCAAGTTCATTACTATTTCCAGGAACGGTGATTAATTCCCTGTAATTTGAACCACACAAGGGTCCTATGGGGCTCATAAAATAACAATGCCGTGAGCTTCTGGACAATGCTGTGAGCTTCTCCGCAAAGAAGTCTAACCCTAACCCTAACTCCCCCTGAATGGAAAGGTAATTTTTCATCACTTCTTCTAAGCTAGAATTATCAATGTTCTATTTCCCAAAGGATGATGATTTTCCTAGTCACATGCTTCAGTACAAAAGGCCAGGAGATCAAAAACTCCTTTCCTTCTGCCCCCCTTTTACATGCCAATAAGGTACACAGGATGCAGAGGCTATATATCTTCATATGTGTGATGGAATGCGTCCCTGAAGGTAGGTGGGGGGGGGTGATGTAGCTCTCAGGAAGGGGGGAGCATTCCAGGGAGATAAGAGAACTCTCAGTAGTCTGGGGGCTGTTGGTGGGAAAGCAGAGAGACTCAAGGTGGCCCCGCTGTAGAGTCTCTCAGGTTATTTGTGCTTAGGTCAGTTAGAGCAGCTTTAGTCTGGCAAGATTATGTCTGTATGGTGAGAACAATAAAGAACTAGAGTTGGAAGACACTGGCTCAGCATGGTTCTTGGCCTGGTTCTGACAACATGTCAGGGTTAGGATGGAGGATACCAAGTAAAGGCATCCCCTGGAAGAGAGAACTACCAAGGTCGAGGTAGTGGGCTGCAGACCCAGACAGCTCCTGTGAGAAAAGGGGTGAAATCTCTACCCCCCACAACCCAGGATTCCATAGTTCAATTGTAGTCATTGGAAAACAAATCCAAATGCTCTTGACCAATAGAATATTCAGAACTTCCTTGTTCTCCAGCTCTGTAATAAAACAAAGAAAAACTAAAGATTCCCTTGAGTATCTGGTTGAGCTCAACTTTTTTTTTTAACAAGTAATACAGAAGTGGTTCTCACGGTTTTTTCCCAAGTTCGTTCATTCGTTCGTTCATTCGTTCTTCCATCCATCCATCATCCATCCATCCATCCATCCATCCATCCATCCATCCATCCATCCATCCATCTATCTATCTATCTATCTATCTATCTATCACCTCTCTCTCTCTCTCCACCCCAGAAAGCCTACAGCCCAATGGTTTCCTGGTTATCTCTCATCTAAGTATTAGCTGGTCCAGGTTGCTTAGTTTTCTTTTCAAGAATCCCAAGGTTGGCTAAGTGATGCTACAAGCTGGAATTCATGCAACACATATCCACAAAGCAGGCCACATTCTTGAACATCTTCACCAAGCCATTATCTACTTCCTTAGCAGCACTCACAAAACGCCCAGGCCTTGCATTTTCTCTAACTGAAACATCGAAAACTGGGCAGATCCAATTGTGTAGAAAGAAATTAATGCATCTTGCTTTCGAGTCACAATTCATTTCTGCATGAGCTGGTAATAAACTTCACCTCCATCCAAACGTGGCTGTTTTAGGTCTCTTAGCTACAACTGATTTTAAAACTGAGCTACCACTGGTTTTAAAAGGATAACGTGGAGATTTCAGTGTTTCTTCTCTTTCAGATATAAAGAGACACAAAGACATTTGACAATCACTCCATCATACAAATGCCCTAGAGAGCCATAATAGATGCATTACTCGGCCAGCGTAGAGAAAAGTGCATCAACGTATAATGTATGAACCACCTCCTGGAGCACATTTATAAGCCAGGAATTCATGATCCATTCAGGCTCTAATCTTAGTTCTAATTCTTCTCCAAACACCTAGTGCAACAAAGCTCCACTGAGTTGAACAGGACTCCTGGTGAATGCTCAAACCCACCCATGCAGTATTCTTAGCAACAAAATGTAAGTGGTTTGCTGTACACCAATGGCAGGGCTCAGAATATCACATTTTGGACATATTATACAAAGACCTAGTTCTCTTGAGAAGTCCATAATGCTGGGAAAGATGGGAGGAAAGAGGATGACGACCACAGCAAGGTGGATGGACTCAATTACAGTGGTGATGGCTGCACTGTTGGAAGACCTGAAGGACCAGGTCCAGGACAGATAATCCTGGAGAAGATCTGTGTGATCATTAAGATCACTGACTTGATAGAGCTCAATCAATCAATCAATCAATCAATCAGATTGTTGTGTGCCTCTGAGTCTCAGCCAGTTGGAATGTTTATAAATATTACAAATAAAGAAAGAAATATTCCCACCCCTCAATGGCTGGATGCTTTGTTATTCAATTATGTCCTCCTAGCTCCCTGACTTTTGTCCATGATGGGCCCAAAGAAATGTTGCTTTAACAGCTCCTTCTTACATTCATATTCTTCACACACATCTGTGACCTGTGCAACCTTCCTTTAGAAGCTATGCCTCAGTGCTGTTTGATGACACAATAGAACAGTCTTCAGTGCAGACTGAAACACCAGATCTGAAGGGTCCTTTACTCTACAGACAAAGGTTAAACTGTATCCTTCTGCAAATCAAAGAACAAAGAACAATGCCATAAACTTTTGAACTGTTTCTACGGAAATCAAGTAGCTATTCATACAGCCCAGTCTGCTGAACTTGGAAGAAAGGAAGTAACAGTAAATCCGCATGCTCATAAAAGTGGGAGCAATTTGGCATTGCTCAGAAATGTGGATGAAGGGTCAGGATCCAAGCCCAATGACTGCAACTTGTGCTTTCCATGTAGGTGCTATATAACCCTTCTAAAGTACAAAGTTGAGCAGAATCACTTTAGGGGTGCGGTTTTAACAATAATTATAATATTTTGGACACATTGTTTGAGGTTTCTAGTCCTCTGGAAAAGTCTCAAATGCTGGGAAAGAGGGAAAGTAAGAAAGAAGACGATGAATAGACAGGTAGTCAATTACAGTGGTGATGGGTACATCTCTGGCAGGCCAGAAGATACAGATCATCTTGGAAGTCTACCTATGTGGTTGCTAAGAGTTGACGCTGACTTGATGGCAACTGAGCAATCAATCAATTAATACAGTATTTTCCCCAGCTGGAGATTTGCAGTCTCCATTCTTAAGGATCATAATTCAAAACCAATAAAGGCACTGGAGTATGTTTTTAGCAAATTGTCCTCACCAGATATTGGAGGGTTGGACTCAAGCTTCATGAGGACAGAGAGCCAGTCAACAATACAAATAAACAGAGATTTCAATCACAGCTCTTAAGAATGAAGACTTCCTTAGTGAAAGTCTGGAAGGAAAGCTAGCTAAACTCATACACTGATAGAAAAACATAATTTAACGGGCACCCTGGTCTTCTAATATGTACAATGCTTCAGATGTGATTCCAAAAAATGCCTTCAGGGCACACAAGAGTACAAACTTAATATCTGTCTGCAACTCTTCTGAACAGCTTTATTTTTTCTTGGGAAGTGCATATTTCCCTGCGTCCTTGGCAGCGGTTGCATGAGCCTAGAAAAGGTGTGGTTGCCCACCTTTAGCCAAGTGAACATGCCATGAAGCAGGCACTTTGACTCTCATCACAGATCACCTTTCCAGGTATGGGCTCCAGGCCCTGTCCAATTCTGACCACCAGCAATACCAGATCTGGATTATACGTATCAGCAAAGCTCTTCCTAGGTGGAGACCATCTGTATTGAATGCCAAATGGGAAGCTATGTCACACACATGGTTTCTGGCTCCTCCCCTTCTGCCCAGTTTAGGATAGGTATGGGCTTTCTAAACTGCCTTAAATCTACTTTATGGCACACACTAGCATCTGTGAATATGAGAAGCTTTGTTGCTGATTTTTTCAACAATTGTGCCACTGAAATTAGAATTTACAGAAGGGTGAGGCTGACAAAAAAAAGGCATCTGATGTCACAGATTGCCCATTTCTTAAGAAACCGTTCCCATTACAGGTAGTCCTCGCTTAACAATCACAATTGGGACTGGAATTTTGGTCACTAAGCAATGCAGTCATTAAGTGAGGCATCACATGACCAGACCCTATTTTATTACCATTTTTACTGCCGCCGTTAAGCAAATCACCAGGGTCGTTAAGCAAATTGCGGCGATAGTTAAGCAAATCAATGGTTCCCTATTGATTTGGCTTGCTGGAAGCCGGCTGGGAAGGTTGCAAATCTCAATCATGTGACCACATGATGCCGCAAACGGTCGTAAATGCAAGCCAGTTGCCAAGCACCCAAATCACAATCATGTGACCATGCAGGTTGTGTGACAGTTGTAACTTCAAGGACAGATCGTAAGTAACTTTTTAAGCCCCATTGTTATCTCCAAACTATTGTTAAACAAATGTTCGTTAAGCGAGGATTACCTGTACAGAGAAACCGGTTTCCTAGCGTTATTGACCTTAACTGCATAAGTCCATCTCTTAAAAAAAGAACTCTCTACAAACAGCCATTTTTGCTATATATCATCAGGCCCAATATGCTGAAACAATTCAGAATGGGAAGCCTTTTCACAGTCATGCCATCTTTGCACTTTAATTAATTTAGCAAAATGTTATTAATTATAGTCCACAACTAACACTTCAGAAACAGTGTTATCTTCTTAACAGCATCTCAGTAAATTATTTCAACAGACTCAAGAGAGCTGTCACCAAAAATTATATTCTGTCACCAGAATATAAATGCGGCTTAAAAAGAGGAAAGATTCAGCGCAATTTGTTAATTGTTCATATCCTGCATGAAGCAGATAGTTAAGATCATTGACAAGTTATTTCTTGGTTGAATGCATCTTTTTCCACTTCCTTTTCTGTGTCCTCAGAATAATGAGAATAATAATAATCTGATTATATTGCAATGTTCTTGCAACCTCAGGTATTTATCAATGGGACCATAGTAACTTGCTTGAGCAGCCCAGCTGGCCAACCTTGGCTGATTTCAAAAAGCCAAGTAGAGTCAGCTCCAGTTAGTACACGGATGGGAAGTCATCAGGAAATTACAAGAGTTGTAGGCTAGACTGGAAGTCAAAAAAATTGTCAAGTGTATGAAATCAAGCTCAACTCAAAAAAGTTTCTAATGTTTAACCTGCAGCAATAAGATTCAAGTTCATTACTACAAAAACTGAATACAGGATTGTATTCAGTTATTCATTAGGAACAAGTTATACAAAAAAAACCCAGGGCAGAAATATACTGGAAATCATAAACTGTAATGGTGAAGCATCTGAACAGGCACTTCAGATGGCTGACCTTGTCTGGTCCCACAAGATAAGAAAGCTCACAGCTGGTTCAGACTTGGATAAGACACCACCAGAAAACCCCAGGGCTGTATGTAGGCAAGAGTGATAAGTTGAAAAAACATCTCACAAGAAGGGAAGGCCAGCCATGGCTGAGAAAACGAAATCAACATTTCCATGAAGTCATGAGAAGGCAGGCTCAAATGATGGGAATCCTTACTTTCTCAATTGACAAGGTGAATTTTCACTTCCCACAGAGAGAGAGAGGAAAAGACTTTGGACTTACCCAGAAGATAATGTTGTAGCTGAAGAGGAGATATTTGTACCAACAGCTGATTTCGGCAGAAGGATACCGGTAGTAGTGCATCTTTTAGAGTACAGCAACTGTGCAGAACCAGGGAGAGAGAATCACCAGTTAGCAAGAGAGAAGTCATTGAATTCAGATTATGCAGCTATCCAAGGAGGTCTACATTAGCAGAATGAGCCCCAAAGAAATCTTCAGAGCACTGCAGCCTAAAGCAAGTTTCCAAGTGGTCAAATTGATATACGAAGTTGACACTGTTTTGGCTGGTGCACAACAGACCTCTTTGCCCTTCCAAACATTTCTCTACTTTTTTTTTCGGGGTGGGGTAAATGCCTATATCCCCCTTTGGGCAGCACTGATTGAAGATGTTAAAAACAAAAAAAGAAAAGCTGAGGTGGAGAAATAGCAACCTAGAAATCAACATCTCTTTGGCATCACCAGATGTTAAGCCCTTGTTTTTAATAACAGTAATTATTCACTACAATAGTGCAAATTAAATGTACAAAACCCAACTTCATGTACTTTTTAATCTTTTGCCAAGATTGTTTCATTAGGGCAGAGAATTATTGTTGCAAACAGCCACCACCACCACCTCCCAAAAAAAAAAAGAATAAATCTTTTACAATAAAAAATGAGTTTGGTTAACAGAAGTATGGATTAAAACATTCTTGCTGTTATCTATCTCAAGGTAACAAATAGTGATAAACAAACAAGACTCTAAGGTTAGAGTTAAGACTGTCTTCAACTGGTTTCTCCTCCAGAATGCTAGGAGCTTGAAAGTTAAGATTAATGCCTTTGCAAATATTTCTGATGATTAAGAACTATGTGCAACATTATCAACTGTACTTGTTAGCATTTCCCCAACTTGCAACATCTGCCTTGTTTTTTCCTGCCAAATTCCAGATAGAAAGGATAAAACGCCGGCAGTTTTGCCAAAAACATGACAAACTAAAAGGGTAGCCAAGTTCAATGGATCATTTTGCAAACCCCTGCCAGCTTATCTCAAAGTTCCACGCTTAGCTGTGGCAAGCTACCCCAATAAATTATCTGCAATACGTAAGCAACGGCTTCTAGACACGGGTAAAAGATCAAGAATTTTAATGCATTTTTATGCCTTCCGTGCTTTTAAGGTTCACCGTACTTCCTGCCTTACTTCTTGTGTGTTTCTGAGTTCCAATTTGTCGTGAGTCACATTGTGTTATGATGTTATTGGGGGATGTGGGTGAGTTTTCTTACTGAGGACAGTTGACTGAATTTACGTTCTGTTTCCTACTATACTTGGTGGGTGTAATGTTACATTCTTACAAGCTGAGTGAGTTGTATGTTATTTGATGGCATGCACATAATAATAGCAACAACAATAACTGTAGTAATTTGGACAGCCTCAACCAGCATGTAACACAAAATTGGGGGTCACCTGCAAGGTAACTTCAAATAATGCTGAGTTTGGAGATCATTTGTAGCCACAGTAACAAGGGGCTTCACTAGGCATATATCATAGTCCGTGTGAAAGACCAGCA
Organism: Candoia aspera; assembly: GCF_035149785.1. Taxonomy (NCBI): domain Eukaryota; kingdom Metazoa; phylum Chordata; class Lepidosauria; order Squamata; family Candoiidae; genus Candoia; species Candoia aspera. Next base: position 95,229,078 of record NC_086158.1, on the reverse strand, counting down.
ATCAAAGTCCTGTGCAAGACAGGAATTTATTCATCTACAGCACCGTGGGCCATACAAATGAATGTCCTGGAAATCTTTAGTGAGCAACTCTCTATTTTTATTAGAGCCCTCTCTTTAAATCAGAGTCCAATGAAACCAGGCTGAGCTGACAAATTAAAATTAAAATAGGGAAGCCAAGGCACAATCTCAGTTCTGCATTTTGGGCTCCAGCCCTACCATCTACAAAGAAATTGCACCCAGATACCCAATTAGAACCCACATCTACAAAAAGGGAGTAGCACCCTGCCATACTCATTTCTTGATAGAAGTATGAACAAACTTCTATCAAGTTTGCACAAAGGAAGCATTGAGGATAATGTGGAGGGGGGAGAGAGATGTTTGCACCCCCAGCAGCTTTTTCCTTTTGGTTTTAGTTCCACTGGCATCTCCACTGTGTGTGTGTGTGTGTTTTGCAGCTGGGATCCAAATCTGTTCCCCCCCTCCCAACAGCTGCTCTCTGGATCTATTTGGATAACACCTCTCACAGATCCCAGCTACACGGACACTGGAGGAGGCTGCTGTACAAAGAGGGAACAGAGATAATGATATCTGACTTCCAGCCAGGCCTGAGCTTCCCTTCCTTATACCTATCACCAGCCACTGTTAGGTGCCCATGAATATGGCAGGGTTCCATTAGTGGCAGGAGATTCTCAGAGCAAGCAAGCAGAGAACGTAAACATGCAACTGTCATCAGCAAGTGAGCATGAGCAACACTAATATTTCACTACACAGAGAAAGGAATGAGAAAACACACACAGAATTTGGAAGTAGAAGTGTCTATAAATTCTGTCCCAGCTCTCCTGTCTACTCAGTGACTCTCAATCCTCTCCTGACTTTTAGTTTCCAGATGTGTTTGTCCAACCCTCTAGGGAGACTCCACCTTTGTTAGTTCCAATCTCAGGGAAGCATGACAGTTGTAGCCAGCTTGGCCATTCACAAAATGGCTACCATTTTGTCCTCCTTCTTCTTCTTTACGCCAATCCCACCATTCTCCATCTGCCTCCCCTCCCAAGAGTCATTCAGTTGGCTATCACTGAGTCTAATTAGATTTTCTGCAAAAACCTGTAGCCTTGCTGAGGACATTTCAACCATCTCTTTGATCCCGACCGTTCCCCTCACCTAGTCCAGCACCTCAACCACTAGACCAGGTTGGCTCTTGGTATCCTTATTAACCATCACCAAACCAATAATCTGAATTCTTTCTTTTTTTATAGTAATTTCATTAAAGATTACAATTTCAGCAATAACAACGAATACAAATAAAAAAAAAATAAAAGAATAAAAAGACAAAATAGAAGGTGCAGCAAATAAATAGAAAAGTAGAAAAAAAAGAAAAAAATAAGAATATAGTGAAGAAAAAAGAAAATATATGAAGAAGTGACTTCCCCCTTCATCACAACAAGTATGAACAATTTTTGTGACTTATCACCTTCTCTTAATACAACAATGACCTTTTCTTCCCATTTCTCACCTCTTATCTATAAACAGATCTATAAAGCATCATCCTATCAGTCCTGATGTCTTAAAAATTTTTAAGTCCTTAAACTTGTATTTAAAACTTCTTTCACCAAGGATTGAAGGAAACTCACCCAGTGCTATAAAAACTTGTCTATCAAAAGATTCCTAATAGCTGAAAAGCAGTTAACAAGCAATTTACCAAAGTGATTAGAAAGGAAGTATGTGAACTTAGTGCCCCTTCAAAGGCACCAACTGCAGTTTGAGCAAGATGGCAATTCCCTCATCTCCTAACCCAACTGGAGACCGTTGTCTTGTGGTCTCCTTGAGAGGAGCAGCTGTCTGGAACACATGTGGGTGATCTCAAGTCCTCTCCTGGTCCAGAGAGGAATTATCAAAGAGCCAGTCTACTCACTGGCTCTTCATTCCGCCACAGTCAATGGCTCCACTTTTTGGAGCCATCTTCAGCCCATTTCTCCCCCAGAAGTCTAATTTGAATTCTTTCTCTCACCCTTTCTCAGTGTCCAGCATTTACCGCCATATAGGAGACTGGAAAACATATAATCAAGCAGGATGAGACTGACCCTAATCTGAGATAAACAGAAGTTGATTCTGCTTTTTCAAGGTTATTCCATTACATATCCAGAGAATTAGGTTCTAAATTCATATTTCCCAGACATGGCTCTAAGCAAAATATATTAGGCTTCCCCCTACACAATTATTTTTGGCACAAGCCATAAACAACTGAAAATTGTGAACTTTACAGTTTGCCCTGAGCAACTATAGACTGATCATATCTACCTTTAGGCCACGTTTTTCCTTTTGGCTTTCATTTCCAGTTGGTATAAGTAAGTTATGGGGTGGACACACAGAAGGATGTTCTACCTTAGTTTTAATCACTTGTCTTAGACAAGTGTCCATTTCTACAAACATCTTAATGTAGAAGTAGGGACAAGAACTCAGGTAGGGTGATGGGGTTAAGTTACAGAATGGAAGAGTTAGAACAGGTTGGATGGACATCTCTTCCCCTTGAACATCAGGGATGGATTCCTATCTAGATGCTAGGTGTTGGTTTGGCCTTAGAAAAACAGAACACCACTTTAATTTTCTTAAAGTCATTTTTTTTTTCTTATTGAAGAACAAAGAAAAAAACAACTTAGGGACAAAAAACACATGACCAGAGCAGCTGCAGGAAACTTGAAATACAAAACTCAGAGAGCTTAAAGCACAACAGATGCTCTCTCTCTCTCTCTCTCTCTTTCTTCTCAAACCCACATTTCAAGAAGAACTATGTTTGGTCTCTTCCCCCCAACCCCCAAACTCACAGGACCAGATATATAGAAAGTGATATGAAAACCAAGGTGGATTTCAAACTCCGAAAAGACAGAGAATGACTGGTTCTAAAATGCTGGTTAAGAACAAGCCCAAACTGTACCTAACTAAACACGCATAAAAATACGACTCTATTTGCACCAAGGAGGACTTTCTCCTAGAAATAGAAGTAGGGGAGATGGGCGGTAATAAAAATATGATAGATAGATAGATAGATAGATAGATAGATAGATAAGATGTAAGATGTTGCTGGGCAACCAATAACATGGATATCTCAGTATTGCTTCTCCCAAACAATTACTCTGAAAAGGCATTCCCTTAGAAGCAATTGGGGCTTGAGTGCAAAACTACCAGGAAACCCCAGAGCTGTAGCCTAGACTGAAAAATTAAAAAAAAAAAAGTCATGGAAGATAATAATGGTAGACCTCTTCTAAAAAAAGCAACATCAGTGTGGGATAGAGCCACTAGAAGTCAAGCTCACAAGAGTCTTTACTTTCATTTAGAAGCAATAAAATGCCCAGGAGAAAACATCATATTGAAGAGTTAACTTTAATTTGGGGAACAAGTTAACAGGGATTGCTCCAATATTCTAATACCGTATAAATAAATATGGCAAGGATTATCTGAAACACCTTCTCATCACTCTAAAATAGAACAGCCGAAAGAAGGTGTTGAGCTGGCATTCCCAAATCCTTAACTTGGCCTTCCCCCAAACAGCTGCCTTTTAGACATACTGGATTGGCCCACCAACATTTCCAACCTACATTGCTTTGCCAAGCAATGCTCTGCTGGATAGGAATCTTTGGAGTAGAACTCCTTGCATATTTTGGCAGTCACAGAAGATCACTCTATGTCTACACTCAAGTTGTATCCTCGTGCTCCTTGTTGGGCTTCCTCCTTACAACAAGCTCCTTTTCATAGCCACAGCATAGCCCCACTTGGCTTCTTTTCCCTCAAAGCCATAGATTCTTAAACTCTGGGCCATGAGCAAGCTTAATGGTGGATCCCCAAAAACTGGGTTAGGCTTGTGCAGGCAAAACTCTCCCTGGGCATTGCTCCTCTTTGCTTGTGCACATCCGCTTAGGCAGCTGGAGTTTCACAAATTTTGAGAGACGGCTTGAACCGACATCTTCCCAAGAAGCAGACACCCTCTCTGTGATGCAGGCATGGAGAGACAGCTACAGCCCCTGCAGTCACGGAACTGCTACGACTAAGAACCACCGCCATAGGGTCTTCCCCCATGCCAAGCATGCCCTGGCTGATCTCAAAAAAAGCTGAGCAAAGTTGGATCTGGATCTCAGGGGTCAACATCTGGAGGCTCTCCATTTATTTAACTGGGGCTATAAGCAGTTTCCTGGCCTCTCCAGAAGAGGAACAATGGTGAGAAGCAAGCTGTTTTGAATGCCATGGCTCAGAACATCTTCCTTTACTAGATCACTCTCCCACCTTTCGTTCAGGAGCTCAAGGCGTAGTACATCACATGCTTTCCTATTTTTCCCCACAACACAGCTCTGCAAAGGTAGGTTGCACTGAGAGGGTGGGATGGGTCCCATAGTCAACAAAGAGGCAGGACCTGAACCGGAGTCTTTCCCCTTTTAGTCCAAGTTCCATTTACAGGACAGAAATCAAATAAATGAATTATTTTTAAATCCTTAGAACAATCCTGCAAAGTGAGTAGTAACTAGCTACAAACAGCATTGAGTAGGTGTCCCCTGATTTATTCTATGAATTTACACCAATAGCAATGCAAGTTAAGAGTTTAACTGGGTGGGTTTGTGTTTTTCAGCGTAAGAATGTTAAAGATTTTATTTATGTTATTGCTTGTTTTATTTTGTTTTAGACAATGTTTTAATGGATGCCTTAACTGTTTTAACCTACTTCTAATTCTTTCAATTTTAACTTTGGGGTTAAACCTTGTTGAGATTTTTTTTAAAGGAAAGCAGTATCTTCTACAAAGGTTTTCAATAAATAATTGCTATTATTATTACTGAATGTTCCTTCCCTATTACTGAAATCAGCACTACCAATGCCATATATTCTTGGCACAGTCCTGTCTCTCTCCCATTCTGAGGGGATCCCATGAGCTTTTTCAAGGATTTATAATTGATTCCTGAGGCTGCCACTTTGTGGTGATCTACTGACCGAGTCCCATAAATTAAAATGTTGTCCAAGAAAAACCTTGATTTTCAGTTGAGTCACAAGGACAAGAAATGCTTATAACAAAAGAATTCGAAGGTCCTTTCTGACTAATGAGACGGCTTAAGATTTCTAATAGGACAGAAACTCCCAGCTGAGTTAGTTTGATCAAAGAGATCCATTTGAGAGAAACATCAAAGGGACTCTATCATGTTGGACACCCTTTGAACACAGAGTGTAATCTTGTAAATACAAAGAAAGAAAGAGACTAAAGTATATATTCCAGGCTCTCACAATGGAGTGATACAAGTTTTCCCTGAGATCTCCCCAGATAAATTCTCTGCCTGACTGCCACTGTGAACTAAGTAAGGCATTGAAGATGTCTAAAAGAGTAACTCTTCCCCACTTAATTATTTAGGAAAATATTTCCCTAAATTCAGACTACAATGAAGCCACTCAACTGGCATTGGAGAGCAGGCCATGAGAAAGTGGTATCTTTTGTGACACAATGGGCTTCTGGACCTTTCATGAAGGATCCACACAACATCACTCAGTTCTTCAGGGCCCCAAGCCAAGGCTGAGGAAGAAACAGCAAGAAAGTGGGAGGTCTTCAAACAAATGCATTGCCTTTTTCCAAAACAGTGTTGCAAGAAATGAAAAGCTTTTAAGAGGGCAAGTGGGCAAACACATGTCATATGCAGTGAAGTACCTTCAACTCAGAAGTGAGGGTTCTGTGTCTTCAAAGCCACTGAAGCACAGGTATTTTTACCCTCTCAAAATGTCAATGAAGATTCTCAGTCATCCAGGTGGAATTGTCTGTAGGTTGAGTCATGGCAACTGGATTTCTTCCTTTTTGGTTGAGATGTTTCGCTGCTTGTCCAAGCAGCTTCTTCAGTCTGGGCAAAGGTTGGAAAGGGGACCCCATATATGTCTTCCAGGGTGGCTGCATTGTCCCTACACCTGAATGGCTGTTAATTGTGCCACGGAGGTGTGGATTGTCTTTGGGATGTCTTACTCCTAAATCCCTTGTTCATCCCCAAGTGGATCCTTAAGAGTAGCCTTCCTGGTGAACTTGTGAAGTGGTCTTAATCTTCCTGGGGACTGATGAAAGAGCAGCATGAAAAATGGGGAACAAGTTGTGTCTAAGGCCTCTGCCTCTATTGAGGGAAGGATTTTCCCCTTTGGAAAGAATGGATTCCTTAACCCCTCTACCTTTTCTGTCCAAAATGTGAACACTGTTGTCCTCAAATAAGTGTCCTTTTTCTTTTAGATGAAGGTAAACTGCTGATTCTGGTCCTGTGGCGTTGCTCCTCCTGTGTTGGACCATCCTCTTGTCCAATGTAGAGCTCAGAGCATTCCTCACTGCACTGGACTGCATATACTACGTTGCTCCTCTTATGTTTTGGTATACAAGGCTCTGTCTCAGTGTGTTAGTGGGTTTGAAAAATACCGGTGTGTGGTGTTTTCCAAATAACTGTTTTATCCTTTCCAACACGCCGGCCACGTAAGGAATGACCAGGTTCTACGTTGACTCTGAGTCTCAGCCCTGTCTGCCATTGTTTTGGGTCTAGGGGTAGACTTAGACTTACCCTCTCGAACTTATTTTAAACCCTAAGAAGAAATTATCTAAGCCCCACCTTAGATGTAACTAGCTTTAGTTCTGTCCAGCATCAGATTGCTCTGCAGTCTAGGCCTGCCACTAAAAAACAAAATTAAATTTGATGTTATGTAGATGCAACAAAACAGTTAAAGGTCCCTGAAAATTGAACAGTGCATCACTGCAGACTGTACAGCGTAGGCAGTCCTGCAAATAATACCCTGGGACTCAAGGTGGGTAAGGCTTTATACATCAGAGCAAGTACCTACTAAGCCTAAAAATTAACTAGCACAGCAGTTTCAATACAGAAATGACGGGGTGTCTCCTGGAAGTCACTACGGATGCTGCTGCATTTTGCTGTAGGTGCAATTTCTGGATTGTCTTCAAGGGTTGCTGCAAAGAGTGTGCAGTCCAGTAGTCCAATTTTGAGGTTAGCACCACAGGTGTTCCTGGCCCCAGGTCTCTCTCCTCCATAAACAGGGGCAAATGCTTCATCAGCTGAAGCTAATAAAAAATGTCCTCCTTGCCATGGATGTAATGTGGCTGTCCAGCACCACAGCTGGATCCCAAGAGAAGTCCCAGATTATGAACCTGTTTCATACGGAGATGGATAACCCCATCCAGGTCAGGCTTATCTCCCAAACCCACCAGAATCAGCAACAATTCCAATTCTTCAGATCCAGCTTCTTCTCTCACATCCAACCTGGAGGGACGTAGAAACCTCTCACCCTGAACTAGCAAGCAAAGAAAAGTACAGCTCAGCAACATCAGTGTCCAGGTGTTAATTCATCCTGAAGCTGAGTTTCATCCAGATATTAATCAACACAGGAGACAAGACAGGAACCTGCAGAGTTCTTCCAGGACACTCTTAAAACAATTAACCAAAGTTCTCCCACTGGACTTCTGACAGCACAGAAGTGTTGAAAGAAACATTTTTTTTCCCTTGATGTATAAAGGCCTAGACTGCATTTACATTCAGAACAGGAAAGAACCAATTGCCTATTTCTGCACACACATCCTAACTCTGGAATGCCAGATGGGAAGGTCTCCTGTATTTTTAAACACTGGTCCAAAAGACTGCTGCTTGAAATAAAACCCAACTAGCAACTCAGACAACTTGCAAAGCCAACATGCTTTCACAATGTTGTTGCATCACGCAAACACCAAATCTTGTTTCCTTCTTCTTCTTCCTGTGGTTGCATCTGTGTGTGTTTCCTGGGGATCAAGTTCCACTAGGTTCAGCAGGACGAACTTTCAAAGAAAACTGCATCACATTGTGCCTCATATTCTCACCCTCCCTTCTCATGTTTTCTTGCCCAATTCCTATTGCCTAAATCACCCTCATGGGCTCCCCTCCTCTGGCTCCTTTCATACTGCTTAGCAGCATCTTACCAGCTCCCAGGCAAGCTTAGTGCAGAATGATGAAAACCTGCAGATGAGGAAGGAAGCAGATGATCAGAGGAGAAACAGCATTACACTGTACTTCTCTTCCCAGTAACAAATGGGGCAATTTACTTCCTCCAGTTGAGGAGGCAGGTGAGACGAGGAGCCATGTAAAACTGGAAAGGAGGAAGAGGATGCGTAAGACAAACACAGCAAAGCAAAGCAAGTGAACTTTTTTTTGGTGGTGGTTGTTCAAAACCAACCTGCAATTTCAAAAAGTGATTCCAAAGCCTGAGTCAGGTCATCTCAACTCTGTTCATAGTTAAAGCTAGTCCCAATCCTCAAACAAACCTCCCTTGATATGAAAACTAAATGTCTGTTAAGATTTCCAATGGAGAAAACTGACTACATTTTCCAATGGCAAAATACATTTTTGTCTTATTTTACTGATTATGAATGAATGAATGAATGGGTAGTATGTGTCTTCCTCAACCTCGGGCCCTCCACCAGAGGCCTGGGAGTTTGAGGGTCCTACACAGTATCTTAGCTGTTCCTAGCATTGCACTCTTCTGGACAGAGAGCTCTGATGTGGCTCCTGGGATCTGCTGGAGCCACTCCCCCAGTTTAGGAGCCACAGCCCCGAGTGCTCACTGGGACCACTTTGGCCTTCACTTTCCACATCCTCTCCAGTTCCTCTTTCAGGCCCTGGTATACATACACATAAACACACACACATACATGCACCCCACTCTTTTACTGCACATGCATAATTGGCAGGCAGCAGTCTACAACAATTGAGAATAAAACTCCCTGCTCTGTGATATTCCATACTTTTTGGATCCCTCCCTCCTGAAACTGGAGCCCTCTAGGACTAAAATTCCCCAAATTCCTAGCAAACTCTGGAAATGTTGAGTGTTCTAGCCCCAGCTTAGCCAACTGGGAACTGCTATGTAAAATGAAAAGGCTCTGGCTTGTGGCCTCCCAAACAGCTTGGCCACTGAGCTGTGATATTTTATACCACCCAGCCTAGTCCGTGTCCCCGCACCCTGTTCTTCAGACCACACTGCCTCTTGTCTGATCAGCAGTAACTAGCTGGGAACTTTCTTTTCTCTGTGCATTTCATTTTCACCCACTTTGACCCATCTGAACCCTTCTGTTGTCCCAAGCACAATAGCTAAGGAGCCACAGGGTTAAAGGAATCTCACGGTGATCTATCAGCTGCTCACTGATGTCACAGGGAGATGCCGATTGAGGCATAAACCATTTTTTTCTTCTTTGTATGTCCATGTATGTATCTTAGGAACCCACAAGGCATGTAGGTCCAGTTTTAGTATGTAGCCACCCAAGTTGCAGTAGTTAAGTACAGTAACGCGTTCCTACTAAGAACACAGGAGTAACGTATTCTGGTTACGCAAGAATGGAAGACAGAAAGCCACATTGTGCCTGAAGAGTAGTGACACTTTTTTCTTGCTACAATTATTACTATTATTGCAAGCCACAGACAGCTCAGCAGTGGCCATAAAACAAGAGTGTGCGATTACTCCGCCTTAGTGGTACCATTAAACACATCTTCTCTTCATCGAGGCATTTGGGAGCTACTGCTTGCAACCCACAATGTGGACTAGAAAAATTTTCATTACTGCTTTTCTACGCTGGAATTCATTAAAGAAATGCACGGCATCATAAAATTAATTAGTAATGTAATGAAGGAATACAATACAGAGCATGATGTAGGTTTGATTATTAATCAACTGTAAAATAAATGTAATTAACAATCCTCCCAAATAATTGTAGATGCACGCGTACATGCACAGGGCTTTTCAAACACAAATCCTTAATCATTCTGAGCACTTTAGAGAAATGTGTGAAACTCAGTTGTAGTTTAAGCCATTGGCAAGCACACCAATTAGAAAAGTTAAAAGTTGTGAATTTGAGCCTTTAAACCAAATTAAGTGTAGTTCATTAATTTCCCCTCTTAATAAATTATCCATTTCAGCTACTTTATGCAGCCGTTATGTTTGCAGAATGTACAATTAACGAGACATGTAAGATGCTGTCATGCTCTGCTCTCCTACCTCTCAAGGAAAATCTTCAGAGGCTGGTTCTTAATAATAAATTTCACCAGCATTGATAATTTGCTAATTAGGAACCAGGGATTCCACAATGTCACGGGGGCTCTGTGGAGTAAAGACGTAATACATGACGGAAGTCGCTACCATCAGACCAAACCCAGCCTGTTTTTCCTGTTTCCCTCCCTCCCTCCCTCCCTCCCTCCCTCTCTCTCTCTCTCTCTCTCTCTCTCTGTTGCAATGCAGCAGCTGAGCTTGGAACTGTATGGAATGAAACTCAGCTTGGAATGGTAGAAGAGCAGTTGTGTCAAAAGATTCAGTTGAAGTCATTCTACTAAGGTTCCCATAAGACAACAGGCAGAGAAAAAGGCAAGCATATGAAAACTCGGTTTTAGAAGTGTGTTTCACTAAACCTAAAGTGGTAGAATCTCTGGGACACTTTCACCATTTTAAGTAAGAGGAATTTTCAGAGGAAACACTTGGGAATGATCTTAAAAAGGAAGTAAGGGAGGTTCTCAAAGCCAGAGGCAATATTCCAAAATCTTGGGAGGGAAATAAAAGGTTCAGTTGGACGGGGTTCAGTGTATCCATTTCTACAATTAGAGATGGGGAATCTTTAAAACAAGCTTGCATCCATGGAAGCACTCTGAGAGGTATAAAACTGAAGATTTATATTTATAGTTTCTCCCTTGCACTCCCCCTAGATCTACGCAAAATGATCCAAAAGAGTTATGAGCAAAATAAAACAGTCTGTTTTAAGAACAGTCTGTTTCTCCCTTGGAAAAGACCAATCTGAGCACCTTGGGAGTTCTTCCAGAACGGCATCTTCCAAATCCAGATGTGGTTCACAATGCTTTGAACACAGTCCAGCTCCAAATTTCTGGAATGGCAAGAGCCGCTTCCTCTTTGGAGGACAGACTTCCAAAAACGGACAAGCCCCTCATCCCCCAGTGTTTTGAAAATACAGAGTGTTCCAAGGAATAGAACATTCCATTTTGCACATCTGTATTGTGAGCCCTATGTCTCTGATTAAGGAAAAGAATGCCTTTGGAGATAAAGCTGGGCATTTTGAAAATAAACAGAGTTGGGGCCTTGGGTTCTTGTATTTTTTCCACATGCTCTTTCTAGGCATTCTCTCGACTCAAGGGCAACCTCACAGACACGTCTGCATATTTTTCGAGGCAATACTATGGAAGTAGTTTATTGCTGCCTTCTTCTGGGATGTACTGACCTAGGATTTCAGATGCAGCACAGCTTTTTCACGATCAGCTGACGCTTTCTAGGTTCTGCCTCCTGACTGAGCAAAATCTTCACTAAAATGCTAAATCTGTTGGCTGGGATGTAAGGGATGCAGACATGGCAAAGATGCAGATGAGTCCTTTTTATACAGAAGAGCTGAGCCAGAATTTTTCTCTTCTCTGAGCTGCTGGTTTTTTAAAAAAATACTAACTAGGTTAAGCCTGTTTTAAAGAACACACTGTGGTTTTGTGTCTGCACCACCTGAAAACCACATCATCTTTTTCAGCGTCTGGGTAAAGGCTGCTCAACTAATTGCAATTTGCCAAGAAAATGACTTTTGGCAAGTTTAGCAATACAAATGTAGTCCACTATCCCCAAATACCTCTTGCTACCGCTTTGTGTATTTTTGATAAATCCTTTATTGTACGGGACAAAGAACCGGATGGAATCGTGACGATATTTGGACTCCTTTGACAGAAAAGGCAACTGAATTCACAAACAGTGGAAGCACTTGTATGTAAGCATTTCTGGAGGCTGCAGTAACAAAATAATTTAGCCTTTGTGGATGCTATTCTTGTATTTCCTCACTGTAAAGAGTCTTAATAGGACTGTATCTCTACACACCCTCATTTCCTTTACTTCCTCCTTCAAGTAACTCAAGATCTCACAACAAACAAGGTGAACATAGGGTTCCCTCCCTCCTTAATGCAATTCACCTGCCCTTTAAAGAACAATGGGAGATACTTAAAAGCTCTTTTGTTCAAAAAGAGAAGGTCCACAAAGCTGTAGTGACCCACTACATGGGGTTAACTGAATGAAAGCATGGCTGGCTATTTTCTGAAGAATGCTAATGCATGGGTTGGGCCCACTCACACCAAGACAAAACTTTGGATGAACCCTGCCATGATAAAATATGAGCTGTTCTGAGTCACTGCCAATCTAGCCTCCCAAAGTAACTTATAGATGTAAATGTATCCTGTATAACTGGGTTTTTGCAGTGTTTTTTTCCAGGCTGAGGACTACCCTGCGCTTCGAATGTCATGTTAGGAATTGCATGTCAAAAAGTGATGAGACAAGCAGAACGCTTACATTGACATTTCACTGAAATTAAGGACAGCTGATGATCAGCCATGCATCATCGTTAGAAAGACCATTACTTGACATTTCTGGTGTGAAAGCAAGAGAAAAATAGGCATCTTTCAATTATACATTAAGAGCACCATGGACTGGAAGAACAGGGAGTAAATTGGTCCTGGACCAAATAATCACTGACTGCCCACAAGGCACCAGGAACCCACATATTTTGGCCATGAGATGTGAGCTTTAGATGGACTAGGGGGGAAAAATGATTATGCCTGGTAAGGTTGAGGAATGTTTCAGAACAGAACTGCAACGCATAAGAAAGGCTACTAGAACATTCTTGAAAGAGCTATAGGTCATAATTAAATATAGGCTTAGATGGCAAGTATTTGTCCATGTGGACACTTAAAGAAAACACAACTTGATAGCATCTAATTAACTGATCGGATTACTTAATAATTCCTCCCCACCATCCCTCCACCCCATAAAACATTTCAAGTTGGTCAAAAATTATTTGGAAATCTTGGGGGGCCCAGCAAGGATTTCAGAGGTCGATCTTGAGACTCTGCTACTGTTAAGGTGGAAGCCCATGACGTTTTAACTGCCGTTAGAGTCCAACTCCAATCAATTCCGGTCCGTAAGACCAACGGTCCAGAATCACCGTAGCCCACTAACAGCAAAAAGACCAGCAATTCCACATCTCAGGCGTAGCCCAAGCTTTATGTTGTTTCGCCCAAGAGCAAAGGGCTTGTAGAACCGTTTTGCAAATAAATGCCAAGAGGTTAGTGTTGGGGTTATCATTTTTATTTTCGGTTTCAGTATTCTGCAAGGTTATTTGAAAGTGACCTTCAAAAAATAGCTAGGGGAAAAGGAGAAGTGGAAATATATAAAGATGAGTAGTGGTTCATGTTTCCCTACCCAAGGTGTGGCAATCTTACCATCCCTCCAAAGCAATGAATTAGTAATGGTGATCTCACTAAAACATACTTTACTCCTCTTACTGGAACTGTGGCCATGTGCAAAGCCAGGCACATATGCAGTCCTTAGACTCCAAAACATGCCACTCCCAGCTGAGTGTTGCGACCATGTCTTGCGCCAACTACAAACAATGGCTAGCATTAACTTCTTCACCAAAATGTAAACCAAGATTTCCAAACCCTACTTCGCTATAATGATCATGTCAGTGCAGTTACACCACTGAGCCATGGTGAACTCCACAAGAACGTGCAGCCCTCTCCTGATCTCTTAGACATACTTAAAAGAGTTCAGCAGGATTTTTTTTTTTTGACGAAACCTCCAAATTATAACCTTTCACACCACTCTTCCCAAAACACAGTTTGCAAGAGTAATATTTTTAGCAATGCCAGCAGCAATGCTATGATTTGCTCTCCGTCCTTCACTCTCACACGTATTTGCCTGCAAAGGTCTGCAGACACAAAACAAAAGTTTTTATGGGCTGAAACATAATGACCAAATGTTCCTGGTATCTCACATTGGGACTTTAACCCAAGATTTTATAAACTTGACAGAACAAAGCTACCCCTATCCCAATTCAGTTATACAGAGCACAATTTAATAAAGTTTCTCTAATATATATGAAGCTGGCTTAAAGCCTGGTTAAACCTACGATTTCTTGGTTCTGATGTAAGGGAAAATTAGGGTCAACTTCTTCTGTTAATCATACCACGCTATTCCCCTTTAATTCTCACAAAATGGAAGGAACAGAGCTCCCTAGTGAGGAAGAAGGTCTAAAATGAATCCTACCTTGTGAAAGTTCCTCTCAAAACCCTACGTAAACCCACAAATGGGCTCCTGTTGACTTTCCCCTTTGGTGCATGGACTCTGGGGCAATGAAAGTGGGAGCAGGGCTTATAACATGGAGGTGAACATCTGAAGGAGGTCGCCAAATCCAGATCACCAACTGTGGTCAGCCAAAGCATGCCAAAATGCTGCTCCTAACTCCAGCAATTTATCTTCAGACTACAGCTATGCCACAGAGGAGTTTCTTTACACAAAAATACACACAGTGATACTGGAGGGCACAACACTATCCAGACCAGCACTGCAGCTGCTAAAACTCTGAATACAGAACCATCAGCCAGACCAGAAAAAGCAAAACAATGTGAGGATGTACTTAGAGGTTAAGCAGCTGCCCATCATAATTCCAAAGAAGAGAGTTGGACAGTCTGAGAAGCCTAACAGGAAGTTTTAGGTCCTTGTAGGCAAAACTGAAAGGTAAAGATAAAACTGCCTTTCAAATGAAGCTTAATTCTTGGTGACTGCATGGACACATCCATGTAATTGTCCTGGCAGCAGTGCCACTGACTTCTTTTGGGAAGTTTTCTTGTCTTTCCAATCTAGCTTTTGGCCCTGGATTTTCCTGGTGTCCAATAACCCTTTCCAGCCCTGCTTTGCTTCTGGAGATCAGCCAAAGTCAGTTGAAGTTCTCTCAATACTTGTCCTATCTGGATAGTGAAATCTACAGGGTAGGGCTGAAATAGAGATAAGGCTCCCCCGCCCTTGTGCTGATTCATCTTCCTTAACCAACATACTGGAACAAGATGATGGAAGGTTCAGCCCAACATGTTTGGAAATCAGCTCACAATACATCTACAGAACAGGCTGAAGAAGACCCAGGATAGATCATGCAAGTAATAATGAGCACCTTATAAAGCAGAGCTTCTTTTTGTGTGTTTTAGATCTCCTGCACTGGAGAGATACAGAAAGTCAGTCAAGGCCAAATTTGAGGCATTCACCTGCCCTTCTCCCCTAGAATGTAGCCTACCATCAACAGCCTTACAGAAAAGATGGTGATGACCTGTTCTTTGGATTTATTTTTAGAAAATACTCAACTGATGCCCAACCCTAAAGTGTGCAGACCCAACTGAAAATTCTCCTTTAACTATTAGAATAAGAGAGCTCTTATCCATTGCTCTCCAATCTCTTGAAACTGATTACCCAATATAAAGCAAGATTCAACACACGGTTAACCTATAGCACCGGAATCCCCCTTGATGCTCAAATCCCCATCTCAGCACCTGCCCCAAACTTTGGGAATCTAGCAGAGAAAAGCAAAAGGCTGCTAACAGAACAAAGGCTCACCCAGTGGTCCCGTTAGCCATAATCCAGCTGCTGGGGTTTGCAAGCCATGCCTGAAAACTTGGAGTTTTGGGTCAACCCAGCCAACAATGATGCATCAAATTATAGTAAATCAGAGCACATGTATGATCTCAAGCACTAAGTACTAGCAGACTATTCTCAAGCGTCACCCCAAAGACGAATGAGTCACTTCAGCAAGCTCATGACAATTCCAAGAACTTCAGTATAAAATGAGAACTAACTCTTACACTCTAGAGCAGAGTTTCTCAACCAGGGTTCTGCGAGAGGTCACTAGGGGTTCTCTGGGAGATCACAATTCATTTAAAAAATTATTTCAGATTCAGGCAACTTCACATTAAAGAGGTAAATTTCCTTCTTTATTTTTAGTTTAAGAACACTGTGAATGCATACACAGTGCTACCCATGAAACAAATATCAGAATTTTGTAACTTCTGGCCTATCTTTAAGCCTGAATGTGCAGGGGTTCCCCCAGGCATGAAAAATATTTCAAGGGTTCCTCCAGGGTCAGAAGGTTGAGAAAGGCTGCTTTAGAGGCAGGAATGGTCTGGCTTATCCTATGAAATTCATCTTCAAGTGTTAGCCCTTTGCTTATTCTCATCAATATGTCATACCTACTACCTTCAATTTTCTTCTCCAATACATTTTGGGTTGTCCTTTAACTGTGTTAAAGGCACTGCCAATTTCTTGGGTATTGCATTGTCAGGCATCAGCTAATTTTCCTAATAGCTAAATTTAATCTACAGGTAGTCCTTGCTTAATGACCACAATTGGGACCGGAATTTTGGTTGCTAAGCGAAGTGGTCATTAAGCGAATCCGACTCAGTTTTATGACTTTTTTTGCGGTAGTTAAGCAAATCACTGTGGGTGTTAAGCGAATCACGCAGTTCCCCATTGATTTTGCTTGCCAGAAACCGGCCAGGAAGGTCGAAAATGGCAATCACGTGACCACAGGTTGCTGCAACAGCCATAAAGGCAAACTGGTTGCCAAGCACCCAAATTGTGATCACATGACCGCAGGGACACTGTGATGGTCATAAGTGTGAGGACCGGTCATAAGTCTTTTTTTCCAGCACCATCGTTAAGTCTGAACCATCACTAAATGAATGGTTGTTAAGTGAGGACTGCCTGTATTACTAGATGGACTTTTTTTTTGTGGAAGTCCCTCCTAATGAACAATTTTGTCCTTGTAAAAGAGGCAGAAATGTTAACGCATGCTGTTCTTTCTCCATAAATTCCATAGTGATTCATGGAGCAGATTACTCACACCAAGCCCTCTGAATATCCCTGAAAGAATCCCAAGTGGTATTTGACCTTTTTATGAGCAGACACCAATAAAACTGTAACTATTGCTCTCTGCTGCAAACTTGCAAGAGAGTATTAGACACATTTCAGTTTAAACTGATTCTTGCCTGTCTAATAGATGGATTAGATGCTCCTGGGGACACTCATTCTTGCACCTTTAAATCTCGATTTATAAACTAAACAAAATCCAAAAGGGCTAAGAGTCAGCATCGGTGTAATTGAAACAAGCAGACTGAACTTTGGTAACTGCTGTGGGACTTCGTTAGCTTCCAATTCAGATCTGCACAATGACCCTCAAAACCACTGCTGCTCGTGGCCCACTACCATATTCAATGATCAAAATTAGAAATCCATAAAAGGTAATCAACCGTTAATGTTGCAGCCTACATTATAATTTCATGTCAGCTTAGGAGGAGAGAATGTTAGTCATTTAAGAAAATCTTTCTATCACACAGCTAAGTCAGGAACAAAATAATTTCTTTGTCTTCTGCCAGCCCATTCCAGTTCTGAACAAAAGCAGCTGATCATCTGCTGGACCCAGTAAAAGAGAAGGAGCTGGATGGAAGGGCACGCATACAGCCTACTCACTCCTCTGTATACAAGGATGCTTCCACACTCCCTCTAGATCCAACAGATCAGGTTCTGCATGAGGTTCCCACATCAGGTGGTATTTAAGTCAACACGAAACGAACTGCATTGCAGTTTAACAGCACTGCTTTTCAACCCAAGCAACCAGTCATTCAACAAGAACAGATCAGAATCATGCAAGCCATAGTATTTATTCCTGTGACGCTCAGTGGAAATGGAAGTTGGACTTCGAAGAAGCAGGATAGAAGAGTATTGACGCTTTTGAACTTTAGGGTTGGAGAAGACTCCCAAGAACACCACGGACAGCCAAGAAAACAAACAAATGGATCACTGAACAAATCACCCCAGAGTTCTCACTCAAGGCACAAATGACCAAGCTCAAATTGCCCTCCTTTGGACACATCATGCAAAGACCGAATTCTCTGGAAAAGCCTCTGATGCTCGGAAAGGTGGAAGGAAAGAGAAGAAGAGGATGACCAGCAGCAAGGCGGATGGACCTGAAAGACCAAGTTAGGGACAGATCATCATGGAGAAAACCTCTCTTTGTGGTCACTGAGAGTTGACAATGACTTGATGGCACATAATCAAAATCAATCTCGGCGGATCCAAGAAGCTGGTTGGCACCTGGATGGGGGATTATCAGGAAATTCCCAAAATGAATGGCACCCCTCTTCTATAACTCTACTAAGAAAATTGCATGGATGCAGTAACAAGGAGTTGAACAAGGGTTCTAGAGGCAAACCGAAAGGCCAGGCGAAGGAACAGAAAGTGAAACCAAACGGTAAGGAGATGGCCTTCTGGCAGATTTGAAGAATACATTCTGAACACCTCCCCACCTTTATTTTGAGAGTTATTGAGAAAATTGTAAATGGAGGGGGGAAAAGTATCAAACCAGCTTGCTGTGAAAGAGATTCCTTTGGGGAAAATTAGCCTGAAAAACGAATCAATGCTTTATGATGTTGCTGAGCCTGCCACAAAACGAAACCTGTATTTAATTAATTTATTTTATTTATTATTCAAATTTCTGTCACCGCCCATCTCCCCCCAAAAAGGGGGACTCTGGGCAGTTTACAATAAAATTGACTATTTAAAACCATCAGCACATAAATTACAAAACAAACAACCGACATAATAAAAATAATAAACATAAAATCCAAGTAGCAATAAGATCTCGTTCAGTAGGGAGGGCACTACGGCGCCAGCCACCCCCAGGAAGAGCTATTGCCCTTCCCATCCCAGGCGAGGCGGCAGAACCAGGTCTTCACACCCTTCCGGAACGCCGGGAGCAAAGGGGCCTGTCTCACCTCCGGGGGCAGCATGTTCCAGAGGGTGGGTGCCACTGCAGAGAAGGCCTGCCTCCTGGACCCCGCCAGATGGAATTGTCTTGCAGACGGGGTCCATAACATGCCTTCCCTGCATGACCAGGTGGGGCGGGTCGATGTGATGGGGACGAGACAGTCCCTCAGGTAGCCTGGTCCCGTGCCATGTAGGGCTTTAAAGATGGTAACCAACACCTTGAATTGGACCCGGAAGCAAACCGGCACCCAGTGCAGCTCGCGCAACAGCGGTGTCACATGCACTGATCCTGGGGCATCCATAACTGTCCGCACAGCCACATTCTGGACCTGCTGAAGCTTCCAGATACTCTTCAAGGGTAGCCCCATGTAGAGCGCATTGCAGTAGTCTATCTCAGAAAAAAGCTGAATTATGCATTAAGGTTAGCACAAACAGTAAAGACACTTTTCCTTTAAAATGTTGATGAAGAGAAACTTTCAGACCTCAGGATTTAAACTGAATGTTTTAGCCCAGCCTAGCAACAGCCTCCAAATTCCAGAGCCCTTGTACCTTTGCACAAAATTAGCAGGTCAAACAAGTTATTTTTTTCCATATGTTGGGTCCTTGGTGCAAACCTGAGAAAGCCTTCAACCCTGGCTTTGTTTGGTGGAGTCTGAAAGGGTCAAAACTAGAAAGAGTTGAATCGCTTATTTTATTTTATTTTAGCAGTTTCAATTAGCTGGACTTCACCAAAAATAAAGGGCAAGATTTCAGACAGGGGAGGCTTAACCCATTTGCTGCCTGGGACTCAGCAGAAAATAAATTTCCCATCCCGGTTTCCAGTCTCCTCAAATCACTCTACAACGTGCCCTAGACCACTCAACGCCATAAAAGTGCAACAAAAACCAATTACCAATGTTTTGATGCCCTTTTCACAAGTCTTAGTATCTGGCAGCACCTGCCCAAAGTCATCTGGAGTGGGAAATGAAGCAAGGTCAGGCCTAGTTTGTACATGGATAGGGGACCACTAGGAGATCCCAGATCAGAAGGCTAGACTAGGAAGTTGAACAAAGAACCCTAAAAAAAAGTAGCAGCCAATCAATTTGAGACCATTCTCAAGAAACTGATAGTCCATGAATTCACCTGGAGTTAAGATCAGCTTGAGGGATTCCTTAATTGCTATATCCTGTTTAATTACTTAACAAGATGGTACAGAGAACAATGAAGGGTTGTTTGTTCTCTAACAATGCCCACAGCAAGGATCCTGACTATCTGGAAGCAGCATTAAGCATTACATCAGTGTTTTCCAAACCTGGCAACTTTCAGATGTGTGGACTTCAACTCCCAGAATTCTCCAGCCAGCATCCTGGCTGGAGAATTCTGGGAGTTGAAGTCCACACATCTGAAAGTTGCCAGGTTGGCTGGAGAATTCTGGGAGTTGAAGTCCACACATCTGAAAGTTGCCAGGTTGGCTGGAGAATTCTGGGAGTTGAAGTTCACACATCTGAAAGTTGCCCAGTTTGAAAAAAACACTGCATTACATGGCCCAATGATATACATCATTCCCAAACCTCATTATCAGTTCCCAAAGCCACCTTTAACGTGACTCAAGGGGAGCATTAGTCCATATACTGGTTGGTTCACTCGACCCCCTTATCCAGGCTCTGAGAAAAACCCACCAGCAGCATTTGCACAACTGTGAGCTGTCACCCAGAAAGTAAGTTAATTCAGGCACCCAGGGAAATGGATTAACTGAACCCAGAGTTGCAATCCTCGGAACTGCATTAATTTAAGTGAATGGACGGAACTTGAAAACTCAGCAGTCCTTCCCCACCCCTATTTTGGAATACGGCCCCTTCCACCAGCGGGGTCTGATCAAGTCTGCCTACCAGCCAGAGGTTTCCTCCAGCGGCAAACGGGGCAGAAGGAGATCAAGTCAAATGCAACTGAAATTGAAAGGGTTGCCCTGCCCGCTTCTGCAGTTGAGCCTTGCTACTCACAAGTTTTGCAACCTTATGTGGAAATATTGCCTAGAATTAAGTCTCCCTGGACTCCATGCGGCTTCCTTCTTACAGGATCGCAGCAGAAATGCTGAGCGGACTTTTGGAAAAACCGTAATTCTATGGACCTTGAGCAGAAAAATGCAGACTGGAGTCCTGACTCAGTTACGGAGCTCCCCACCACTTAGGCTACTCGTTCAGCCCAGCCGAACTCACAGGATTATCGCTGGGGGGCGGGGGGGACAAAGGGAGCAGAGATCCTCAGGGAAGCTGGTCTGATTTCAGGGAAAACGCAGAGCGAAAAGGACTTGCCAGCAAGGAGCCACCCAGACTTGACCGGACCCCCGCTAGATCCCTGGCAGGAGCAGAAACAGGGGCGCGCTCTTTTCGGAAACTTGCCCCTGAAAGCCAACAGGTGATTCAACCGTCCGTAAAGGCAGCAGGACCGGGCAGGACGAGGCTTCCGCGAAACTCAGGAAGTGGGAAAACGCTTCAGAGGGGCAGGATTCCGTTCCCACGTTCACAACGCCACCCATCGGTCCAACAACCACATCCAGGAAAAGGAAGAGGAAGTTTCAGGTTTGTTTAGGGCGGGCGAGCGAGGCAGCCGCCCGAAGCCCCCGCGGGGGCGAAGGGGCTGCAGAGAGGGGCGAAAGTGGCGAGACCGCGGAGCCCGCAGCTGGCCAGGGGCGGCGATTCGAAGCGAGCCGGAACGGAGCAGGAAACTTCCAGGTGTCCTCAGAACCGCTGCGGTTCAGAAGGCCGAACCCGTTCCCGCGGGGGACTGGCTGGGCCGGGCCCGATGGGCGTTGGAGTCGGCGGCTGAAGGGCACGGGGGGGGGGGTGTATGCCAGCGCCAGGGACCCCGCGTCGCGCAGCTCGGAGGGCCGAGGAACAAAGGAAAGCCCCTTCCCTTGGCACAGGCGGGGGCTCGGCCTGCAGGGGAAGGAAGATCCCCCCTGCCTGAAAGGGGGGGCAGCCCCAAAGAGACCACCCCCGCTAAAAGAAAAAAAGGGGGGGCGCGGGGAAGTCAAAGCGCGAAGGATCCCTGCCTTACCCCAAAGCAGCCTGGCCGAAAGTGGGGAAGTTTGCGCCAACTCCACGCGCGCTCCGCCGGGCTCCCGGCTGCTGCTCAGGCTCGGCTCCGGCGCCAGCGGGGTCCCATCGGCCCTGCTGAGCAACGGCGGCCGGGTCGGGTCGGGTCGGGCGCACGAGAGCCGCGGGGAAGCGAGATCCGCGCCGCGCCGCGCCGTCCGCCCTGCCGGCCGAGCAAACAAGCTCCTCGGGGGCCAGTTGGCCACGCCCGTTGGCCGAGCCGCCCCAGCGTCCGCCCCGCCCCGCCCGCCGGCCTGCCTCCGCCCGCAGCGCAGCGCGCGCGGGCGGCGCTCCTTCGGCGCACAAAGGGAAGCGCCCGGGCGCTGCGCCCTCGTCCCGGGCTGGCGGAAGAGCTGCCGGCTCCGCCGCGTTGGGCTGCCGGGGGCACCGACCGACCGACCCCCGCGGGAGGGAGCTGAGACGTGCTTCGAGGGGAGACCACGAGGAAACGCCCCTCCTGTTTACTAGAAGGGGAAGTAAAAAAAAAAAAATCTTCCCTCTTGCTGCTTAAGTTAGAGCCGTGGCGTGAGATCCCTAGATTGAGCCAACTCCACCTTATTTTTAAGACGCGGCAAATGCCAGCACGGAGGGGGGGAAATAGATTTGGATTGGTTTAGTCCTTAGATGGGAGACCACTAGGAAATCTCACTTGTATTCTAGACTGGACAGTTAAACAAAACTAAACAAAATCCCAGAAGAAGGCCATGGCAAAACTGCTTTGAATTGTTTCAGAGTAAACTTCCTGCTCATAAAGTAAACAAAGGAATAAATAACGTTGCCAGAGTTGAGTTCAACCTGCTAGCACCTTTCCCCTTCCTCTTTGTTGAAAATAAAGGGTAGCTATTAATTTAACCATATTCATAGCCCACCCTGGTCTAAACAGACTCTGGGTAGGGTGCGACAAAATCCAAACAGGTACAGGACACCAGCAATAGAAATTAAAAATAATTTATCATTAATAGCACTCCAATACAGCATAGGCTGTCTGTTACAGTAATCTGAGAGCCAGGGCTGTCTGCAGAGTGTGGTCAAAAAAGTCAAGATGGTGGCCATGATGGTGTAATTGAAACTCCACCAGTTTCTTAGGTGTTTCTGTCTTAAGGTACAAAATCCAACCCAATGCAATTCAGTCCAGATTTCGTCAAATGACAGCACCACTACCTAGAACCGTTGAGGTTTATTCCCAGCAAAGTATGCATAGAAAACAGTCAAAATGGTATTACTATTCCAGAATTAGCACGGTTCTATTCAAAGTTTGTGAACATGTCAGTTAAGAGAAAGAGGGCAGGACAACCTTGCCCAGGCCACGTTGAGTCTCTGGATTGAAGATGGGTGCCTGCTCTGAGTACTGAATCGGGTTCTGGAAATTCTAACAAGGTATTGAAAGCCACTGAGAGATCCACAAGCACAAGGATGGATGCACCACCTCCATCTCGGCTTTGCCAAAAGTCTTCTACAAGCACATCCCAACCTATCACCCCCAATAATATCTAGTATTTCCAGGGATCCAAAAGAAGAGAATATCTGAACTCAGAGTTGAACTGTAGAGTCCTTGGTGCTCTCTGAGCTTGGTGGTTTGCTTGCAGATGTTTCATGACCAGACTAGGTAACATCATCAGTGCCTGATGACCAGTGTGCACTGATGATGCAACCTAGTCTGGTAATGAAATCTCTGCAAGCAAATAACCAAGCTCTGAGAGCACCAAGGACTCCACATTTCCAGGGATATTCTAATAATCCTTTTTAAGCTGTCCATCCATGTCACATGTTGTCTTCCCGTTCTTCTGCTTCCTTCAACCTTTCCAACCCTAACCATCTTTTTTTTAGTCCATTATCTACTTCCATCCCATGCCCAAAGTATGTGACTCTGGTAGCTGGACATCACCTCAAGGGGGTGATCACTCTTAATTGGGTCCACTACTGATTGACTAGTTGTCCTCCCAGTGGCCATCTTCAAGTCTACCCTGTGAAGGCCCCTTCTTCCTTCTGCTTTTCCTCAGTTCCTAGCTTGCAGACCAAAACATCACCCCTGGAAAGTTGATTAACTATTCTGACCTTTAGTGTCCTCAAAAATGATCTTCGTTGCTCACTGCCTTCGTCCTAAGATGAATCGCTTTATTTCTCTTGCATCCTGTCCATCTCTGGCTATTCTTCAGCCCACGAAAACCAAGCCAACTATCTCACAAAGGTCTTTGCCAGCAGCAGTACATTCACTCAACATATGAGTTGATGTTAGCCGTGCAGATAAGAAGCAGCTGGGGGTGACTTCTTTCACCCTCTGCCCATCTGTCACTTTTCCAGTGCACCTCCAGAATTTTCCAGCTGTGACATCTCTGCATTTGTGGAAGGCTAACAGCTGGAAGGCATGGATGGGAAGTAACTTGGGTTGGGAATGAAGAGCAGGACAAGGTTTAATTCTCTGCACCCCCATTGAGTCTTTGCTGATTGTCCTGAACATGCTCTATTCTAACAGTCAGGTATTGTTGTGCATATATGCACACTTAACACTGACATACAATAAGGACTTTGACTAAACTAGAACGGAATAGAAAAATAAATTTGCAAACTTTGGGCTGACCAGCAGGGGACAGTATTGTAACAAAACTAGCAACAACCATAGGTTAGGTAGGATATCTTGAGGTTCAAACCAGGTTATTCTAAATGATGCTAGTGACATCCGTATTTTAATCCTCTGAATAAATTACTAATTTAAGGCTTTATCTTCATCTGAATTTATTCCATCAACTGGATTAAATTAAGAGATGAGTCTTTCTTTTAGTTTGTATTGGTGTTTTATCTCTATTTTAAAACTGTAATAAAAATATTTTTAAAAAAAGAGTCTTCATTTATAGTTGCTAAAAGCAAGGGCAGTTGAAAAAGATACCAATAACACCACCTTATTTTTCATTTTCAATTGCTAAAGAGTGAATCTTCACTTAAAGCAGTGCTTCATAAACTGAGGGTAGCTATCCCCAAGGGGGTAATTTGGTCATGTCCTGGGGGTAACGGAGCAGTTTGTAATCACTTGTTTGTGAGTTGCTAAGACACTTAAGGAAAACAACAAAGTTTGGGGGGTGGAGGTGGGGATAATGACATTATTCAAGACTGGGAAAAGGGGTAATTGGGCCAAGCAGTTTAAGAACCACTGACTTAAAGGGGAAAAATAAATGGAAACTCCATGTATTCTGAAACAATCTGACTGGCATGTAACAAATACGGAGTGCCTGCATGCCAGCGACCTGATCTGTCCAACATTCAAAGTCAGGATAGCGCCTCTCACCAGCCTCAAGCTGAAACAGAACAGGGACCACAATCAGCAGCCCCATTTCAGCCAGCATCCATTTCTTCCAGTGCGCAGACGGGAAGGTAGCACTTTAATGCGTCTGTCTGACTGCACCTAGGGATGGGTCAGAAGTGGCAAAGCAGCCTTTGGCTTGAGCAAATGGTCTCCAGACCAGCCTGCCTCAACCTTTTCAACAGGGAGGAATCAAAGAATCATAGGGTTGGAAAGGACCTTCGAGGTCTTCTAGTCCAACCCCTGCCCAAGGCAGGAGTCTTCATACCATCTCGGCCAAATGGTCGTCCAATCTTTTCTTGAAAACCACCAGCAATGGAGCACCCACCACTCCGGAAGGCCAGCTTAATTGTTCTCACTGTCAGGAAATTCCTCCTTGTTTCCAGGTTGGATTGCCCTCTGACAAGCTTCCACCCATTGCTTCTTGTCCTGCCCTCAGGTGCTATGGAGAATCAATTGATGCCCTCTTCCCTGTGGCAGCCCTTCAAATATTGGAAGACTGGTATCAGGGCTCCCCTCCATCTTCTCTTCATTAAGCTAAACATACCTAGTGCCTTTAGCCGTTCTTCACAGGATTATCCTTGAAATATTTTTCAGATCTCAGGGAATGCACAACCTTCACAATCCAATTCACTTTTAACCGACACAATTCATGTTTTGCAACATTTAGGGTAACAACGAAGTGGCATGGCGGCAGCTGAGTGGCAGCGTGTAAAAAGTCCCAACACAGCAAGTGCTAGCATTGCATGGCACGTGAAATTCCAAAAATAAAACTCGAGGAACTCCAGTTGAGAAAGGCTGTTGTAGCCACCTGCAACCATTTCAGGATACTAGAAGATGCTTATCTCTGTTTCCTAGATGCTACGTTCTTGGTACCTTTGTTAGCTCAGCTTTCTTCCTGTTTATTTCCAAATATTCTTACTCACTTCTTGTTTTAAGCATATTTAAATCCAGCCATGTCATCTCAGTCATGGAGAAAATCTATGTGGTACCTAAGAGTCAAAAATCACCAGATGGCACACAATCAATCATGTGATCTCAAAAAGCTAAGCAGGGTCAGTCCTGGTTAGTACTTGGAGGGGTCTTTTTTGACTTCCAAATCTTGCCAATAATCCTGGAATTCTGCTGGTTTCCATCTAATTACTAACTAGGTCTGGAGGATATAGGTAAATATATGACAACAAATAAAGCCCAAAGCAAGTTACCCAAATTTCTGTTTTTGTAGTCTAATATATGATCTGCCTGGAGATAAAAGGACCATCGGGATGTTGAAGCACTGTGGGGAAAGAAGGAAGCAAGCTCTGGATGTTGCTCATGATACTCCAGCAACGGGTGGCTGTTTTCAGAAACACCTCCCTTTCAGAAAGAAAAATTCTGCTTGCAGCGGGTATTCCACATTTAATGCCATTCCATAGCTCCTCATAGATGTCTGCCTCATATCCACCAAGGTGCCAGAAATGGGACCTAAATAGCCAGTATGTCACTAAAATCAGACAGTAATAATAATTTAAAAGCCTAGCTTGCATTTGCTGATTTTGAAAAACTGAGCAGAGAGAGACCTGGCTAATACTTAGACCAGAAAATGTCAGGGCGGTAGGCCAGGACAGAAGGTAAAAAGAAAAAAAATTACAGGTAGTCCTCACTTAACAACCATTTGGTTGGTGATGGTTTGGACTTAACAATGGTGCTGAAAAAAACAACTTACGACCAGTCCTCACACTTACGACCACTGCAGCATCTCCAAAATCACATAATCAAGATTTGGGCACTTTGCAACCGGTCTGTATTTATGACCATCAGAGCATCCTGTGGTCACATGATCACCATTTTCTACCTTTCTGGCCAGCTTCTGGCAAGCAAAATCAATGGGGAACCATGTGATTCGCTTAATGACCACATGGTTCGCTTAACACCATGGTGATTCACTTAATGAGCACTGCAAAAAAGGTCATAAAATTGGGTCAGATTTGCTTAATGACCACTTTGCTTAACAACCAAAATCCCAGGCCCAATTGTGTTCATTGAGTGAGGGCTACCTGTATATGGATGTAGTCCCAGGACTTGACTGCAGCTTTAGGAAATAATTTATTCCACGTTTTCATTCAAGACAGGGAATGATGTTGACACACCCACCCACCTAAAAGAGGGCCTTGAACATGTTGCCATCTTTCAAATGCTTACCTTGTCATTTTTAATCATGGTTTGATGAGGTCTGTATTTTCAGAAATGAATTTTAGGTATTATTAGCTGCCTTGTTTTTAAGTAGAAAAGCAGAATTACAAATATTTCACGTCAACACATAAGTTTCCCAGCTGAACATCTGCAAGGCAACAGTGCTTGTCCCAAGGAACAAAAGCCCACTGAGCTGGCCAACTCACCTGTCTCTGGGGACCACGTTGGTGGGGTCAACATAGGTAGAGGCTTTCTGCACCATTGAGACAAGTCTGAACTTTGCCCGGCTGGTTGATATCATATCCCTGGCATGTTTGGTGTTTGAATGTTCACCATCTTTATTTCTGCATTTTCCCCAAGAGATGAACGATCAGGGAAATGAAACTTGGTGATGGGAGCTGTGCCTCTTCTCAGCAGGGAGGGACAATGGCCCTTCATTATGAGAGACGGTGACCTCACTGCTTGGGAAAGTCAGAGAGTCCCACCTCGGCCCTCAGCTGTGGGTTGGCTGAATAGCTCTGGAAACATGCTAGATCAGAGGAACCAGAAACAGCCGTGAGATCTTCCATGGATGCAAAGGCTGAGAAGATAACGAAGGCATGGTGGTGGGGTGCGCGGGAATGGGGAAAAAAGCACCAGTTAATAATGGAAGTTATTCAATTAGACCATGATGTAACTACTGTATAGGACAGGGTTTCTCCACCAGGGTTTTGTGGCACCCTGGGGCACCACGAGAGATCACGATTTATTTTAAAAATTATTTCAAATTTGGGCAACTTCACATTAAAGAGGTTTCATTCTTTTCGTTTAAGGACATTGTTACTGCATATATACAGACCTACCCATGAAATGAATATAATTTTGTAACTCCTGGCCCCTATTTGAGCCTGAATGGGCAGGGGTTTCCTGAGGTGTGAAAAATATTCCAAGGATTCCCAGGCTCAGAAAGTTGGGAAAGGCTGGTATAGGACAATTCCGCCCCCCCCAAATGCAATAGGGCTTATTTCTACCTAGCACAGCTAGGGGGCAACACATAATTAATTTTGGCTGGGCTCAGATGTTAAGCAGGGTTGCGGTGCATTCATTTTTGGATGGGAGAGAACCGAGGAATGCCTGTACTGCAGCCACATGTCCATGCGGTTGCCAGGGGCCAAATTCAACTCAAGGAAGCTTTCCATAGCAGGCAACAGCAACCTGGCTGAAGTTGGTGGATCTCAAGAAGCTAAGCAGAGTTTGCTCTGGTTGCTCTTTGGATGGGAGAACGTGAAAAAACAGCAGTGCTGTAGGCTAGGCTGGATTGCAAAACTATCCTGGCAAAAGACAATGACTAATTCTTTCGAATTATTGCCTTGAAAACCCCATGGGCATAACCAAGAAGCCACAGGGAGTTGCGCTGACTCAGAGCAGATTTTCCTCTATGTACTTCTAGATCAGTGTAAATAAAATTATATCCAAGTAATCCAGTTCACCACCAGCAGGTTAGTCATTGTAATAAATAGGGAAGGGACCTGCCTAAAGGAATGATTTTAACTAGGGATTTCCCAGCTTGTATTTTTAGCAAGAACTGCACGTTGCAAGCCTGGATTTGCATCAGCCGTGAAGATCAATTCTTTCCTTTGTCCCAAAGAGCAGACCCAATCTAACAGCAATAACACCTACAGTAACAAGTAATTTCAATCTAGAATCTTCATCTTCTGAACCACAAGTTGAAATGTGGCCTTTCACAAGTCTTCTCCACTCAGTGATAAAAGCTCTGGAGAACTTGGAAGCCTCCACATCTTTTGATGGTCCTAGCAAATCTATTAACCATCATGGAAGACAAGAGTCCACAGTGAGCAAAAAAAACATGGAATGATTGGAAAAACAGATAGAGGTTTATAAGCAGTGATATTACAGAGCTATGCTTGAGTAACTTTTTCCAATAATTCATAGATAGTGGCAAAGATGCCTTAGGATTTCCATGACTTCTTCGCAGGGACTGAAAGCTACATAATTTCATTTAGCATTTGTTTGCGTATATACTTTGGTTACTTAGTTTTGTAGAGTACCATTTTTTAAAAAAACATTTGTAAATAAATTGGTTGAACTTGTGTAAACACAGCCTTGGGCTGAAGAGAATCTAATAAATGGATACTGTTAAATATATTGCTTACAACACTGTCCAGTGTTATTTATTTTTATTTTAATGTTGAAGATAATTTTTTTTAAAAAAATCAGGACTACTGAAATGTAAAAGGATATGTCCCTTCTCCTCTGCAAAAGAAATTATCCTATTGGTAGAAATAGACTGTGTGCATGATGGTATATATCAATATAAATTTGCTAATGGCTTCAGGAGGAGATTAAATTTAAAATTTACTCCCATTCTACGCTGTCGCCTCTCAATCCAGAATGGAAACTCCTCTATTTTTCACTAAAATGCCTTGCAAAAAATGCCTTTCAATAAAAGCAGAATGCAGAATCACAAATTCAGGTGTAAAGCACCTGAATCTCCTTTCTTTTTTTTTTTTGTTTTAAAGGTTTTGGTAGCAATCATAGACATCAGTGCTTTTTTTTTTGCACTTTTTTGCCCTGTTTGCCAAATGAATAGCAGCTTTGGGAATGAGTGTGATTGGAGCAAATAGCACAGTCTGAAAGATTTACTGACTCATTTTGCTTGTCGGCTTTATCCTTCCTCCAAGACCTCTACAGAGAGACTACACAGACCTTCTGTCATGAGTAAGGATGGCGAGCAGGGGGCTCCCATCCAGACTGTCAAGCGCATGTATAGCACTGAGGAATTAGGTAGCCATTCAGAGAGACACAGATCGGGCCCGTCTTAGCCTTTGTGGTTTATCTGTCTGGGTTTTTCCCACACTTCTTCAGTTTGTTAGGATTTTCTGTCTAATGTAGCAGTAATAAAGCACTAGAGACCTACTCCTTGTCTCAGCGTGGTTCCTGCCTGTTAGGGACACCTTCCCCTTCCAACTTCATCACAAGAAGAAACCTGAGAGGTAGACTGGGCTGACAGTGCCCAAAGTCCCCCAGGGACCTTCCATAGCTGAGGGTAGACTTCCCAGTCACAATTCAACACCTTAATTGCTGTATCACACGAACCTTTCTACTTTTGTTCTACTGTGACCAAGAGTCGATCCAACAGGATATACCCATATGTGGTTACTATCATCTCCAAGATGATCCCTAGTTACACTTTCTAGGATGATGTCTGCTTTGACTTTCAGGGCTGAAATTATCCAGCCGAACTAGATGCCACTGGAGAAATGGAAAGTGGCAGGTTAGCAAACTGGGCTTGCAAAATCATTACAAAACCCATCATCATTTAAACTTTTTAAAGGATGTTTATTAGTTTTCCGTCATCAAGTCCCCATGCAGATCCCCTGATACACCTGAATGTTTTGTTCCAACTGGAAGGCATCTTGGTCAGATCTTAACATTTCAGACCTGACCTTTCATTAATCCAGCACAACAAAGACAGAAGGAATCAGTGGTATCTGAAGAACAGACAGAAACAGCTACTAGGAGCAGGATTTTACACTGAGGATATTTGGGAGAAATTTAGAACCTGGCAGAGATACAACCCACGTTTGCATGGCAACATTAGCATTTGCCACAAAAAAGGAAGCGTGCTTTATTCTCCATGGTCTGAAGGTTGTGCTTTGATCTTCTTGATGGCATCAAGGACGGCATCAAGGTTAACTTTGTCTCCAAATTCTTTCTCACGGTGTTCCAAAAGAACCCCCTAAAAAAGAAACAGAGCTTAGGAACACATATTTCCCCAAAAGCTAAACTCAGAAAACGGTTAAACATGTCCGCAATTTGCTTAGTTCTCCCCTTCTGTGCTTAGGTAGAACTTCATACCAAAGACAAGATTTTCAAATTTAAAATCATCATCATCATCAACAACAGCAACATCCAGCCCTCCGTGTTGAGTTTTACAAATTCAACAGGAATCTGATTTCAGAAGTTCCTCACTCATAATATTCTGCCACACAAGAGACAGGATTTATACCACCAACTGTAATTAAAACTAACATCTAAAAGTGGAAACACACACAAAGACAGACACACACATCTCTATGATTTACTCAGTGCAATCCCAACCTGGAACAGAAAGCTGATTGCTAAGATCTTTTTGAGAGCTGAAAGCTGCAGAAAACCTAGATTCCCAGGCCACCAGGACAGACACAGAATACATACAGTCCCAGCCACATTTCTACACTCTCTACCTGTTTCCCTGGGCCAATCACGAAAACCCCTCCGAGGACAATTCCTTCTCCATCTATGTTGCCGGTATACCCGCTCCTCCAAGCACGCCAGAAATTCCTCCAGACATTGCAGCGGAAAAGGGCCAGGAACAACATCTTTCTTTTCAGAGGACCATAGAATTGTTTCTGTAAAATGGGATTAGAAGAATTCAGCTGCAAACACAGACAGGGAATCTTCCTAGAGAATCCATACTGCAAAGGACCACATTTAGCCCACAGCTCCTGAGCTTGAAAAAACAGGATTAAACCTTGATGCTGGTCTTTGACTGTAATTAAAGATTTGATGAAAACAGGATCAAACCTGACCAGTATTTAAATGAAACACCTTCAGGAAATCTGGGGCTATAGCCTAGATTGGAAAGTGGCACATGACATGGCTTAGAAAGAAACATGGATGGGTCCTTGTATTCACCAGGAGATATCACTTTTCATCTAATTAAAAAGGGAAATTTCCTTTTCCAGTCATCCTGCTATAATGGATGAGTCCTTTGGGAGTCTCTTTACAACACTTGGGGTTTGTGGGTACAAACTGCCTGGCTAATACAAGAAGCCTACAGAATTCTATTTTTTTTCTCCCATGCCCAGGATAGAACTTCTATAATCCAACTGAGGTGAGTGCAGACCTTCACCTAATACAGCCTCACCCATCTTCCTCTTCAGCCTCTTACCCACCATCCTATCTGCAGTTTGACCTATGCATTTTTTGTAGTGGTGTTTCACCTCCGCAAGCAGAACACAAGGACATGCCATCGCCTATGCCTACCTCCTCCTTTTTCGCTGCTAATCGATGGCCTGGTCTTTTAGAAATACAACTTAGAGAAGAACCCAACCATCTCCTTAATTTGGGCAATTAAAATACTCATATTTAGGGCAATGCAATTATTAAGTTTCCTATGGTAATAATAGGGACGCGGTGGCGCTGCGGGTTAAACCGCTGAGCTGCCGATCGGAAGGTCGGCGGTTCGAAACCGCGCGGCGGGGTGAGCTCCCGTTGCTCGTCCCAGCTCCTGCTCACCTAGCAGTTCGAAAACATGCAAATGTGAGTAGATCAATAGGTACCGCTTCGGCGGGAAGGTAACGGCATTCCGAGTCGTCATGCTGGCCACATGACCCGGAAGTGTCTATGACAACGCCGGCTCTAAGGCTTAGAAACGGAGATGAGCACCGCCCCCTAGAGTCGGACACGACTGGACTTTACGTCGAGGGAAACCTTTACCTTTACCTTATGGTAATAAAGTAGATAAAGCAAATAAATATGGCCATGGGAGCACAACTGAACGTAGAAGAATCAGCATGTCCACTTTGTCTTGTTAGGAATCCTGAAATGCAGACTCCTGCTCTTTCTAAAAGCTTCTTTCTCCTTGAGATGTATCTGCAATGCATACCAACCATCCCTCCCAGTATCAGCACTGCAACTTTCCATTACTTCCCCGTTTATTAATGTCATTCTTTTATTTTTAACTTTTGAGAAGACGGGATGACTCATTGGGGAACACACCCCAATTTCTAGAAAGGATTAAAGTGCAGGTGTGGCGAACAGCTGCTCTAATCTTTTTTGCCGATCTAGCCTTTCGTACTGGGAATCCTGCATGAGCAAGTCAACACTTCAAAGGCAAAGACTGTTCTGCCTATGTCCACTAATGACACAATGGCCAAATCCAATTTACCTATTAAAAAGCAGCTCTGTGAAGCTAATTTCCATGCCAGCAGCTTCCCTTTACAAACCTTTATTATAACAAAATCCACAGAAGCTCATCTAATGGGATCCACATTCCATGCCATGAGACCTAGCAGGAAATCACAGGCCTGGAAGATCCATCTTATTCCTGGAATGTCTGTTTTGCACTCTTACGTCCCTGACAGGACACTTTTTACAGTTTAAATTAATGTCAACAAGCAATCTGCCTCTTGTAGAGGAGCTCAAAGCACATTGGTTTTCCCAAGTCTTTTAATACTACTGTTCTAGATTCTATATACTGTATATTACTCTCTAAGCTGCCCATTGGTGTTAAGGGAGGGAGGGAGGGTGGGAAGATCCCAAGCTTGCAAATTCAGGCCCACACATGGCAACTGGTAAAAGAGGTGGCCTTTGAAGCAGAAGAAAGGATTACTGTCTCCATTCTGGGCATTTGGCACATGGAGTACTTTAAACAAAGTTGTTACGCAAATGTGGGCCAGAGTGCTGATGTGGATTAAAAAAAAAGCCATCTGCACTTATAAGGACTGGATACTGTCAAGCAGAACTGCACAAGTTCAAAGTCAGATTTAACCTCTGAAGTTCAAGCCACCGTTGGGCCTTTTCCAAGGACACAGGATCCTTATTTCAAAACAGCAGCATTTGCAAGGTGGACAAATGAACCTTTTGAACACTGCAGGCCATAACCCATCTCCCCAAACAATTCAAGCGAGAATAATTTTATGCTTCAAGGGCAGAAACACCCATGGGTAATCTAATCATCCTTAACTCGGGTCAAAAATCCCATCTACCTTTTCATCCAGAAATATTTCTCCCTTGAAATATGGTTGAAAATTTTCCACCTCCGCCCCAAGGTTCTCTTTCACGACAGCATAAAGTGGGACCCCCAGCTGGTCAAGCTGGGGTCTCAGAGAGGACAGCTCAGCGGCCTCCTAAAAATGAAAGGAGAAGTTGAGTCAACCTTCATCCAACTCTATTTAGTGTGAGGAGTTGCCTGTGACAGATATATTAAATAGTTGGTTATGCAAAATGTTATGACAGTAACGTGCTTCAATTATTATTATACAGTGAGTAGATGATGTATTTTCAGGATTCCAACCATCAGACGGAGGGAAGTCAAATAACCCATTGGTTTGAAGACAGGGAAGACTGAATCTGTAAGGCTTCCTAGCAGAGCTTTGATTTTGGAAGAAAAGTGGATAGGAAATAAATGCAAAACTGGATCTAATCTCCCTCAAGTCAAACTTAATTCCTGGTGACTTTATTGGGAACAGTACTGAAATGGTTTGCATTTCTAGTCTAGAAGTTTCACAACCGCTTTTAAAGCATATTCAGCACTAAGAATGATCTGGAATAACTACTGGTCACTTTTTTTCACAAACCTCCCTTGAGAACCATCCAAACTATTTGAATTCTGGTGACTAGCAGGAAAAACTTTAGTGCAGTTCACCTAGGCGTAAGGAATACCTTCAAAGTTGCAACAAAGAGGGGAATGCCTTCAAAATGATGTCAAGCTACAGCTTGTGAGATGACATCAGAGGTAGAGGCAGATAGTGTTCAGAGCCAGTCATTTCTCCCATGGGTCAAGGGCCTTCCCATAGGAAATTGGTGCCTCATCCTCCTTTAGGGATATTTGAATTAAGTCAAAACTTACAATTTTTTGTTTTTACAGATTTTTAGAACATGAGATTTGGAGTATGAGAATGTTTGCATGGTCAACTGAATTACTTCTCTGAAGGAGTACTGATTTTGGGGGAATTGTGTTACAAGTTGAGCTCCCCTTTCTGAGTTTTGTCTGCACTAACCTAAACTTTCTATATCATGCCCATATTCCTCATCCTTTGACCAACTAGCTACCCAGTTACTGTTCTGTGGCTTTTTTTTAATCTGTCCCTCCAGTGACACAATATTAAACCTTTTCCATTTCAAACCCATGCCAGATTGACCTTTGAAGGGACAGGGATCACCATGAGGATCTCTTCTGCTCCCCTCAGACATTGAATAGACTCAAAAGCCCACCTTGGAGGCTTCTGATTTATTTCTCTGAAAGTGGTATGAAATACTCAATAAAGTGGAGACCTCCTTAAGAAAGGCTAAGATGTAGAGGCCAAACTTCAGCCCACCTTTATCGAGCAATGGTTTTCCCCAACCCAATGCTATGCTGGCAAATGATTCTGGCTGAAATCCAACACATTGCAACAAATTGGAATGGCTACTACAGGATTACACCTATGGTGCTACACCACCTTTTGTGCAAGGCTACCTTCATCAGGTAAGAGCATTTGGCTGTTCTTATTTGAACTTGGAAGCTAAGCTGGGTTAAACTTACTTAGTACTTGGATGAGAGATCACCACAAAATTCCAGGGCTGTAGGCTAAACTGTTAGTTAAAAAAACATATTCGAAGGAGGCAACAGCAGAAGATTTCATGGACATGTCCATGAATTCACAAAAAGTTGAGCATGACCCAAAGGGAATTTTACTTCATATTACTGCTTTCCTTTCCAGCTGCTCAAACATCTCCCATAACTACTTGCAGATCCTGGAAGACGCTGAGCATGCAACTTGCAAGTAAGGAAGAATTCCTGAAGAACTGGTCTAAGCTTGTCTTGACTTAGTTCTAAGATCAAGCATTTGTGTTTGGGGTAAACTACTTCAGGCTGCTCCTAGCAATTCATGCTCACCTTCTCCCTCAGAGGAAAAGCAGGTTGCAGGAATAAGGCCTCTGGCTTACTGAACATCTGATGTGCTAGGTTTCTCAGCGGAGGAAAATATATAGGAAAACAAAGACCAAAATAGCAAACAGGAGCCTTCTTAAAATATGAAAATGCCCCAACGTAGGACGTTACATTTGGGCTGCATCTTTTACTTCCTTCTTGAAGGAATAGGTTTGCGAATCCCATCATCCTGCTATAAATTCCTGGCCTTAGGAACCTGATTAATGCTCCACTTTTTGATGACCATGACTGTGCCTCTCTTTATGAATCTGTACCAGTAACTCCTGCTAACCAGTTCAGTCCAGTAACCCTGCTGTGTACTTGGACTCCCATTCCAGCTTAATAACCTGCTATCTCTGCTAGGCTGCAAGGTTCTTCTTTTTGCTTCCATGTTTTCAATTCCCTGTTCTCTACCTTTTGCTGCCAGAGGAGGTTATAGCCTTTTGTTCTTTGTCATTTTACTTCTGCCCGTTTTCTCTGTTCCTCCCAGTTTTTTTTTAAATGTAGATTTAGAGGTCTTTAAAAGCTTTGTTTTCCTTTGCTCCTTTTGGTTCGCTGCCCAAAGGATTAGCAGTTCAAGTACACAGGGTGTAATGGTATGCTTGAAACCAGAGAAAGATCCACATTCTAACTAACTGAACATTCCTCCATTCTCAGTTAACAGAACAAACTTCTCATCAGTTCACAGAAAAGCTATGAATAAGAGATTGAAGAAGTGTCCACCTTAAACACCAGGAAATAAATTGAGTTGCTGAGACTTCTGTAACCTTATTCCATCCTCTTCCAATAAGTATTTCTAAACAAACTCTGGAAGGACCGTGCTTTCTGTGCAGGTGGGGTAGGTGTCCAAGAACTTGGCACAGGCATTGAAATGAATGTTCACAAGTTGTGTACAGGTTGTGGTAATGAGAAGGCTCATGGTCCAAGAAGATCTAAGTTGAGACAACTTGGAGACATGTCATTCTTTCCAGTCTCCTTCCATTTTCCACTCATCCATAAGGCTTGAATGTTTACATCTTCATGGGTTTTATCAAAAGTATGTAAGCTAGGCTATATTTTATCCAATTCAATGTGTATCTGTTCATCCAGTCATTTACAATTTGTGACTGGGGGGGGGGAGTACCACAACACAAAGATAAATACAATACAGAACTAATACAACTAACCCAAATCAATGCCTAGCTGAGGCTAGGTATCACAAACACTCTTGCAACAGAACCAGCCCATCTAACATCATGGTCCAGGGCACGTTACAATTTCACAGCTCTACTGAAGGCCAATGAGATATTTTATTCAACATCTCTTACACCCTTTTCCATTCTTTATCAACCATTTCTACTAACTTATCTTTAGAATAGAAATGTGTTTCAATGTTTCCTCTTTCTTCTAAACTGCTGGCACTTACCAGGAAGGAAAGGAGGTCAATAGGTTCTGTTCATCAGAAAGTGAAGTTTTTGTTCTTGGTATATTCAATGCAAATCATAATCACTATTATTGCTAGGTCAATCATAAGCAACTGGCCTTGTTGGCATACGTTCTGTGGACAAGGGCTGCTGGGGAGATGTATTTTGGGTGGCCTACTCTTGGATACGTAAGCACCCCTCTGAAACCTAGAATCGTCTCCCCTAGTTTGGGGACCCCAACTGGTCTTCTCTTGTATTATGAGTTTATATTATTAGCAATCTTATTATCAGTATCCTGCACAGAGCATGAGATCAGATCATCAGTTTCATTATATTGTTACAGCAAAATAAGTGATCTGTACTGTGTAATCTGTGTTTGCGTGGGTCTTGTTGGTACATTAGCATTCAGAAAATGTACACAGCACACCACTAAGCTGGGGTTTCTGTTTCTGTTCAAGACAATAACTGACGGGCAGTTAAGAGGACAACCTGCTTCAAATAATTCCTACAATCTGTTCTACCAGAGAATATACATTACCTCTCTGCACAAAAATCATCCAGGCCGCCTCACTGCCATGATGACAGCTCCATCCGTCTTCCACAGTTCCTTGGCTTTAAATGTTCTTTGTTCTCCTTGGGATAAAGGGAAGTATAGATCAGTTAAGTAACGACTCCTTTAAGTTCTGCTCACATCCTGGTGACCTCATGGACAAGTCCACATTGTTTTTTTAAGCAGCGGTATGGAAGTGATTTGATACTGCCTTCTACCTGGATGTTTTCTCAACTTCCCATAGTTCTGGGATTTTCTCAAGTTCTAATCAGGTCCAACTCTGCCTAGCTTTTCAAGATCAGCCAAAGAGTACCCTAAATCAAGCCATGATCTGGAGACAATTAATTCTATTACTGTCTATTAGGCCAATTGATGCCTTCTAGCACAGCCATGCTTCCCAGGAATTATGATAGTTGTAATCAAATATGTTGAAGAGCACCAAGCTGAAGAAGTTCTGTGCTATTTGAACTCCATTCACTACACTTACTCTCTCCTTAAGAGAGTTTTGGAAGAACACCTGAATTCTAAAGGTCCATGAATTCACATATTCCCCAAACTGATCCCCACCTTCTGAGTTCCCAAACCACACAACCACAACTGGATCTCAACAGTATAATGGGGAATGACCCTTATACTGTTGAGTGGAAAGGGGATGCTTTTTTCTGAGAAATCTTACACATAAATGAAATGAAATGCTAGTCAGCTTTCCAAGTGAGGAAGATTCCAAAGCTCTAAATCCATCTAGTAGAATAAGATCTGAGGCTTTCTATTAGCTCTTTACCCACACCAGAAAAACTAGACTGATCTCCCCTATGCATTTCAATAATTTGCAATTATGAGCTCCTGAAGGATCTCCCCTAAGTCTTACCTTGTCCCAGAGTCTTCAAATCAATTGCCTCTAGAAAGTCCAGTGAGGCCTTTTCTACTTTAGGGAGAAACAAATCCGTATTGGCAAGGATTATCCCGGTCACAGCAGCCCCAATGGCTCCAAGTCCAAAGGTCCACATTGCTACAGAGAGGTACCCTGGATCAATCAGTAAAGACATCTCTAAAAAATTAAGGAAAGACTGATTACACCAGCAACTCAAAAGACTTAAAATTAAAAAGGAAGAAAAGGAACTAATCTCATCAAGAACATCAGTTCTACAGTGGTAAGGTAAGTAAAGTTTCTCTGTTGAGTCAAGCTCAGCTCCCAGTGACTACAGAGACACGTCCATGATGTTTTCTCAACAATGGTATTACTCACCTGATAGTCAAATAATTCCTCCTTGCTTGGCTGCAAAAACTAAAAACACTTTCAAAAGGAGAGATGGATGCCAGTCCTGGATGCCAAAATACTCAAGCTAGAGCTCACATCATGTCTGAGCCCCTGCATTTCTAATATATTGCAAGTAATTTATTCTGGAGTTACCAGAATATGACTAATTGACCCCTGACCAGGAAGAAGTTACCAATTGGACATACACTAGAGTAAATTGGAAGAAGGGGCTGTAAACCTGAAAAGCAACTGGAATTTTCAAAAATACTGTACATCTGACTCTAGGATGGAATGGAATTTTATCCAGGATGGTTGGCCACCGTTGCCTGGGCCATTCTACCATACATTCTACCCTATTAGTGGTAGCGTAGGGAACCCTCAAGCATGGAAGAAGCACATTCAAGGTGTCTCCTTAAGACAGGGCTTCTGAATCAGAACTGCTGTTGAAAGGGATTGCTTTTGTGAGAAATCTTCCTTCTGGTTTCCCTCCTCTCCAGCAACACAGTTTCCAGAGGGAGAACTGAGTCAGAAATTGTTTCAAACTAGAACCTTGGAAGTTGTCAAGGTCTTCTCGGGGTAATCTTCCAAACCAAGGCATTGTTGCACCATGTTGCAAACCACCAGATGGGAAGCAGAGTCATCTCAGATGTTTACACAGTGGATTCCTTGTACGCACTCACAAAGAGCGGATGGCCATAATCTATTTGTATACACACCCAGATAAAAACAAAGATAATTTAAGGCAATAGTGATCATTCCTTTCCTAGGATGTAGGCGAAAGAAGAGAGTTGATTTCAGAAAGAATTTTTGAAGTAAGGGATATTTTTGGAGCCATGATATATAACATAACCAAATCCACAGAACATCAGCATTGCCAAAGGCACTAAGCACTGGACTAAGTCTTATTTCCCCAGCCAGTAATAGTCTATGCACTAGGCTCCATGCAAAGTACAATGGAGACAGTAATGCTGGTGAAGACATATGACTCAGTGCCCTGCTTGCATGTGCCTGTACTTGAGAGCTTTAAGGAAGTGACAGCAAGAAAGGCCAAATAATGCTAACAATTAGTCACCTGAACTCACTGCCACCCAGTGCTACCAATCAGTGATGACTGGGATCTTGGGGAACATCAAGACCTAAATAAATCAAATCAAATCATTTTTTTATTCAGTCATAGACCAGCAGATCAAGATCTAAATGGCAGTCCCTTCTTTAAACCAGACCTAACCCATGTCTACTGGTGTCTTAAGAGGTAGCCCATAATTGCAAATGGAGGAAACAGAGGCACCAGTGATGATGCCTACTGGCAAGTCAATGAAGGATGAGCCTGGGAAGAACAAAAGCTTTAACTACAACCCTAACTTTGTTACCTAGGATTAAGTCCAGCAAACTCATTATTACTGCTTATAATTCAATACAAGATAATAATTTATTAAATTTATATGTTGCCCCACTCCCAGGAACCCCGTTTCTCTTATCATCAGTCATACAATGCCATTCTAGCCAAACTAGTGTCTCTGAAGCTATGCCTTTTTAAAGAGATCCATGGCTCAAATTTTGTGCCCACAATTGGTTAATATATGAATAATATTCTTACTGATTTAACCAACCTCTTCCAATTTAGTGCTTTCCAGATGTT
This sequence comes from Candoia aspera, assembly GCF_035149785.1. Classification (NCBI taxonomy): domain Eukaryota; kingdom Metazoa; phylum Chordata; class Lepidosauria; order Squamata; family Candoiidae; genus Candoia; species Candoia aspera. The sequence goes on along the minus strand of NC_086158.1, from coordinate 95,188,374 downwards.
CAGATCCTGCATTCTTTGAACCTAATCTACTTGCTTCATGATTCAGCTTTATGTCCTTTGCTTAGATCTTAGTTTCTAACCTATGTACTTCAAAAAATTAAAACCCCCGAACCATCCAGCATTCCCTTCCCAGTTTTCCTGGAAAATTCGCTCATCAAATATTTGTGGCAGTGTTTAAACTAAACAGGGTTTTTTTTTACTGATTTGTTCATCTCATAATCACACATGTCTGATGAGAGCATGAAGACTGTTATTAATCTGCAAAATTGCTTTTGTTCTGACTGCAACATTTATCCATGCTTGGTGCTATCGACATTAATGGATGCTATCTGCAAAGAGAATGATGCAACACCCCCACCCCCTTTCTGATGTCTTCGAGCTGTCAAAGAAGTACACAACTAACAGGAAGATGTCTTGACATCCACCACATTCAAAACAGTGAATCTGTCTTGTAGAGTCTCCTGAATTGGCAAACGGAAGAAAAGAGGTGACAAGGGAAAAGTCTCTCCAGAATCCAGCTCAACAAATGGTGACCCATTCATGAAATGTTCTTGATAAGAACACAAAAGTAAGTGCCACAGTGAAGAACATACTGTCTATAACCCAAAGTTGAATTGTTGGGTTCCTGGTATTCTCTTGAGTTTGCTTCTGATTATGTCACCTAGCCTGGTAATGAAATATCTGCAGGAAGAGAAGCAAGCAGAGAAAAACACCTAGAACCCAAGATCAAAGTAGTTCGCAATACCCTTTTTCTGGGATGTTTTCTGGATTTCCCAGTCTAGCCTGGAGCCGTGAGATTCCTTGCAATCCTCCATCCAAGTATATTTAGGGTGAACCTTGCTTAGTTTTTCTGAGATCAGCCAAGGTTGGCTAGGTGCTGCCATCTGCCAGGTTATAGGAATCAACAGTCCAAGCTTGGATAAACCAGCTTACTCATCTTTATACCCATGTTCCAGAGCATCTTGTGTACCTGTGCTTCACCTGCAGCAGCTGTTAAACCTTCCCAGTGCCTTAAGGCCACGCTAGAGCAGAAGGTGCATCACATCCAAAGCGGAAGCTCTAATACAATGAACTTCCCCCGCAGAAAGTAGAATTACTTTTCTCCCTATTATTTTCCTACCTTGCTAGTAGGGTAGAGAATCCATGCACTGCTATCCCTTTGACTTAAAAAACGAATAAAGGAACTCAAATAAAAGATGAATTGCTTACATCAAACTAAAGTACTGCATTTATAATTACAACCTACCTTTTCTTAACAACAGTAAGCAAAATAAACAAGCATGAACAGCTCCAACAGCTCTGTACACCCTATTCCACCACCTCTGTTCTATTGCATTATATGCCACCGCAGTGTTAAGGTTTTGGCTTTGCTGAAATTCTTTGCTTTTTTTTTAAACTTGTCTTTAATATTCTGATTTCATAAAGCTCTTGTGCTTTAGATGACAAATAGCCAACATTCATTTTATGCAGCTGTTTTAAAACTCAGCCAAGCATCCTACTGATGAATGAAGCATGCAACATTCACCCAATTTGGAACAAGGGGGGTTAACTCCACCAAATACTCTTTTCCTTTATTATGACACACAACAAGCATGCAATAGCATAGAATACATCGGAGGAGACTGTCACAGCGTTCTGAGGTTGGTTTTAGCTCTAAATATATTACAGGAGTAAGAGGATGGAGGCTACATGCACAGGCAGCTGCACTTGAACATCTGAAGCCCTTCTAGTTCGGGAGAAGTCAAAAGCTATCTGGGCTAATAGAGGGCAGGTCCTGAATGAAAAGTCTCATGCAAACAGGGCAATAGAAAATGTGGGCAGGAACAGGCTGGTTGCGACCCAGAAGGAAGTGAATTGCTCCAAGCAATCTTACCCGATACATCTTGTGCTGAAATAGGGCTGGATCATCAGAAAATTGTACAAAGGACACATTTCCCTAGGGACAGCATGGATGTGTGTGGGGCTATCAGAAGGAGTGATCTGAAATACACACAATCCACAGGTATGTAAGAAGGTGTCACACTTAGGACTAGAAATGGCATTCGTTAAAATCATTACTAGCCTGCCTGACTTCATATGTATCTTGGCATGAATGAATGAATGAATGAATGAATGAATGAATGAATGAATGAATGAAAGAAATCCAATCCAATCCAATCCAATCCAATCCAATCCAATCCAATCCAATCCAATCCAATCCAATCACACCTGTTGGATTCTCTGAAAGCAATTCTTACTCACCAAAAGAAATCAGACTAGCAAGCATTTGCAAACTGGCAATTTAGATAACCAACTACTGAGAAGTTACAAGCATTTCTTTAACTAGAATTACTCAGAGCAAAACCAATTGCATTTAAGGCTGGGAGAGAAAGTGTTGATATTAGACTTGATGCTGAAAGATAGGGCAGCCTTTAGCTACTCATAACACACACAAACACACATCATTTTTGGCTTCCTTTCTTTAAATCAACCTTCCCAATCCACACCTTCCAGCTCAACTGGACTCCAATTCTCATAACCCCTAGGCAGCAAAGAGATAACCAGAGTTGACACACAAGACATCACAGAGAGAGAGAGAAAAAAAAAAAAAAAACAGGTTGGGAGAGGCTGATTTAAACAATTGAATATTTGTGTATTGTTTACTGATTGTGGTGACACTGGGTATAAATGCATCTGAATACACTCAAGATTTTATTCTTACTAGCAACATTCTAGCAGGAATGCTAATGCCCCTCACCCCCCCGCCCCCCAAGCTGGCAATATTACAAATCTTTAATGAGGATTATACTGCTGAATTTAACAGTTCCTGAAACCTTTCTCAGCGTTAGTTCTCAGTCTAATTTTATTTAATGAAAGAAGAGCTCTAGGAAGACCCTTCTGCAACTGAATCAAATATAGCTTAATGTTTATTTTGGGGCTATTATACCATGGCTTTAAAACAGAGTGGATAAAAATCAATGCTTTTTTAAAAACAATACATTTTTTTCCTTACATACATCCTTATTTTTCATTTAAGTCAGTTTTGAAACCAGTTTTTCAAATATTTTGCAAAGAAGGAATGTAGTTCAAAGATATAATTATGAAGATGACTTCTAATTCTACTCCATTCTGCTGCTAATATGGACATGACAAATAAGTTATCAGTGATTCACCAGACCTCTCTAAACATGCAGAAATGACAAGGAGCAAAGAAACAAGTTTCTTAGTACAATTTAAAAGCTGCTGGTAGTTGTTTCTTTAGAACATCATGGCAAAAATATACTCCAAGCATCCTGAAACAATTAACTGAACTAAAACTGATTCAGCTCTTAATGACTTCACAATTACCTGCTTGCTATAGAAAATATTGTTTGAGGCACATTAAACTGTAAAAAACAATCTCACTGAACAATCCCTTTATGTAGACTGGACCTTTTAAAAATGAAATGTATACCTTTCTCTGGCTGGCAAAAAAATATTTCTTATAAGTTTAGATTTGTGACCCCCAGGTAACTCTTCCCAAAGTTTGTTTTTGCAGCTTGTAAAATTCGTACATTACTCTCAGCAAAACAGTACAAACATTACTTTTTTTTACCTTGAATGCTTTGTTTTCTTTTTTTAAGCTCTATCTTATAGCTCTACTTTGTAGGTTTTATTCAGTAAGTTTTATTTAGTCTGGGTCATTGACCTGTAATAAAGAATTTGATGATTTGATGATAGTTTAAATTTGTGTTGGCTGGGAAAAAAAAAATATTCACACAGAACATAATAAAGTCACATTTCCCCAAATACTGCAGCTGCAATAACTTGTCTGTTTTGAGGAACTGGAAGATTACACCAATGAAGAAAATTAGCTGAATACCATGTCTCTAATACATTACAAATCCAGCTCTGATCTGGCGTGCTCATGCTAACATGTAAGCATTTTTCTTAAAAATCTCTGGGTCTCCCCTGTGCTTTTGTCACGAAAGCTTATGGCAAGTCTATGAAATAGCTGATGGAGACTTAGACCTTTTCTTCTGCCTCTGTTTTCCTCCAGAACTGATTTATACCCATCTATTGCTAGCCTGTTATGGAGTTATTGCTGACTTGACAGTTCCTTTTTACCTTGTTTTACAAGTGTACAAGCCATCTTGTAAACTTCCTAACCTTTAATGGTACTCTGCAAAACAGTATTTAGATGTATTTTATGTCAGACTTTACCCCAGAAGAACAATAACTAAAAACAGTGGACCGTTGCAGTAACACTGAGAGTTTAAAAGTCTGGAACTTCATGGTTAGCTCCCAGATAAAATATTTCACACCCAATTTATTATAAAATACTGTAAGATGGTTCTGTCTCTCGTAGTCTCTGAAGTCAAACAGCCAAAACAACTAAATAAGAACCCTTAAGCTCTTTTGTTCTTGAAGGAGATTCTTTATTTGGTTTTTCAAAATAGGCTGAATCATCCTGACTCTTTGCAGCATCAAGCAATAAACAGTGTTTATCAATAAATGATTAACTCTGCATTACTAGATTTGCAGAGGGGGACCCCGCACTGCAGTTAACATTAAGATGACATGCACACATTATACAAATATTTAGGGTAAATATGCACAAAGTTAAGAATGATTCTTGCCAAGACAAGAATACTTCAATATTGGCTGTTCTTTTGCATACTACAGATATTTCAGAACTGACATCTCAAACTGGAATTGTCTCGCTGGAATGGCTTATATCATGAACGGTGTCCACCTTGGTGCCTTTCACATTTTTGTAATTCCCATACCAACTGGGAATTATAGGATCTGTAGTCTAACACATCTAATAATGAGAAGATAAGCCAAGGAGTTCTACTCATCCCTCATTACCATCGTCAAGTAACATGTTGAGACATGTATTCACCCCACCCTGATGCCTTTGTTTATGAATGTGTTTGGAAACATCATGTTGAGGGCTAAACTTGATATTTTTCTTGCCTTGATCATCATTTATAGTCAGTCACAAATTATTCTATAGGGTGAGTCAGAAAGAGTGTGCCATTCCAGGCATGTGCCATTCCAAGCATCTCCACCAAAACATTTCATGCCACCAAAAACTTGGCTTGGGAGGGCAGCAACCAGGACAAAAAGTTTGCAAAATCTTTTGCAACCCTAACTCCTACATTTTCTTGGCTGAGAAAAAAGATGGAAAAGAAAAAGGACACTATTCCTCACCCAATATAACCTTGGTGAGAAGGGAAGAAGGAGCTATGAGAACAGAAGGACATTTCTCCCATAGGATCTATACTGTGTGAATTCAGCTAGCATGTCTGGAAGAAAAAAAGTCTAAACTGGCTTTTTCCCCAGTATGCTGCTTGTGCCCTATGACATCTTACAGTCTAGCAAGAGATACACTGTGGTACTGTACTTCTGACCATTGCTGAAACTTGAAAAGATAAGTGGTTCTGGTAAAACTCCTCAGAGATAAATGATGGAACATACAGTACAATGTAAGGACCACATTTCAAGCTCTTCTTTGCTCAGCTCACTACCCGGTGATAAGCTGTACTCAGAAAATCTTCTCGCATTGATCCTGGAGTGGTCCCACCCAGGAAGGACTATACTTACCCTGCCTTGCTTCAATCCATTCTTTGTACCCAACCGATGTTCATTATTCAGGAAGAGAGACAGTGAACCCCACCTCCCTTGCTTTTCTTTCTTTTCATCATCCACTTTGAGAAGAATTAAGCTGCTCTATTAGCCATTCATAAATCAACTCTCTTGGACAGCTCAAACTCAATCACCATAGATTCAATGGCATGGATGAATCAGTCCCTCTGAAAGGTGCAGGTTGCTAGATTCACCAAGGCAAGTGACCCCAAGGCGAATGGAAAAGGCATTTCTCTAAGCATTTGATAATAGAATAGAATAGAAATTTAAATAATAAATTAAATAAATAAATTTGGCTGCACCAGGATCAATTATCAAAGGCTCCCAGTTCCCTGGAATCGAAATGGAACATTTATCTCTAGAAAGCAAAACTCTTTGACTTGCAAATAAATCTATAGGGAAGAGCCAAATACACAGTATTATTGCAGGTGGAAGAGACCCAGTCTTTGCCAGCTTGCAGAAAGAATGCTAGCTAGCAATCTGGGCTGGAAAAACAGCAGTGCTACCAAAAAGAAGCCTGAATTGATGCAAACACTTGCATGTGTGTTCAGTGAATTCCAAAGTATCAAATGTCTTAAGAGCACTACCATAGGACAGTGTCCTCTTCTCATGCACCACATATTTTTGGAAACAGATAAACAGATATGGGAAACCCTTCCCTAGTGAGAAAGAAATTTGGGAGAGAGATCTGGGAAAACTGCTGGATGATAATACATGGCAAGCATTGTGATAATATGGGGAATTTCTGTGCAGGTTTTGCATTGATGGCATTTAATCCATCTGAGAATTGCACAACTGTTCCATAATTATTAATCAAAGTGTCGAAGGGGTTGTAAACAGAAGGAAATATTATTTGATTGTTGGTGTACCTGTGAAAAAGTATCAGATGTTTGGAGATTTTTTTTTTTGACTAGTTGAATGAAATTGAAAATAATTAAATTTTCACCAGAGTTAGGATTACTACATATAATTTGATGGAAAGAATATGGGGTTAAATAGTGAGTAACTTATTCCATTTTTACTGTTAGCAGCTAAAATGTTAATTGCTCAGCACTGGAAATACTTGGATAATTTATCAGCTGAAAAGTGGCATTGTAAAATTTGGTCAGCAACTCTTCTTAAGAGTATCAGATAAAGTTCACCCACAGAAGAAACAGGACAGCAAACGATCCTTCGGTAGGATCTGGAGGATTATTTTTGCTTTATAAATGATAATAAGACGTCGGTCGGCTCTCAAGATTTGTGGAAATTATAACACAATCTGTAACAAGACTAGAAAATTATAATGCAAAATTGGTAAAAGGTGAATGTATTGTTATGAAATTTTAAAACGTATAGAATTAATTTTAAAAAATCTATCACGGTGGTGCATATATACCTGCCAATGTTTACCTGCAGCATTTCTACACGATATTTTTCTTGCCTTGGTCATCATTTACAGACAGTCACAAATTATTCCATAGGCTGAGTCAGAAAGAGTTTAAATTAAGATTTGAACCGAAGCCCAATTCTTTATTACACTGTCTGTTCTCAACATGTTAAAACATGGGATTAAATAACAGGGCATGCCATATTTTTCTCCCCCACCACCACTGTTGCCAAGAAAATTGCATGGAAGGGTCCTGGAGCAATCAGGCATCCAAAACGAGTTAATCTTAATCAAGACAACTTCAGAGAAATCCCAACCTACATGGCTTTTCAAACACCAGAAATTCACCTCATTTAAGGCTGATGCATTAAACAAGAGATGCTGCACTATTCCATCAATGTGCAGCGTGCTTGGTTAAGTGAAGCATGCCCCTTGAAAGTCAAACACTACAACTTTTGTGTTCTCCAGAACAGAACAGCTGGGTGTCAATAAACAACCGAATAAATCAGAACCCCTGATTTATCGATCCGGGCTGTAAAGATAAGAACGGCTTCCCAGCAGCCAGAAAAGCGCCTCTGTATTGTTCCTTTTTCACACCGGATGCAATATTAAATCTACCGTAAAGACAGCAGATTGTGTAAGAGAGTTAAGAAATAATCCGGTCCATATACTCATCCTCTGAATTGGATTCAGGTCACAAAAGATTGACTTAAAGCCCTTCTCAGTACGCTTTGCCTTCTAAGCAAAATCCCACAACAAGGCACGCACCGCCTTTCCCCATCTAAGGAGGGACCAGAGAAATCCACCCACCTATTTGTGTCCTTTCATCCCCCTTGGCAATGAAAGCAAAAGCGTTTTCTGGCGGTTGTTACATCATCCACTAATGAGCATCCAAGGTACAAGCAGAAAAGATCCCAGAACTGATTCCAAGGGTTCTGAGGCATTAAAGTTGTATAAGAAGAAACAACATCAGCACCTGACCCAGTTAAGCTTCATAAAAGAAGCCAAACCAGGAGTGTTTTATGACAATGTCTGGTTATCGGGCAGAAATGTCTTATCTGTGACTACTGGACATCATTCCATGCAAAGAACCCTGAATGTTAACTAGCTGGATTTACACAAAAGCAATGATTAAATGCACTCACCTCATGGGCCCGTTTTGCACCCAGTGCTATTTTTGCACATTAAAAGTAAACCGCACGGGTTTCAGCTTGCAGTTTAGACAGGTGATTTTTCAGCTGCCCTGACCTCTTTTTCACAGATTCCAACCCAAAGAGGCCTGTGCAGACTTGGAGGTTATTGGTACAGCTTACACGCACTCCTGAAATGCTAATTCACTCCAACAGCACATGATGTAGCTTTACTCAGCTATAACACCAACCCACAACATGACTTGTTTACTTTAGATTAAGAATGGAATGCAAATCCAGTAATTATAACTTGGAGGTAAGCAAGCACCAGACCTCTGTGGCTGATTCTACAAACTTTGGTTTAAAAATGGCTGTGCAAACCAGGACATCTTTCAGGATTTTATTATTCTTATTGAACCTGATTTCTCAATGCAGTTGAAGTAATGTGTGTTCCAATTAAGCGGCACTGTAACTCTATCCTCAGAATTACAGGGAAAAAAAATTCAATATTTTACTTTTGATCTGGCCACCTGCCGATAAGAAAATTGTGGTTGTCCTGTTTCATGTCTTTGGAAGACTGCAGTGGATAAATAGCTTTATTTCTGATCCTCCCTCTGAGTGCACACCAGAAAACCCTTTCAAAGGTTCCCTTTATTATTCCCTTTTAAAAAGGGAAGTTTTCATTAAAAGAAACCTGAAAAAGCTAGCATGTCCCACCATTTCTCTTGTGGCATTCCTTCTGTGATAAAGCACCTGTGATGCCTTTTCCTAATTCCACAATTACACCACTTTGCACTAGCAAATTGCACCTGGTTGTGCTATAGTGCACTGCATTCCTAAGCATGTGACCGGAGAGCCACAGAGTGAAAAAAGGCCCCCTTTTTGGGGAAAAAAGGAAAACACTAAGGGCTCCTTTGGAAAGAAGCAGGGTGCCTTAAAGATTTCACCCCAAAATGGTAGTTTTAGGTTTCGTCGGTCTGAGGAAGAGCATGAATGCCTTTTGATCCATGTCCTTTTCTGCTTCTGCAGGACAGAGTGCTCGGATTCAAACACACACGCAGATAAGTAAAATAAGTATCTTGGGCTCTGGTGGACTTTGGTCCATGATTTCGACAGATCATGACATTTATATCTAAGCTTGTTTCTACCCCAGAGCAGCCCCGCACATTACTAGCAGCGAGGGGGGACGGGGGTGGCTGAGGACCACAGGCTCACATCTAAGCCTCTTGAAATATAAAGGAAAGGAGAAGCAAGTTTCCTCCAGTTGGACACAACTCCTGAGGATTTTGCATGGTTTTGGCCGCGCCGGTTTTTTAGCAAGAGCACCGAAATGGTTAACCTCTGCCTGGCCCCTGCCTAGCTTTCGCCCCACCAGGCAGCGGCTGATTGCAAAACTCCAGATGGCCACTAGAGGGCAGCAACCAACCCAAATGTTCCGCCTTCTCCTGCTGCCCTCTAGCGGCCGTCCGACTATTTGCAGCCCCAGCCGGGAACCCAGCAGAGTCCTCACGTGCGTCTTTCGAACGATGCCTCGCTTCCCCCCCGCAGCCCTTTCCCACTACCCGTAGATGGTCCTGCGTCCTCAGTGGGACCCAGAAGCCCCGGAAGGGGAGAAAACCCGGACCGCCCGGCTTGCGCCTTTGCAGAGGACACCGTTTTCCCTTCCCTGGCGCTTTTGCAACGCTTGACCCGGGCTTGGCTGATGCAGCGCAGAGATCGCGGCACTCACGTTCACAAGCGCTGCAGCAGATGCTCCCGTCGGCTCGCCGGCCCCGTTCTGCCGCGCCGCGCCGCGCCGCCTGTCTTTAGCTGCACCGGCCTACCCACAAGCCCCGGGAGGGGTGGGTGGGGGAGCCTCCACCACTCAGGCCGACTAATCAAGCAGGGAGGCACGGATTCAACCCAGCATCCGGAGCGATCTGGGATAACGAAGCCGGGTCTGTGCGCGGGGCTCGGGCAGCCCTTGGATTCAGAGGCGCAGAAAGGCTTCGACGGTGCGGTTTGCGCAGCCGGTATTACTACTGACTGGGGGGGGGGGCGCGGGCTACATAAACCCACCCCGATTGGCTTTTGCTAGGATTGTCATCTCTGGGCTGCAAAACTCAGCACGACCACGAGTTGGCAGCAGAAAGTTCTTTTTGGCTCTCTTCGTCGCCCACTGGCGGCCGTCTGGAGAGTTGCAGCCCTGATCTGGTAAGAGCCTTACCCAGAGAAAACAGGAACTCTGCTGTAGGCCATTGCATTTTGATTTCAAGATATCCTCCAAACAGCCTAATTTTTTCTGATGATCTTCTATACAAGGACTCACCACCTCTGATGTGGCTTATTTTGAACCCAAAGTCAGCCAGAAATTGCAGCCTGCTGCACACATGTGCATATTTGCACATGCATTTATATATCTACACGTATTTAAATCAGAGATTCAGAATATCAGAACAGCTCTGTTCATTTTTATTTTTCCTGGCCAGGTTCCTCTGTTTTGGAGAGCTGGCCAAGAGAATCACCTATTTAAGCACCAGTCTTGATAAATAAAGTAACTTTTTTTTCCTAATTAATTCTCCAGCCATAGCAGGAATGTCACCTTTTTCACCCTCCTAAGGTACTAATTAGAAAGAAAGGAAAAGGAAAAGGCATGATGATTGTTTTCTCAATAGCCATAACATGCTACATTGTAATTTGATTTGGTCTGAGTAATAACACTACCATAAATTTGCAACAAGGCTCAGCATTTCTTCCTTCTGAATCTAGGAAAACAACAGGTCTCTTTAACACAGAATTTGGCTATTCTCATTTGTATTTGGTTCTGTTCTCATTTTCAATATCCCCTCCTTATCTTTTTCTTTTTTCCTTTATCCCCTCCTTCCTTTTGAACCACGATTCATTGAATTGATTGCTTTGGGCCTGGTACACACATTATCGTAAGCCATGAAATAATTAAACAAACCCCAATTGAGTAGCTTTCACATGATTAGCCTTAAACCAGGCCTATAAACTAGGTTCGCAGAACATGCCACACCAAAATCAGAACACATTCCAGTCCTAGCTTGATGCAATGTGTGGACCCCTGCATTGCCATTAACCACGGTAACAAGCCATACTGGATTCATACATCACACTAAGCCCCAACCAAACCCTGGATGGCTTCATGTGAGGAATGAACCCAGTCCTTGTAAAACAGTGGGATAGGTTGGAGTTAATATTAGAAAATGTGTACCGTGCCTTCAAGCACCCAAGGAAACTTCCTCATTAAAAAAAAAATACAATGGAAGTGAGATAACATCAACCTTTGGTTTATTCAAGGCCTGATCACCCCCCTAAACAGCTGACTCATCTGGCTGGCTTAGCAAGTCAAAAGGGGAAAGATCAAGAGGGCAAGTGGCAGCTTCAGTCCTCTGTGGAATTTGTCAATGTCCGCAGGCGGAAAATACTGGAAGTTATCCATCAAATGAGTATAAATATGGCCCATCAACATACCCCTCTTCATAATTAATTTAGCAATGTACTTTTTTTCTTATATATTTGCTCATAAGCTCTACGTTCAGCAGACAGTCAAGCTAGCCTTGAAGATTTCAGAAAGATCTCATGCATCTGCAAGAGCATTGGCACTGATTTAAATGATGGAAGTGCCATTGGGCACTTTTAGAAAAACAGAGATTCAGCTGAAATGAACCACACAAAGGATCAATGTCAGTAGTCAGACAATGGATTATAAATGTGATGGTAGAAAAGAGCATGCCTGTTTTGAAATGTTTTGGTGTTGCATTTTACATCTGCATGTCCGGAAGCACTTTTTAAAGGCAGAATCAAAGCCGCCCTGCATACTGGCAGCATAAAAACACTAGATTTTGATTCTCCTTGCATACTACATTTATAAGTTAGTATCAATGAGCACTCAAGGCCTTCCATTGTTCTAACACATCATGTGTATTTAACTTTTAAAAAAAAACAAAGAAAACATGAAATTTCACAATTACTTTCAGAATCAGTACAAAATAACAAAAAATCAATGCTACAGTGATTGTTCATTCAAATATGCCACAATAAAGCATACAACTAAAGGTTTTTCTTAAAATTGCCGATATCGTTATTTACCCATTTGAGTTAAAATATTGCCATCTTTATTTTCTTGCATGCCCCTTCACCTAAACAGGTGGAATAAGTTTTCACTGTAATGTTTTATTACATTTTTATGCTTCAACAGAAAGCCAAGTAACAGAAAAGTCAAGTTCAATGCCAAATGTTTCTTTTGCAATCATTTTGAAAAGCTGTATCTATCCAAAGTGTTAAATCTTTCTCAGAGAGAAACTTAGTTTTCTGTTTTTAATAGCAATAGAATACTCTAGGTAGTCCTTATTTAAGTTTCACTTTTACAGCATCTACTTTATATGACAAAATCTAGATCCAACTAAGTCTTATGCTCACATGCATGTACTGTACATACATCTCAGTGAATTACAAATTTCCTCTTGAAAAAGTCAGTTTATGATATTTGCAATCAAATGAAATAAAAATCAAGTTAAAAATAGCAAGTATTTCCTTCTTTTATAGCACTGCAAAACCTACATTTACAAGGCAGTGTATTTATATCTTTATAAACTCCCCACTACTAACTACAGAACTTTCCATTTGAAAAACAAGCAGGATGAAGTGCAAGACAACAGCAAAAAACTATATACAGAGCTCTGGTTTTTATTACCATATACCTATAAAATATTTAAATATGCAGCATTCTCCCTCTCTCGAGATTTATTATGCGTCATTTCTCCCCCATCAGTTTTCTAACAGTTTTGTAATTACACATTTCCTCTGTTCAGCTGTCATATGCTCACAGGCTTCCAAAACGTTTGCCACTATTAAAGTCTGTTGAACTGTTTTGGCTTTTACCCAGATTCTTCCATTCATTCCTAACACTAGCTCAAATGGATAAAGTTGTCCCAAATCCCAGATGATTTCACAATCTGGAGCCAAAAGCCTGAAATTAAAACAATGGGGAAAAAAAAATCAATTCATGACATCAATTGGACCTCAACTCTTAATAGTTAAGATTATTTTCCTTTGAGACCTAGCCAAATGCATGTTACAGTTGGACTGCCTTTAATTTCTCTTTTCTGCAAAAGCAGAACTGTAATAAAGGGCATAACTTCTGAAGACCGTTGCTCCCTGTAGAGATATAAAACAACTTCACCTAAAAAAGTTCTATACATTTTGGGGTGCGAGTCTTCCCATTTTTTTCTGTCAGCTAAGACTAGCAAAATTCTTGAAAATGCTGATGGGGTCTGTGTATTGAACAGAGCTAGTGCTGATGGGAAGCGGAGTCCATACATTTTGACAAAAAGTTAGGAAAAGGAACCAGAAGTATAAATTATTAATCTAAATTTACTGTACTGCAGGTTTAGCTTAGTGGCCGCTCTTACAACTGATTCACAAAACGGGCCTCCCTTTCGAAAGCTTTCTATCCTCTTTAGTCTGTAACGAATAGTATAAAATAATATCACTAATCAACCTAACAGATGTATTATATTAACTGTTTTAAAAAAAAAAAAAACGAACTAGAAAAACATATGAAAGGCATCACTGATATAGTTTGAGAAGTAAAGCAATGTTAGTAAGAATTCTATCACACCTACTTTCTTATGAGGCCCAGTGAGACCTTGAATAAGAAGCCATCTTGTCCTATTATTCCCATGCCATTTGCCCGACCGCTGCTGTCTATGCAGACCATCTCAGGTTCCATATCTTTATTGGCAATGATAAACTGGCCATAAATAAGGTCACCCACCTAAAAAAGGAAAGAAAAAGAAATGCTTGTGCCTATGCCATTCATTTATTTATATCCTGCCTTTTCCTCCAGAAGCGCAAAGTGGCCTATCCTGCACTCCCGCTTCAGTTCTATCCTCACCACTTTTTACTCTGGCAGAGTAACAACAACCCATCTGAACCTGGGTTTTGCTGGTTTTGGACCAGCGACTTAACTACTACGCTACGGTAACAAAGGCCACTTTTTAAACAGCGGTCACTGAAGGATCAGCAGTGTCGGTTCAGCATGACTCACTCACTTTGAAGAGAGTGATCTTTTGTGTGAGAACAGAAGCATCCCAAGTATACAAAAGAGCATTCAGGTCATCTCCAGTGCTGAAAGATAGCTTGTGCTGCAACTCAAGAATGTTACCAGAAAAATGTTTTGCCCGGTACAGTAATGAAGTTGGTGGCTGTTCTCATTAAACAGGGAAACCAAACAGACGTGTTGTAGAGTTGGCACAGCAGTAAACTGACTAGTGAAATGTTGTCAGATCATCTAACAATACCCCAAAGAAGTCAAAGAAAGAAGGGAAGAGAGGCTCATGTGCCAATGCTTTTAAATGCAAGACGTAACTATGATTATACTTAATATTTAGCCTTCAGTAGACCCATAAGCTGCACTTCCAGTTCCCATTCTCATGCACACCAGCCTGCTTGCTACCTCATGTGCCCTTGTTCCCCAATGGTTTGCCTGCCCCTAAGGTATCTCCTTTGGAATTTAAGACATTCTGGTGACCCACAATGTGGTGTCACAGAAGCCCACCCAGTGGCAGCTTATTAAAATAGCTACATCTTAGGGTGTGGAATGAACCCAGCCACAGCCATCTCTATCTGGATTAGAAGTATTGACTGAACGTATTGATGCTGAACACCAAACGCCAAAGTCACGGCTCAGCCCCACCCAGGTCTGCTCAGAAGCGTCGCTGGGTGCAACGGGATGGTCTTCCTGTTCGTCACGATGCTTGAGAGGGCTCCTCACCTGCACGTTTGGCCTGTTTCTCTTGGTGGCCCCTTCAAACGCCAAGTAAGAGAGAGATGCTTGCTCGCTGCCTCCAACGTCCAGTTTGAATATGTCCCCAGCTTTGGCCGTCATTATACCTATTACGTGGTCTCCCTTAACTGGGACATACTAGCCGTGGAAAGAATGAAGGGGGGGAAAAAAAGGATTTTTTGGATGGAAAACAAAGCAGCAGTAACATGCAGCAGTCCCCTTCCCTACAATCCATGTATATACTGTTTTTTCTTGCAAGTGGCCTGCACATAAACACAGCGTTCCTGCCCCAAATACTTTTAATATAATCTATTTATTTATCAAATTTCTCTGCTGCCCATCTCGCACATGACGGCTCTGGGCGGCTTACAAATACTAAAAATAGCAGATCACTAAAAAGAATTCAATATAAATGCATAAAAAATTCAAACGCAAGGTCTAATATATAAAATATAGCAAACATAACATATATATTTTATTATACTTATATTTATATAGCCATGCACACACTCGCAGACATTAGGAGTGCAGTCAGTTCCAGAGCTGCGCATGCGCAATCTTCTTACCCGCTTCTGCTGGGAGTCCACCCAATAGGTTCCCCCGGAACTACTTCCGCTCCCACTTCCGGGCTGCGCGGAGGGGCCGCGGTAGCGCAGGAGTCCGCATTTCGTGACGAGCAGGCCGGCGCCGCCCCGCCTCAGCCCCGGCCCGCAGACCAGCCGCCCCTTTTGCGGCCCGGTCGTAGTCAGGCGCAGCCGCTCGCCCTCCGCCTCGCCCTGGCCGGGCAAGAGCAGCGCTTCTCCCGGCATCACCACCTGGCCCACCCGCGTCTCGGCCAGGCAAGCAGCGGCGGCGCCCGCCATAATTTCAGAAACGACCGTGGCTTCTGCGGCTGCGCGGTTCCCAGGCCTCGCGCCTGCGCAGAGGGAACTCCAAGGCGGTCGGGATTACCAAGAGCTCGCGCTTGGGCCCATGCGCATGCGTAGCCCCGCATCCTCTTTCGCTGATGGTCTGCAAAAAGGGGCAGTGGTTTTTAGAGGCTTGCTGGTTTCGGCCCCCGCGTCGCTTTTAACCCTTCGATTTTAGCTGGCTGGAGAGATGAAGCAGATATTCAGAAAAGGCTGCTTATCCCTTCAAAGAGCATCAAACATCAGCAGACACGGACTAGGATGATTTCTGATTTCAGCTCTTTGGCCGGACAAGTCCTTTAGTGCCCGACATTTGCCAGCTGGAGGACCATCTCTGAGCAATTAAGCACCAGTAAAAGCCTGAGAAAGAGAGGGAGGCGCGATAATTGCAGGAAGGGCAAAAGGTTAGCTTTCCCAAGCTTGTGCAAAGTGAGCAGTTTCAATCTCAAGTCGCACAGTTTACTTGCGAAGAATTGTAAAATTTACATACCCCAAAGACAGACTTTTTCAACTTCCAGCACTGTGATCTGATTAATAATATTTTGCTCTGGCTGCTCAATGGCTGGCCAATGCCCTTAAAATGTCATGGAAAAGTTTGGAATCTGATGGCAGAGTGGATACCGTTTTATGTATGCATAGAACTTAATTTCACATATACACTTGGAGTGATTGGATTACATTCTGCTAGCTAATCCTACTCTTCCTTACCCGATTTTGAAAACAAAAAATATGGATTACATCAGGCATGTCCAACCCGCAGCCCGTGGATCACATGCGGCCCTGAACAGCTAGTAATGCCCCCTGCCAAAAAAAAAAAAAAAACATTTGTGAGCAACTATTTTCAAGGATGAAGCACACAAAGAGTAAAATTAGAATTAAAATTTCTGATCACCTTGAGAACTCACTGAGAATTGCAACCACTTTCATCAAACCAGCCATTGATGCATCAGTTTCATAAAAACAAGGTCAAATATCCCACTAATTTTATGTTGCCCTTTTTAAAAATTTCATGATAAATATATATATATAAAAATGAAGTTTTATTACTTATATACATTAACTATATTATATATTTTATGTGTGGCCCAAGACCATTCCTCTTCACACAGTGTGGCACAGGGAAGCCAAAATCCATGGACACCCATGGATTAATAGGTGAAAGGTGTGGGCTAAACTGGGAAGTTGGGGGGAAAAGTTCCCAGAAGGCACCTGCTGGACTTAAGGACGGGTTCAGGTTTCTACAGACTGGCTGTATCAACTTGCGCAACAAAAGAAAAAAGTGATCCATACTTCACAAAACCCCACCGGCTTCTGAATGTTCTTACTTTCACTTGATGTGTACAATTCTAAATTAGATGCAAAATTAATAAGGTAGCGTCAAAGTTAAAATGAATTCCTATTGGAAAAACCAACAAGCAATACCAAAGTATGGAAGGTATGAAATATTCTTTGGCTGTGAATAAAGCCTGCTGGGGGGAGATGGGCAGTGATATAAATTTAAATAATAAATAATAATAAATAAATAATAAAAGGGGCCAAAATGATACAGATGATACAGGTACCAGATTTACACCATGTTCAGTGACTGACTGAGACGTAGGGAGATGGACCTACTGCATCAAGTTGCCCAGAAGACCAGAAAAACAACAGATAAAGGTTTTCTTACACTGAGTGAAACATACACCAAGCCATTCTTATATTTGCATCACCTTGTAAGACTCAGCAGATCTACGCAGAGCGATCAATCTTGGTTCTCGTATATTTGCACTGGGACATTCACATCCTCCTACATATAACATGGAATCAAAAAATATTTTACAACTCAGCTAGTACTAACTCTTCTCAAGGAAGCTGAACAAGGGGTAAATAAGTCCTATACTGGTCAAGCTATGCTTGATGGTTCAGATCTGCTGTTTATGCCATTTTAGCTATATCAGTTTTAAGCCATTTCTGCAAATACCAACTTCATATCTGCAGGTCTCTAATTTAGCAGAGTAGAGCAGAGGGGAAAACGATGTGTTAGTTCCTCTATTAAACTGTAGCGGCCCCATCTGGCTGACAGTGGAATACCAAGCTATGAGAACCATAAAATGTGGAATTCTGAAAAAAGAGAAGTTTATATCACAAGAAGAGGGGGGTTGATTTTCTAAAGGGATGCCAACACTACTCAAGTTGGCTTTTATTGACTTTAGTATACTATCATCTTCAGCTTTTGTACAACTATCCAGTTTCTCTATGCTTGGTTTTCTGTTTTCCAAGAAATGTTTTAAAGGCTAGAGACAAATCCAAGTAATAGCATATTATAATGTTAAAAATGGGAAGTGGAAACTAATAATGGTTTATGCTTCACCTCCAACAATCATAATAATCTCAGATGCAACAGGAAGCGTCTCTCACTTCTTCCTAAGATTGTAACCAATCAAATACCAACCATTTCCTCCCCTTCCCCTCTTTGCAATTTGCTTATCAAGCTACCTATTTGCACACAATTTTATGACTGTGGAAACAGTCTAATAAAGCTATTGCTCCAATATACTATGCAAACCAGAGGTGTAGATCTTTTGGGTTGCAACCAAACCCTTGCAAAACTATCTTTAAAGGTTTGCTAGTCTTCACCTAAAAATATGTACATAGCTGTTACCAATTATATTATAAATATTAATGTATTACAAATGTGATTGACACTGTACACAACTGAACAATTTGTTACAGTACAACCATCATTGGTGGGAATCTTAGGGTATGCAATTACTGAATTTCTGTGTATTTTATGTGAGGTCAAGTCATACAGTATTTAATTACAACTCTTCAAAGAGCATGACAGTCTTAGTATTTTGTTTGTTAATGATGCCATTAATAGTCATATATTTCAAAGATTTCGGAGAAGAGAAATAAAAGAGAATTAGATGTTTGTACTCTTCAAAAGATGCTCATTTTTATTCTGGTCATTTTTGTTTAAAAAAATAGGAAAAAGTGTATACATACCTAAAGATATCTCATGCATGCATGCATACATGCATGTTTTTACATTGCAGAACAATAGTTATTGAACATCTCAATTTGGATCAATGGCACTTTCAGCTTCAGGAACACCTGAATTATTACGAGCGATTACCAAGTTTTATGAGACTACAAATCCCACAGAGTGTTTACCAATATCTGCTGATACATTAATTTGATATACACATTTCAAAGACTGAATGGAAAAAGGAATTGGAAATTTCCATTTTATCTAAGCAATGAGAAATTGTGTCTCAAAACATTTGGTAGATCTTAGCCTACATCTTAGTCAACAAAAAAACAATATTTTGAACTTACTGGACCCTACTGCATTTATACAGAAAATAGGTAAAGTCACTGTGTTGTTGGAGAAGCAATGAAATGTGCTAAAACATTATCGTAAGAAGTCATTACATATATTAATCTGACTTTGAGAAAGGTTTTAATATTTTCAGATGTCCATCTCTCTTAATTTACATATGTACCACATGGAAATTTACAGCTGTACAGTGGAAATGGATTATCCATGCCTTTCCTGTTACTAAAATAAATGTTCTCGAAGACTGAAAAGCTATGGAAAAAGACATAATCACAGTGATAGAATACAGGGGGAAACTGAGCTACGTTTCAAACACCGCTGACACATAAGAGTAATCAAAAGTTCAGTTACAATGTGTTATTTCTAAATATGACAGCATCAGTCTAAAAATCAAAAAAGGAAGGAATTTCACTATGTTAAAGAAGAGTTTCCTGCCCCCGAAAGTTTACAATTTAAAAGACACATTTATCAGCAATATTCTTTCAAAGAGCGAATCACTTTATAAAGGCAGGAGGCTACTACATTTAATGGCAATTTGCTTGGATGATTTTAAATCTGATACTCAATTCTTTACTTTGCAACATTTTTTTTAAAGAAGTGCGTGGCTACATTCATACAACACCCTTAACCTGATTAAGGAATTAACTCCATTTCTAGGTTTGCATAGTGCACTGAACTATAATCTAATGAAATGGACTGTGTTCACTCACAGCCACCCAATCACAGAAAAAACTCAGTTTAGCATTTTGCGTGAATGCATCTCTTAGGTTTGTGCCCAATGTCCAATTTTACACACACACATGCAAGTGCACACACACATATAGATAGGCGTGTGACAGTGATTTGGAGACACTGTATGTGAACCTGTGCCTCTCTGTATGACCTGTGTATAGAATATATACGTAGCTCCTATGCAGAGGCACAAGTTCATATAATGTGTCTCCAAACCAGTGCCACACATCTATAACGTTGACGATGGCTCCACACATGCAAAATGTCTTGTGTGGACTGTGTCAACCTTGTGTGGACTGTGTCAACCATGATCTTGAGAATAATTCCTTCTGCCCCCAGATCATCTATAATTGCAGTTATGTAAGAGTCTTACTGCTTATTGAGCCTCACTTGCAATCAATTGCATAAGAGGATTTCCAGTGCAGATAAATGTCATTCCTTCCAACAGACAAAGGCATAAAAACAAACGCTACAGGAACACATCTACTTTCCCAAGACTAATATTAGTTACCATCTGTTGATCCATGTTATCTGTAT